>NC_135532.1:5717991-6082049 GCF_045843805.1 Urocitellus parryii
AGCACCCCCTACATCCCACCCCCCTCACAGCCCCCACACCCTGTTCCTGGGAGTTGCTGGGGTGTTTCTCAGGGGGTCTGGAGCAGTCCTTTTGCCCCTTAAGCTCCACCCCTTGACTGTAATAATGCCAGCCGCTCCGACCCGCCCGGCTCCGTGTGCTGGCATGGCCACTGTGAGCCCAGGCTGGCTCTTGGGGCTGCGGGGCCAGGCCAGGCTGAGCCACAGGCGCACACAGAGAGTGCCCTTTGTCACCTCTACCCAACACCAAGTGTAGACTCAGGTGGGGACCTGTGTGTACCCTAAAAATGAACACATGCACATAGTGGGCAGTAAAGCAGATACAATTTCAAATAAATTTTAAAACAATGGTACAAAATGATGGAACTAATTAAGGCCTTGTTGGATTCCAGGAGCTCCGCTCCTCTTTCCCGTCCCAGAAGCACTCCAACCCCACCCTGTGTGGGCCCAGGGCGGCAGGGCCTGTCCCCATTCTGGGGTGAGTCCAGGTGGTGAAGCCAGTTAGGTGGGTCACTCACGGTATGTGTGAGTGACAGCACCTGCCCGGGAGGCAGAGCTGCAGCAGGGAAGACCGTGGGAAGCCAGTCAGGGCAGGCTGCAGGCAGCAAGTCCTCAGTGTGGCAGGAGTGTCAGGTGGCCCACGGACAGCAGGGTACCTGGCACCCCCACACAGGCACTGGACACCAGGTTTCCTGCTCCAAACGTAATGATCACTTATAACCATTGTGTCATGGATTAGTTTTGAAGCAGTTAATGATTTAAAAAAATAAGTTCCCATTTTAATAATATTCAGTTTCAGTAAAATTGTCTGTATGGGAACTGCAGTTTGCACTTATCAAATAAAAAATCTATGAGTTTGCACTCAATTCCAAATCTCTAGGAGGGTGCTCTTGAAGCTGCAGGGTAGTAATTCTGGGTGGCAGGGCTCCATGTGTGTGTGTTAACCCACAGGGGATACAGTGTGCTAAACAGGTTCACAGACACTGCTGTGCTCCACTGTCCTACAGTGACCACCGAGGACTGGTAGAGCCAAGGTCTTGTTGGGAGGGGTGTTATTGTCCCTGACCATGTCCCGCTTTTCTTGCAGACAGTGGTCACAGGAAGCAGACTGCAGTTGGTTTTATTATTGCCTCCACATTGACCACAAAAAGCACAGCCTTGTATCTGCCACTGGGTGGGCAGCTCCACCTCTTGGCCCTCGACTGGACCTGATGATCCACTGGCCACTTCGAGGTCCTGGGAGCAGCTGTCCTGAGGTCAAGGCCACTGTGACTGGGGGAGAGTGGGAAGGAGCGTGGTATCCTGAGGATTCTGGAAGCCTCACAAGGACTCAGTCCTGTCTTGGGTGTGTCCAAGAGATACTGTCTGTCCCTTCTTGGGGAAGTCAGGGTACTCAAGTGCTTCTGAAACATCAGAGAGCACCAGGGCGGGACAGAGAGGGACAAGAAAAGCCTCCTGGCCCAGTAAGCTGGTGCGCCTGCATTCTTCTCACCAGACCTGTTGTAGGATCCTAATAAAACTACAGAAGCAGCGGGCATGGTGGCCCACGCCTGTCATCCCAGCGACTTGGAGAGAGGCGGACAATTGTAAGTTTGAGGTCAGCCTCCGAAACTTAGTGAGACCTTGTTTCAAAATAAAATATAAAAAGGGCTGGGAATGTAGCTCAGTAGTTAATGGCCCTGGGTCAGTCCCCAGTACTACCCCCACCACTCCGGGGGAAAAAAAAATTCTGCTTTGACAGAAGCAGAATGTTTGCACAAGATGAAATTGTTACCAGGGAGGAAGTTAAATAAACCCTCTATAGGCTGGGGCTGGGGCTCAGTGGTAGAGCACTTGTCTGGCATGCGTGAGGCACTGGGTTTGATTCTCAGCACCGCTTATAAATAAAATAAAGGCCCATCGACTACTAAAACAGTGAACATAAACGCTCTAGCTTCATTTCTCTTTGTCCATTTAAGAATCAGCCAGGTTTGGAGGTCACAGCTGGACAGGACATTGTCAGTCTGCACTGGCTCTGCTGTAGGTCACCTCTGACGTGGGAGTATGAGGATGGTCACCGGGTTACTCTCAGAGACTCGGGCTGCTTGGATGAAGATGCCCTCTTCACTAGTGCCTGTGGCTGTCCACTGGGAAGGTGGAATGGGACAAAAGGCTTGGCACCTCTGTCTTCATACCCTGCCTGTGCCCTTTGCTGCCTCAGCGTAGGTCAGAGTCACTGAGCTCCACAGGTGGACATGCTGCCTGCCGTGGGAGCTGGTGTGTTCCTTCTACCCCACCCTGTGCCTTCCCGGACCCACAACAGCCCAGGCACCAACAGTCCTTCAACCCTGTCACCAGGCCCCTGTGGAGCCATGAGGACAGGAGGTTTGTACAGGACAGTGGTGCCAGCTGTAAGAGTCACTCAGTGGACCCCAGGACACGTTGACTGTGCACACTTGGTGGTCTGAGTCTGTTGCAAAAGAAACATCTTTTGAAACTCTGTCCCTGGCCAGTGAGAAAGGACGGAACTCTACTACCCCAGGAAGTGAGCCAAAGCCCCACCTGCCTTTGCTCAGGGAGCAGCCTGCCCCCATCAGTGCTGCCTCCCTTCCACTGAAACCCCCGTGCAAACCTTGCCTGTAATTTGTGCCAGTGGCTGGGTCTCATTTCTCCCTCGGTGGGTCAGAAGCCATCCCCTGCAGCAGCGCCTGTGTTCCCACCATGCTAGTGCCGAGATCCCAGGCCTGTCTGCTTCCGCACTCAGCCTGCTCTCACCTGGGAGGCCCACCTCTTAGGTGGAAGCAGCAGGCTCTCTTGCCCTCTGGCTTCTGGTGGGGCTGGCAGTGGGAGCCCGGGCACGATTTGGGAGGATGTAGTAATTCTCCAGTGCTGCAGCTCCTACCCTGCGTGGGGCACTTCAGGGGGGCTCAGCTCTTGCCTCCCCAAGCCAGCATCATCCTGTCCCCTGGTCCCTTTAGACATGGGTGGTGACATAACCATCTTGCTCCTGGTGGTATTGGCACCCCTGGTATTGCCCTTAGCCCTGCTCCTCTTCCAAGTGACCTCCCCATGAAGGTGCTGCCTGGGGACATTGGTCAGGGAGCCGTCATTCTGCCACCCTGCCTGATAAAATAGTCGACTATTTCTCCTGGGTGGCTTCAGTGCCTCCTTTGTTAGCAGGTGCTCTCCCCAACCTTACTCAAAGACGCTAATTAGAATATCAATGACCTTCTAAGTCTTTGTGGATTCTATCATAATGTTAGATTCCTTGGAAGCTCCGCTTTTCTCTCCCCTGACAAGTTACCGCCAAATCCTACGACAGGTCTTATGCTGAGCTAATCACTTCTGAGATGCCCCCTTCTCTCTCCTGTCCTGGTGGAATCTCCCCTCCGACTTGGAGGCGATAGATAGCCCTGGTGGGACAGTCCCTCCTCACTCTTAAAACCCGAGGCCACCTCTGGTCTCCCGTTTCTCCCGAAGGCCTCTGGTATGAGACACTCCTCTGCTCCGGGGGCCCTTGCTCCTGCTGAACTCCTCTCCTCAGCCTGCTGCAGAGCCTGAGCCACGCTCTCTCCTCTGCCCAAAGGTCCACATCACCAGCAACAGCTCCTGTCCTGGCAGCAGGTGACTGCGGGTCTTGACCAGAGAGCAGGTTCACAGTGCGCTCCATGGACACTGAATCAACCCCAGGTAGGGGTGCCCGTGGCTGAGTCTGGGGGCAGCCAACATATTTAGCACAGCTCCCTTGCTCACTGTTGGCCGACCTTGGCTGGGCAGCATGTGCGTGTGCGTGGGGCTGGCCTTTGGTCTCCACTCTGTGCTGTTCCTGGGGTCCATTCCCAGCTGACGTCTGGAAGTACCCACCTTTTGAAAGCTACTTTAGTTGGTTTGTGCTGCTATAAAAGACAAGACCACACCTGGGTGGCCTGCCACAGGAAAGTGCTTCCTCCCTCACAGCCCTGGAGGCTGCAAGCCCTCGTCCCAGGTGTGGGCAGGGCTGGTCCCTCCCGAGGTCTTGCCAGGGTGGCCTCCTCACTGTGTGTTCACACGACTTTTTGTCTCTGCACATGAAACCTTGGTGTCGTCTTATGACGACAGTCCTGTTGGATTACAACCCCACCCTAAAGGTTTCATTTCATTTAATTACCTCCTGAAAGGCCTCATACAAGAATAGTCACATGAGGTTTGGGGTTTAGCATATGAATTTGTGGGAGACACCATTCAGGCTATCATAAAAGTTTATGCTTGCTGTTCTTGCTGGTCAGGTTGGGCCCTATAGGTTCGGCCTCAGCAGCCAGCGGCACCGCAACCTCAGATTCACCACAGAGTAAAGCGTGCTTTTCCCTCACTGTGTTTGGATAGTTCTGGATGTTTCTGGATGACTTGGCTGGTTCTGGATGGTTTGGTTGGTGTGGTTGGCTCACCAGGGCAGCTCTCTCACCAGGCCACACTGACTTAGTGTAGGGAGGTCTCTGCAGCAGCCCAAGCCCCTGGTCAGGGCAGGGGGGATGTGAAGGTGCACACTGGCCCCCTACCCTCTGGCCCCGAAGCCATGCATCCACCTGTGCTCACTCTCCACGGGCCATAACTGGTCTTGTGGTGCTGCCCACCCACAGAGCACTGAACAGTGGTCACTGCAGCATCTCAAAGGGAAAGAGCAGAATGTTGGCGTGGGCAGGAAAGCCTGTCACCGTGTCCCGCACGAGGACAACAGCTCTATTGTCGTCCTTCCTGGGCATCCAGTGGCAGGCACTAGAGTAAATAATGTACATACACTATTCGGAGTTCAGTCAGCACTAAAACTCTAGAAGAAATGTTTGGTTCCGCATGGTGAAGAACTGTTATCCCCAAGTTCTGGAAAAACAAGTTTTCCCAGGAGGAACAGAAGGAAGGCCAGTCTGTGACACACGAGGAATCTGGTTTGGGAGGTGACTGTGGTCATTTTGTGGAGGAAGCTCAGGCTGTCCTCAGGAGCTGGAGGATGGGGGGCCACTTTCCAGGACCTGGAATGTGGGGAGCTGGCGACCATCACACTGGTGGCTGGTGGTTGGTGAGGAGTTCCCTGGGGTGGGCGATGGCACATGCATCTCTAGCTTACGTTGGGTTTTGTGATTTTCCATGCCAGCAGGGCAGCTCCCTGAGGTTCTACCCGACCTCCAGCCGAGGTCCTTTTTAGGGGACAGAAAAGCTCTGTGTCAGTTTTGTGGGTGGCAGACAGGCGTGGCAGGCAGGCAGTCACACAGGGAAGACAGACTGGGAGTGACGCGTTGGGCTGACTCCCAACTGAGGAAAACAAAGGAGTAGAGGGGAGAGAAACGAAAATCATCCACTTCAAATAAATGAGAAGGGTGGCCCTCATCGGGGTTGTGTGCCCCTGGCCCTCAGGAACATGTTGAACTTCTGCTATGCTGTGGGATTTGGCGCTGACCATTGTGTGTGTACCAGAAATCTGGGGGGTTCTGGGTCTTCAGGCAGGAGGTCCGGGCTGTATGAACGTAAGTAACCAATGTGGCCTGTCCTTGGGGATGAAGATGGTTGTTCCTTTCAGTTACATATTTTTTTCTGAGATGGATAAATGGTGTGAATAGGTTTTCTCTATTCAGAGTGTCTTATTTGACTTTTGCCACTAAAATAGTGGACCTGAGATTGGGTCATTTGTTTATTTTTTATGTTTTTTAATTTAATTTACTTTATTATTTTTTTAAATACATGACAGTGGAATGCATTACAATTCTTATTACACATATAGAGCAGAATTTTTCATATCTTTGTATATAAAGCATGTAAAGTATGTTCATGCCAATTCATGTCTTTATACATGTACTTTGTTTTTTTTTGCATTACAATTCTTTTTACACATATATACCACAATTTTTCACATCTTTTTGTATATAAAGTATGTTGACACTCAATTCGTGTCTTCATACATGTACTTTGAATAATGATGTCTATCACATTCCACCATCCTTTCTAATCCCCTGCCCCCTCCCTTTCCCTCCCACCCCTCTGTCCTAAATAGAATTCATCTATTCCTCCCATGCTCCCCCTCCCTACCCTACTATGAATCAGCCTCCTTGTATCAGAGGAAAACATTGGCATTTGTTTTTTTGGGATTGGCTAACTTCACTTAGCATTATCTTCTCCAATGCCATCCATTTACCTGCAAATGCCATGTTTTTATTCTCTTTTATTGCTGAATAAAATTCCATTGTGTATATATGCCACATTTTTTTTTTATCTATTCATCCACTGAAGGGCATCTAGGTTGGCTCCACAGTTTAGCTATTGTGAATTGTGCTGCCTTAAACATTGATGTGGCTGTGTCCCTGTAGTATGCTGTGTTTAAGTTTTTTGGTATATACCGAGGAATGGGATAGCTGGGTCAAATGGTCGTCCCATTCCCAGATTTCCAAGGAATTTCCATACTGCTTTCCATATTGGCTTCAAGAGATTGGGTCATTTGTAATGAATAGAGATTTACTTCTCACAGTTCCTAAGGTGGGGAAGTCCAAAGTCAAGGGAGGGTGGCATCTGGCAAGGGCTTTCTGGTTGACTCATCCTGTGGCAGGAGGTGGAGGGAGAGTGAAGTGGGGGTGCAGGCTGGACCCCCATTTCTTCACAAACCCATTCCTGTGGTGATTAATTCCTTCACTCTGCCTTGGAGGTGGAATCACTTCTCTTCAGGTGTCACCTCTCAACACCATGGCTTTGGGGTTGAGCTAACAACACATTGTTTTGGGGAACAATTCAAACCACAGCACATGAAGAGGCTCCCCCTCACTGCGGCTGTCCAGTCTTCAATAACAGACTTTTGCAACTACAGTAGTGGACCTGAGATCGGGTCATTTGTCACCCCCCTTATCGAGCATCCTGCCTTTTTCCGGGGAGGTGCCTGCTGCTGCTTCTGCTCCAGCTTGTCACCTTTCTTGGTAGGTGGAGCCACTCTAACTTCAGTTATTGTCATATTTATTTTAAAGAGCGTTTTCCCTTACTAGCAAAAGAAACATTTTCAACAGCAAATTAAAGAAAGATTCAAATAACTTCATTATGATCAAGCAGATAAAATGGTCTATACCAGTGGTTTTTCAAAAAGCATTTTGGCTTTGGAGTCTTCTTGCCTTCCCCCGCCCCCCCCCCCAATCCCCTTGTAAGAGAAATTTTACCTGGAACTTCAACAAGGACAACAGAAAAGAGCCTCTGGCCTGAGCACTCTGCCTTCTGTTTCCCATGTGGGGTGGAGGTGGCCAGTGGCACACCTACAGAGGAGGGTCCTGAGGTCCCTTTGTGGCTCCCTGGCCTCAGGAACAAGCTGCTGGGTTCTGGCTCCACGGTGTTCTCGAACGTTCTGGCAGCAGGTCAGACCACTCCGGGACACCCTGATGCAGGGTGAGAAGAGGTCAGCCTGGGAGAGCGGGGATGATCCATCACTGAAGGGGATGATGGGGTTAAGAGCATTCTTGGTGAGGTTGTGTCTACAAAGTAATAAGCTGTCAGAGTGGCTCTGATTTAGGAGGGGTGTGTGGAAAGATCTTGTTTTGCCAGGGTCAGACCCGTGAAGTCAGGTGGGATAGTGAGACATGTTTCTCCTTTTTTTTTTTTTGTTATAACAATAAAAAGTCTTAGAGTCTGAATTATGTATCTCCCCTTTACTAGTAATTAAGTAATTCATTAGTGAAGGAAAAGAATTAATCTCCAATCTGAACAACATATACTAAAACCACTCTGCTGTTGAAGGCGTGTTTGAGGAGAGACATTCATTTCAATAACATTTTACATTATTCGTTTGTATTTTTTTTAAAGTAAATAGGACTTATTTTTAAAGCAGATTTGGGTTTATAGAAAACTGGTGTGTACAGAGCTCCCCACACCCCCTCCCTTCCCCACCCTGACTCACTTCCCCTGTTATTAACATCCTGCATAGTAGAGGACAGCTGTTAACAATTGATGAGACAAAAACCGATGGTTGCTATTAACTAAAATGCATACCTTAGTGTTCCCCCTGTGTTGTCACAGTCTATGGGTTTTGACAAAGGCATTGCGTCATGTATCTACCATGTTTCATAGGGAATGTTTCACTGCCCTATAAACCCCTATACTCTCGCTTCTCATCCTTTACCCATCCCTCACCCCCATGGAGAAACTGATTTTTTTTTTTTTTTTTTTTTATTCTCTTAGCTGTCTCCTCCATAGTCTGCCTTTTCCAGAATGCCCTGCAGTTGGGAGCAGGCAGGACTGGTCTTCTCATCTTGCCTTCTTGCAGTCAGCAATAAGCATTCAAAGCTCCTTATGTGGTTCTGTGGCCTGAGAACTCGTGTCTTTTTATCACTGAAGAATATTCCACTGCATGTGATAGCTCTGCTGCTTATCCATTCACCCGCCCCAGGGCATCTTGGTTACTTCCACATTTCAGTGGTTATGAATAAAACTGATGTAAATATTCAGGTTCAGGCTTTGTGAGGATATAAGTTTTCAACTCCTTAGGGTAAATAACAAGGAGCACAAAAGCTAGGTTGTATGGTGAGAATTTGTTTAATTTTTTAAGAAACTGCCAAACTAGACTTCAAAATGGCTATTTTTCTTTTTGTAATATTTTGTTGTTGTTGTTGTTTTCCTGCTTACAACACTGGCCTCCATCTTTTTTGGTAGTTAATTGCTTGTTACACTTATCTTCTTTTAGTAGAATCTTCTATTAATTCTCTTACCTATATTCTGCTTTCTTAAAAATATATATTTTTAATTTTAAAAGTAAGAAGTAAGTTAAGATGGGAAAAACTGAGAATTCAATTTTTTTGTACGTACTAATTTATTTTTAAATAAATCTAAAATTTAATTTTAAAATTCAATTTTTAAGATGCTATTTCACAAGAGCTTTCCAGGACGCTGGGCAGCACTTCCTATTCGTATTTTTTGCTTTGTCTTAGCTTATGTACCTTGTTAGGGAAAGACCACAATAGTAGAAATGTCTAGCTCTCTGTGCGTAACAAGATTGTCACAACCAAGTCCCCAGAGTCACATTTTGGCGGCTAAAACTATGTCTAGACTTCAGGGCTCCAGTTTGGTTTTTTGGTACTTTATCAATTAAACGCCCTGGCTTTCCAAAAGGGAGGCTATCAAAGGTATGTATATATTTTGTTGAATGCCTGATTCCAGATCAGAGCGAAGTTCCATTTCAGTCTGATAAAGTCTTATCAGGCAGAGAGAAACAGAGCAAGCAGGAAATTTGAATGATGAGATTAGTTCACTTCTGAGGGCTTCCTAATGATTAGCCTCCTCTTTGAAAAGTGTTGGTGATGGGGCTCGACCCTCCTTGATCAGTGGCTGTGATCTGCTCTGCTGCCAGCAGGCATGGCTTGCACTGGGAGACCCGCACGTAGGTGCTCAGCCTTCAGGGCCTGCGGGCCTCCTTTGGAACTCTTTAGGGATTGAGTCTTTTTTTTTTTTTTTTTTAAGGCAAGTTTGGGCCTGGTGGTGAATACATACAAAGAACGTTCAGCTATTTGGTCGATTGAGGGAAAATAATAAAAACTATGGATTTTATATCATCAGGTCTCAATGAGCTAAATCAGCGAAGTCAGAAAATAGACCAGAGTGCACCCACAGAATTGGAGCTTTTGAGGAGTCTAGTTCTGAGGACAAAGCCAGGCAGCCAGGCGACAGGTGGCCTGAGGAGCTCACAGCCTGATGTGACATTGGGAAAATGGAACTGGAAAATTCCCTCCGGTGGCTGAATTTTGTTTCTGGGACTCCAAGGCGATCTGCCTTGCGCATTTCATATCGGTGGAGAACCCTGGGCGAGGACGCGGTGGGTGTCACCTCCTCACCCCTTGACTGCCCGGAGTGACCCTTCTGTCAGTGCCGGGGATCCGAGAGTGTGCCCCAAGACGGTTTCCGGCCACCACACGGACCTGTGGAAGAATCCGTGGTCCCTCTGCGCTCCGCAGCCTGCGGGGAGCACAACTGCTGGGCGCCAGGCCCACGCAGCCCCGCGCTGCCACAGTCTCACCAGCGGGTCCTGCTGCTGGGGGAGGCAAACTCAGCGTCTCTGACTCGGCGTCGGGTGTGCGTGGCACACCTGGGGGAGAGGCTCGCGTTCAGGTGCTTTTCAGGCAGCCTGGGGGCGGGGCGGGGAGGCGACCCAGCGTCCGTGTGGCAGTGGCCCTAGCAGCCCTGGCCCCGCGCCTCGCAGAGCCGGAGCGGAGGCGGGTTCCGCCTCCTAGGACACGCGTTTTGCCACCAAGCTGCAGGTGTGGCCCCAAGAGCTGATTTCCACGTGTGGAGAGCGGCGACGTGCTCTCTCCTGCCTGCCAGGCGGTCACCCAAGGTATTTTTGGAGGTCTGTGACCCAAAGGAGACCAGATGAGGCAGGAATCTTAGAAGGGCGACGCCCGCACACCCTGGCAACGCGGGAGCGCTCATTCAAGACCCCTCACTCTGCTGACTTGAACACTTCATGCTTTTTCCCCCTTAGAAAAATTGGAAGGAGGCGTGTGACCCGTGACGCCTGGGGACAGCCAGAGGTCCGACGGGGACGCGGGCGCCGGGGTCCCCGGGGTGCCCCCCTCTGCGGCCCTGGTGCGGCGTCGTGGTGCGAGGGGGGTGCCTGCGGGCGTCAGGCCGTGTCACTAGATCTTCCACGAGGGCACCGTCGGCGTGTGCCCAAGATTTAGAGCGTAATGGAGAAGTTCTCGCTCGGGCTTCTGCCGGCCCGGGACTGGACACCCACAGAGGCGCCCTGGCGCTGCTTTGCACGACAACAAAGGGGAGACGACAAAGGCAGCCCGTTCTGCTCCGGTTGGGCGCAGGCGGTGGCTTTGGAGTCACGTGAGCCAGGCGGCGGGCGGGGGCTGACGACAGCCGCGCGCTCCCGCGCAGCTCTGGCCTCCGGGTTGGCGGTGACTTGCGTGCGGCTGAGTCACTTCGCCTCCCGGTGCTGCCCGCGGTTGCGGGCTGGGGGAACCGGGTCCCCTGTGGCCAGCGAGCCTCTTCCAGGTAGCGCCCGGCTCCCCGGGGGCGCCGGTGTGTGTCCGGTCACCCTCCGTCGCTGGGCAGGTCGGAGCGCGCGGCAGCCCTGGGTCGTGTAGGCTGGCGGCGAGCCCCGGGGCCGCGGGACAGCGAGCGCGGGGCTGGTGGCTGTTTTGACAAACGGCGGGTGTTTTTCTGTCTGAGTATCTGGCGGCGCAGGTGAAGCGCTGGCCGCTGGTATCTTGGCTCGCCGCTGGCTCTCAGGCTCTGCAGGGAGCGGCGGGCCATCCCTGCAAAACGTTCCAGCAAAGCTGTGAAAACAAACCGGGCAGATTAGCTGGACGCGCTGGCCAGCTCCCGAGTGTTAACTGCCCTGGCTGCCCTCGCTGCGCAGCCCTTTTCCATTCTTTCATTTAGCAGCGCCCTTATCAATTAGCACACGGGTTCGCAGGTATTTTTCTTCTTCTTCTTCTTGGAGTTCCACTGTGTTTGGCAGGATCTCTCATCCTCGGGCCCGACGCTACTGCTGACTCTCAGATTTTAATCTCCAAATACAATACATCATTTATTTATTTATTTATCTTTTAAATAAAGGCAACTTTCATGATTCGAAAAAGCGACGCCTGTTCATTAAAGAGACAGTAGAGGATGCAGATGAACCACGGGGAAAGTTCAGAAGTGTGCCTACCTCTGCCTGCATTACTTCCCTGGGTGCAAGCCTTGTGCACGATCTGTGTTGCACCACGTTGATCTCAAATCCTCTCGACTTAGGCCATGGCAGATAAAGGCTGTCAACTTCATTTTTAAAAGATACAGTTCAGCACGTGTAAACACCACTGCCATTAGGTGCCTTAGGGAGGGGCTCTTCAAACTGCAGACTGGACTTTTTCGAGTCCGCCTCTGGTTTGAAAACAGAGCCAATCTGGGATAAAGCGAGCTTGGGTCCCTTTTGAGGTGAAATCAGAGTGAATTAAAAAGAGTGATTACGCCCTTCTTTAATCAAAAGCTCCAGAGATGATGTTTCTTTTAAAAAAGGAACATCAAGGAACGGGCCTTGAAAACGACTTTTGTCTTTTCTGGAGCATTTCAGAGCTGGAGTGCATTTTAAGAGTTGCCATTTGTTCTTAAATATCAGACTCTAATATCACCCTTTTGTCCATGCCTGTCCTTCAGTGTATTAGAAAGGGCTGAGCTGGCTCTGGCTTTGTTGTGAATAGCAGAAGCTGTCAGATGACTAATGCTCTGGAAATCTCACTGAGACATTTATTTTGCCTCTGTTGCTATGAATCCTGTGTTCTTTTGAGGCATGTAACAACACAGGTTACATATCTAAAGTATGGCCCTGACATGAGGGACTTGGTCATAGCATCTTCATTTTGCTTAAAATAATAATGACAAAATGATTCAATATACTACTTAACAAATCTGCTGTATACCCTTGAGTAGGTTATGCACTGTGCAATGAAAAGAGATCCATTCTTTTATTACTATCCAAACAAGTTTAAAAGCAGCAGTGCCTGTTTGTATTAGTCATATGGCTCAATTAACTTGAAATAGTGTTAAGTGGTAAAATAAAAACACACTGAAATTCACAGGAAAATGTTTGTTCAAACATTTTGCAACTACTTCAGGAAAACACTATTTCTTTAGGTAGAAAAATAAAAACAATCTATACACAATCATTTAAAGAATTGATATTCATGTTAAAATCTTCCTTTGCATTACTTAAAAGTAGATAGCCCATTTATTTTAGATAAAAGCTTCATCAGAACACAAACATTTTTGACTGATAAGCAAATTTAAAAAGATAAACATTACTTGTCTCCTTCCAAGAACTTGATTTGTCGGATTCTTCCCCAAATGCCTGGTTGGGGACCTCAGAATGGTGAATATTTTAAAAAAATAAAGAAAGAAAGAAAAAGTGTTTTTGTCAGAAAGTAAATGTGTGCTTGTTTTTTTAACCTGAGACATTTAAAAATTAGTAGAGCCAGAATTAATTAGTGCCAGACTTCTCTCACATTTTTTGGCTTTTATTTTACTTGTTGGTGCCCATTTTACAATCACACTATTAACTTTACCTGGCAGGCTGCATTCCAACTGTCCTGCTGGCATCTGTGAAAAGTGGGACTGGATTTTTTTTTTCTGTAATAACTCTTCAAGATTTAAAATCTAAAATTAAAGACTAAAAATTATATTACTTTTTGATTCCATACATAATTACCATCTTAAGTATTTAGATTTTAGAGAAAACTTGAGATTCAGTCTAAAATTTTTACATCTTATGAAACTATGAGAAACTTGAAGTTGAAATAGGATCCTTTGATTTTTTTTTATGTTACTCTATTCACTGACCAACTTTTAAATTTAAGCATTTAAAACATAAACCTAATATTCCCAATTTTGTCATAGTTCTTGGGAAATTGTGCGAATGATCATAGATAGCATTTTAACATCACTCATTTTATTGAGTCATATTGGGCATACTTGCTAAGATGAGGCTAATTTTTAAAAATTGCAAAAATAAAAAATTTGTATTAGACCCAAATTTGAATTAAATTAGTTTTGAGACATCAATAGTACCTCAGAACTGACCTAACTTATCATTTTTATTCATATTGGTGTTATTTCTTACAATTTTTGACTTCTCTTCAGGTCATCCTTTACTATTTCTAGAATCGAAACCAAAAGTTTTACTAAAAGAGAGATGTGAAGTCCCCTTATTTCATTCTCTGAAGATAATGTGCTCTGTATGTCTTCCAATTAGTCTCATATAGATTACATTATGCTCTATAAGCAAAAGCCGTGCAGTAACATGAGAATGCGCACATCAGAGCTGTTAACAAAGTAACTTTACTGGTTAGTGTTTAATTAGACGTAGCTTAACTACTTCTTTTTTTTTTTTACCATTAGTAATAACATGAGTACTTTTGCATCTGATTCGTACACAAAACACGTGTTAAGTCTGTTGGAAGGACTGCTCCCTGGTCCCCAAGCTCATTTCCTGGGAAGGTGGAGGGGGAGAGCCACTACATACAGTGTTCAGTCTTTTACAAAAGAGTAAGCCTGAGTGTCAGCTGCCACTGCAGAATTTTCTTCACTGGGCAACTTGTATGTGAGGTTAAATTGTGTATTTTTTTTTTTTCTTTGGGGAATTGAACCCAAGAGCATTTTACCACTGAGCTACACCCCAGCCCTTTTTATTCTTATTTTTAATTTTGAACAAGGTCTCAAAACATTACCGAGGCTGCCTTCAAACTTGAGATCTTCATGCCTCAGCTTCCTGAGTCACGGGTATTAAAAGCATGTGCCATGGGGCCTGGGAGCTGCCTTTCCACAGAAAGCATGAGGCACTGACTTCTAAAACGTAGGTGTGCAGACTGAAGACACTGCTCAGAGATGGAGTCCTTGCTTAGCATGTGGAGGCCTGGGTTCTATCCCCAGAACCCTCAGAAATAAAATAACATCTTAGTATGGCTTTTCCTAAGTCAGTAATTACATTATACTTTCAAATGGATGCAGAATTTGGATCCGGACAATATTGATACTAGTATTTTAATGACTTATTTTATTATTTCTTAAAACTAAAGTTTAGGTAAAACAAAGAAATAGAGCGTTGGCCGTCTCTGGCAGTCTCTTTAATCAAATGCAAGACATTGCAGAGACGGAGTCAGCGCTGAGATTCTTGGACATCACACAGTTTTCCTTGGCCTCCTTCTTCGCTGCCATTGCATGCAGGGCTACAGCGAGGCTTGGTTTTTATGTGCAGCAACAAAGCCTGCCTGGATAAGTGGCTTTGATTGGAGCAGTTATCATGCATATTTCTATAGAACGCTCATAATTACCTATTTTTCTTGGCAAAAGCATTACATATTTGAACACATTACATACCAAAATATCCCTCGTTTGTGTGAAACTTAGTTCGTTATTTTAAAATATATTCCTTGCATATATAATAACTTGACAAAGAAACTTCTTAAATTGGGGCTAGTTTGACATCTCTGGTTATCAATTAGGGTTATTTTTATGAGATAAGGCCACTGCGTGACCTCACATGTCACCTCTTCACTGAAGGACCTGGAAGCAAGCTGAATGGCAATTCCTAGACTGCACGTAGTGTAAACAAATGATCGCTCTACCTGCCTGTGGGGACGCGCAGGTGATGTTGGCACAGTCCCCACCTCCCGGAACCAGTCTTTCTGCACTCCACATTTATTTCCCATGATTGAATTAAAACGGCAGCCTCGTGCTAGACATGATGAGGCTGGTCCCTAGAACTGCTTCATTCCACCTTTCTTCTTTTCCCTATCAGCAAGCATTGTGCAGGATTTTTCATTAGGTTTGGCTTGCTTATTTATTTTTTATAAAAATGGTGCTTATACATACCAAAAAAGAAGGTCTTGTCAGGCTTTTTGGTGATAACCTCAGCAGACATTATTAATGTGCCCAAATAGACTCTCCAGACCTCTCAGCCTTGAGGTATCTCAAGGTGTGTTAACAATCAATATTATATTTAATGTTTGATTTTTTAGAAGTTTATTTTAAAAATTTAATGGTTGTATTTCTTCCAGGGATAAATATGCCCTCATTATATAACTTCTGAGTTAGTGATTTAGCAATGTTTTATTGGCTGCACAGGGAAATTTCCAGGGAGGTGAAACCATAAACTTCTAAGAAAAGATCCTTCAGAAATTATCTTGCTCCAGAAAATACAATTCCAGATTTCAGGAAGCAGCAACTTGGAGCAGCTGCAAAGAACATTCAGGCTGCTCTTCTGACGGTCTTTCTATGAAAATGAACTCAAGTGATGGTGAGGTCAGGGCCAGATACTTCGGGCTTTGTTTGGACAATTGCTTTTCCTGCTAAGGGGGCAGTTAGCTGTTCCCTCCGGCAGATTCACTGCACTCTCTCTTATGCTCCTTTATAACATTTAGATTTTTCCCACTTCATAAGACTGGTGCAGTTTTAAAGAAGCAGTTCAGTGTTGAGGACATGCACTGGGTTTTGGCGGTGTTTCTCAGAAGGCTCACTGGTCCCCAAGCTCATCTCCTGGGAAGGTGGAGGGGGAGATCCACTACATACACTAGAGCATTCAGTCTTTTACAAAATGAAATAAGCCTTATTTATAGTTTCAAAATCCCTGGCTGTTTCCGCATCTCTGAATGCCAACTTTCTTGTGGAATTCCCTGCTTACAAATCAGAACCAGCATTCTTACTTGAGAAATCCTAGAAGCCCTCAGCCAACCCCGTAGCCTTGTGGGTCTCTGTTTTCCTTTACCCAGTGTTAAGTTTTTATGGTCTTGGGTGATAACTTTAAAGGCCTATCATGAGATCAAATTTTTGTCATTCTGATTTGCTTCTCTTCAGAGGAAATGCAGTGTATTTCCCTTTTAATGTAAATGGAAAAAGCAAGTGAGAGCCCTGTAGGTCCCAGGGAGTTAACTCCCTGGCTAGATCTGAGTATGCCTCAGATTAGGAGAAGGTTTTCACCGGCCCTGTATATTCTGCAGTGACAGCTTGATGTTTTGATTCTGAGGCAGAAAGAAAAGACCGAGGTTCCACCACAACCACTGTTCTTCTACTTCCCCAGTTTACAGCCAGCTTTTGGATACCTGGGGCTCCCTGGGACCAGACTCCTAGAGTTCTGCAGAGTAAAGCAGGTCCTGCAGCTCAGAAGTCTTATCTTCACCCAGGTCAGGGAGCCATATCTAGCCTACATAGCCAGGATCTGTGGTTGGGTTTAGTGGCTTGGCCCTATCTTTATTTCTTGTACCTGGATATCAGTTGCCTGTAAGTTGGGCAAAAGGCTGCAATCTCCTTTGATAAGGGGATTTTGGACGTCAAGCTTCAGAATGCAGGAGTAGATAGATATCGGTTACAGGGGTATCCTTGAGGGAGTAGATAATGGGACATATCTCCATTTAAAGCAAAAGGCCATGTTTAAAGTCGATAGGATAAGTGGAACTTAAGCAGGAAAAGTTAGCATCTGAATCGGTTTAGGATATTGGCATCTTTGTTGGGGGATGGGGAACTTCGGCTGCCTATCTGTGCAGAGCACAGCCTGGATTCTGTATCTCCTCTCCCAGAGATCAAAGTCAACTTGAATATCAACTTATGGAAACGGATTTATGATCAGGATTGCTGTCTGTTTCTTCTGGTCCCTTATCACCTTCCAACCTTCAAATCTGGGGATAAAAAAAAAATGCATCTTAAGGAGGTAAAGCCTTGGCTCATCCGGTACTACTGTATGCTTCAGTGTGAGCCTGCAACATGCCTGTGGGTTCAGGAGCCTGGAGAGCTGTGTGATCCTGGACAAGGTGACTACTGACTCTGTGCCTCCTTTTCTTCTCTGTAAAGTAGATGACTCCTACCTCGCAGTTAGGAGGCCCATGCCTGTTAGTTCATACAGCCCTTGGAGCAATGCCTAGGACACAGTAAGTTATGTAAATCATCTTTTATTTCTTACCTGCCCTGTGCAGTGAGAGGCATGCTTAATACCTACCTGAGCCTTGGTTCCTCTGAAAGCAAAGCCTGTGGCACATAGGTGACCTCAGAGAGCAGGAGAAAGGGACTAGGGAGGCAGATGGTGGGAGGCATTGCACCAAGGCAAGGACGCTTCCGGGGGGGGGGGGTCCTCCAGCCTGCACACACTTGAGAAGTCTTCCTGGAACCGCACTGGGCTGCACAGTGGGGCGAAGCTTCCATTCACTTCTGTCCTGTCCATAGGGGTTGGTTTGGCAGAGATTTGGTCCTGCCCCTCCCGTCCCCATTGCACCTGGGTTAGTGTGTTCCCTGGGTATCCCACACTGGGGTGTTAGAGAAACCCTAAAATACTGCCCCTGTGGGCCTGCTCAATGCTGGTGAGAGTCTGGTGGAGCTGTGCTCTGGAGCAGTGACTTGGGCCAGGGGTCGCTGGGTTGTCTAATGTCAAGTGCAAGTACATCTCCACCATGCAAACCCCGAACCATGCCTAAGAGAGTAACCCAGAGCAGGGGTGGCTCAGGAGGAGTGCTTGCCCAGCACACACAGGCCAAGGTCCTTCTATCCCCCAACACACACACACACACACACACACACACACACACACACACACACACGAGTAACCCAAGCCACCTCATTGTTAGCTGCCAACCCCAGGTTTTGAATCCCAGGACCACCCAGTTTGGAAGCTTGCCGTTTGCCTTCTACCATTCCATCTCTAATGGTGGGCAAATCTCTCCTACCATTTGAGGCTTTATTTCTGCTTAAATCTGTGATTTTTAGCACACCTTTAGATGATTGGGTAAAAAAAAAATAGTCAAATGATTGAAAAAAGGCTGAGGTTAAAAAAGAAAAAGAATCTTATATTGCAGAGGGATTCCAAATGTAAAAGCTTTAGCACAGGATGAACACCTCCATATCTTAGCTAACATTTTAATTTCTGTTGAAGCTTCATTTTAAAAAAAAATAATATTTAATATGAGTAGAGATGAAAGTAAGTTCAATGGAAAATGGAGATATTGCCAGTGGTTAATTTTTAGTCTGAATTTATAATTCCTGAAAAGTTTTCTTTTTTTCTCTCTTTTCTCTTTGTCCTATAAGCAGGTGTGTGTGTGTGTGTGTGTGTGTGTGTGTGTGTGTGTGTATTTGTTTGTTTTATATTTACTAGGGGGTGTGAATGTTTCCCAAGGAAAGAATACAATTATGATGACGTTTTCAAAAAACATGAACAGAAACCAATGGCTTAATTCTTGAGCCATACTGATAAAATAGATAATTCTATGGCAATTGTATTAGCAGTAGAGTTATGATCCCAAATGCAATCTGAGCAATATTTAAGATAGGATATGACGAACTCTGGATGGAATATGTCATTTTCTCTCAGAAAATTGCATATGAGAAAGTTCTAGAATTTTCAGTGACAGTGTCGCTGACTGGGAAGAGTACATACAAATGAGATTCTTTGATCAGGGCTGATTCTTCCTTTGTCCAATCCAGGTATTTATGGTGTACTTTGTGCTGGTGCTGAAGATGGAAAGATGGTTCTCGGCCCACAGATGCGCATCTTGTCATTCAACAGTAAACAGCTGTGGAGTTGCGAGGCTCATCCTCTCTGGGTGCTACCGTGCCACTTCCTGGGTCTTTCTACTTCTCACATCCCTACCTGCCCTTGAACCTCTTCTTGCCACCTGCAGCCGCTGCTCCCTGCCCCAACCTGCTCCCACCCCTGCCCTGTACCAGACCCATCTGTACCTGCTGCAGGAAGGTGTTGGCCTTTGTCATGCTGTTTGTTGCCCAGAATTCTTCAGCAGCCCCACTTGGGGTTCAGGATGGAGGATGCGGCTCTTTGGCAGGACACCTGGCTACTGGTTCTGTCTCTGGCTTTCTCTCTCCAAACCTCTGGCAGTGATTCCTGTTGTTCTTAAGCTTCTGCATCTTCTCATTTCTGCCTAGAAGTGTGTGTTTTGATGGTGGGTGCATTTGCTGATCTTGACGTGGAATTAAATAATTGCTCTTGATCTTTATGTGCTTTTGCGTGATTTCATTTGCTGTTCTTGTTTACAGTTTGTTGGCCCCTTGGATGTGTAGGTTTCTCACAGCCAGTCCAGCTGTGCTATGGTCAGCAAGGCATGACTCCTTACATCTGTCACATCTCCACCTACTTGTGTGTTATGTTCAAGGTAGTTTAATTGAAGGTAGCATTGGATCTTGCATTTTTATCTAATTCAACAATTATCTAATTGATGTGTTTAGACCCTTTATATTTAATGTGATTATCATTATGGTTAGATTTAAATCTATGTCACAATTTTATTTTCTTTTTGTCTTATTTGTTGTTTGTTTTCTCTCTCATTTCTTGATTTCTTTTCAATCAGATTTATGTTTTTTGGCAACTCCCCTTTATCTCTTTTCAGCTCTTTGTCTTGATGGTTTGTGTGTCTTTAATTCAGTGCAATCTTCATGAATAGCCCAAGAACCTTATAACTATATACTCCCATGACTCCTGTTCCGATCTTTGTGCTTCTGGTTTAGCACATTTTACTTTTCTCTATATCATAAACTCCTCAAAACAGTGTTATTATTTTTGCTTCAGTTTATTACCTTTTAAAATTTTAATTTTTTTTCTTTTCTTCCATTATTTGAAAGCTATTGCTCCACTGTTTTCTTATTGGCAAGACTTTTCATTGAAGAATCCACAGTCAGTGATCTTTGGTTCTCTGTATTTAATGTGTCTCTTTTCAGGATTCTTGAGGAATGTCTTCTTTTTTTTTTGTCACTGATTTTGAGCAATTTGATTTGGACATAACCTTGTATGGTTTTATTTTTCGTGTTTCCTTTGCTTGGAGCGTGCTTGGACATGTGGGTGTGTGGATTTCATCAGATCTTAAAGGCTGTGTGTGGGTCATTGCTTCTTCCTTACTTTTCATCCTCCTTCTCCTTCCCTCTTTTCGTGGGGACTCCAGCTGCACTTTATTAGGACTCCTGACGTCATCCCACAATCCTGCAAACTCTTGCTCCTGTGGCGTCTCCAAGGGCTTCTAGTTCTGCCTCCTTAACCCACAGAGACTGCCAGGCCCTGCCTAGGTTGGCTCTTCTCCCTGTGGCTCCGCCTGGAAACTTCCTCCTGAGATAAGCCACATGGTCCTACTGGCCTCCTCCGGCAGCGTCAGCCCCTGCTGTCTGACGTCCAGGGTCGTGCAAGCCATTGCTTCACAGGAACGTCTCTGGTGTGCAGGTTTGTGGGTGAGAGGAGAAGGGTAGTGTCTCTCTGTCGCCTCTGGTTTGAATTGTGCTTCTTCCTGTATCTGTCAAAGTTTTAGGCTGTGGACAGACTTTTGCTAAAACTTTAGTAGGTAGAGAAAAAAGCTTAAACTAGAGAAGAAGTCTGAACGACAGCTTCAAAACCAGCAAATAATTGGGATTATTACTTGCTCAGATGGTTTAGCCTGCGTGGAAGACGGCGATGCGAAGATGGCTGCAAAAGGCGGAAGAGATGAGGTCACATTTCAGCTTTTGCAGCTTGATGACAGGTTTTCAAAAACTTCAATATTTAGTGAGGAACATAAAAAATGTAGGCTCATGAAGTGATTGGGTTGAACCTGTGCTGATGAACATAAAACCAATGCAGAGCACAGCGAGTTTCCTGAGAGCGTGACTCCGGATGAACCTGCCTAGATGCACCTCTACCGGTCATGTGATCTGAGCCGAGTCTTTCAATTTTCAGGCATGTCAGTTCCTTCCTCCATAAAGTCTGGCTGCTGTGGGTATGAAATGTGTCCATGTCTATAAGATATTCGGACAAGTGCCTGGCTTATGGTTAGTGTTCTAAAATGTTACCCAACACCAGCAAACAAAAGCAAAGAACACACAAATAAAGACATCATGTTCTCTGGAAAATGTTCTTGGGAACCCTGGAGACCAGTGCAGGTACAGGCAATGACTGCAGCAGTGAGGCTGAAGGTAAGATGGCTGCTTCCGGCGTGGGGACTGGGAATGCAAGAGAGAACTTTTTTGGAAGGACTTTGCTGAGGGTAAGGGCCCATATACAGGTTTGCCGCAGTCGGGCTGGGCAAAATAACCAGGAGGTGACAAGCAACTTGAAGGCTGAAGCGGGAACTGCTTTTTTAGGGAACAGCAGAGGTATATACACCCAACTGATCATACACAGCCCATAAGGAATCCTCATCATCTTAAGGGCTCGGTGGCGTTGTCTCACAAACCACTCCTCCTGGCAAACTGCAGGAGTCATCTTGATTGGATTCTCGGCCCTCAACACTGGATGTATTTGGAGCAGGATGAGAGGGAGAGGGGAGGGGTTGAGGGAGAATTCAGGAGAATGTCTGCAAGGCTGGTGGTGCCAAGGCCAGAACCAGGGATTCATCCTGCTTGGAGCTGCGGATATGGAAGGGCGTCTGGAGGAATGCTCATGGGCAGGAGCGGAGCTCAGGCGGAGGATCCTGGCTGGGAGACGCCTGCACAGAGGCGGCCAGACAGGTGGCAGAGAGGAGGCCCTGAGAATGCCTTGTCACTCTGCAACGAGGCAGAGAGTTCTGGAGACATAAAGAAGCACACGTTGAAGGATTTCAGGACAGCACAGTGTCACATAATTCCTGGGACAGGAGTTTCGAGAAGGATAGAGTCATAGGCCCAGGAGTGAGAATAGGCCTGTGTGTGGAGCTTCTGAATGATCATCGGTGACTCAGGAAAATCATTTCAGCCAAGTGTTAGGCATCCAAACCAATGGTGCTGGGCGGGAGGGATGGCGTCCTGGAGGCTTTGCCAGCCCGCTCTCTAGGAGGACTCTGTGTGATTGGAGCCCAGGAGGGGGTGCGGCCTTTCCACCCACCTCATCTCTACAGGGACGTCCCAGGGCAGGTGCCTAACAGCAGAATTTCAGGCTCCAGAGCAGGTGGCTGAGGGAGGTCCCCTGGGAGGCAGGTAGTTTCTCAGCATTCTTTCTTTGACCTGACTGCCTTGCTGTGGGGCCCTCTATGTTTACCTTCTGCAGGACATTCTTGTTCATTGGCGTGCACCTCAGACTTGCCCCAGAGCTTGTTAAAATGAAGGTGCTGGGACCCCACTGGAGAGATTCTCTTTCAGAAGCCCTAGGGGCCAGGAGACAGCACATGGAGATGGTGAGTTTTGAACAGGTAACACATTCACAAGGCTCAGATGGTGTAAGAGGGGTAGAGTGGACCTGGCCCTCAGTCACTCAGGCCCCTGGCCCCCTTTCTAACCTCAGGGAATTTAAAAAAAAAAAAACCTCTTATTTTTCGTGAATGGGGGAACTTGGGAGGTACAGTACACGTGAGAGCAGAAGACCCGTGGGTCTGACTCAGAGATGGGAATCACAGGTCATGTGAACCTCACCGAAAATCTCTCCTCTCCAGGCTTCTCGGGGTTTCAAACTGCAGACGGCAGTGCACAGACCTGGAGGAGGTGACTGGCCTTCACCAGCACCAGCTGCAGGCTTGCCCAGATGTGGAGAGACCCTGCTCAATTGTGAGCCTGTTTCTTCTTTACTATTTTTTTTTTTTTTAATTCCAAGCTGGACTAAGAGAGAGATTGAAAACTTGCCCCTGGGCTGTGAAAATGTGCCTGCCTTCCATCTCTCTGGAGGTCTAGGCCTGTGGTGGACTGGAAGGTACGACCTCGGGCACCGGGAACAGTGTAACAAATGAAGACAAGCGCGAGTGGCGGGGTTTCCTCCGTTCTGTCATGTTCTATTTATCTTCCTCACCTCCACATCCTAAATAATCCCCTGTCAGCACTGGGTGTGCACCTTTCAAATGTCCCGTGAAGGTCGATAGCCGCCTCACTGATAAGATTTTCCAGTTCTGGACATATTTTGGGTAAAAGAGAGTTATAAATATGTATCCATCATAAAGGGTGAAGAGTCTGAGAAGCTTGGTGTAGTTCTGCTTTGAGCCACAGTTAAGTTTCTTCAAACACATTTCTTATTTTGTGAAGGTTTTTTTTTTTTTTTTTTTTTTTTTTAATAGACTTCAGAGAGTCCAGCTCCAATGATGAGTTTAGAGAGAACATTCCCTCCCGGCTCTCAGGCTAAAGCTCAGGATGCTACCAGATCAGTTAAGATAGGGCAAAAATCTACCCTGCTTCTCAGCCCTGGAGCAAAAGTACAGAGTTAGTCCTGGAGATGTGCTGGGATGCAGATGCGGCCTGAAGGGCATTTAAAATCTCAACAGTGACTGGGTGTTTCAGAGAAGAATAAGAGGGTTCAGGTAAGATCAAATGTGAAGGAAAAAAAATCAGTTTTCAAGATTTCTCCACAATTAGTTTGTGGAGAGTGTGGTGATGGGTGTGGGTTTTTCTCACCACGAAGATCAATTCGTGTTTCAAAATCTGAACCTATCCTTTAGGGGAAGGTCCATTTTAGTTGAAGTGAAGGACACTATTTCAGCTTAACTGGGGAGACATAAAAAGAATGTGGTGATTCTTACAGCACCAGAAAGTGAAAGGAACATTTCTTCTCGTGTCTTTGTATTCAGGTTGATGATGTTTTTACTAATAGTAGTCATATAAAATATTTCAGGGACATAATAGAAAATGGATATAATTTGTTTTATGGCTTTTTATGTTGATATCTATGGGTAATATTCATAAATAGGAAAATTTGAAATGGGCATTATATAGTACTTTCAAAAGAGATTCAAAATCCTAGCTTTAAATAAGATGTGAACATAACATGATTCTATTTTATTTCCTATAAATAACAAATGCATAAGCATTATAGATTATTTAATGAACTATAAAATAATTTTAGATAATTTTGAGAAAACAAATAGTAGATATATTGAAAAGTAACATTTCCAATGTATTAATAAAACATCAAGGCATATTTGAGGCTGTATCTACCTTATGTTAAAACATGGGCAGCAAATATACATTATAAAAAAGTCTGTACTTCTAAAATTTATGTATGTATTTACTATCAAAGTTAATGAAAGCTTTGAGAAATAATTACAGTGTGTAATAAATGTTTACATGTAAATGTATATATTACATGTATTAAATATGTGTATATATACAGATTTAGGAAGTAGAGGGAAGAACATCAAGTTTTGATCAAAACTGTTCTCTCAACTTGCCAATGTTAACAAGTCATGAACTTCTCATATGAATAGTGTGTAACTGTGGAAAATTGAAATTACGGAGGTGGCTTACCACATTTAGTCCAGAACACAAAATAGCAAAATCCTCACCTATAAATAGAATTGATAAGGGAAGTAATGAAAACATACTAGATTTCAATCCCATTTGGGATCAGTTGTTATTTCCAGTGTGCCTGGAAGGTGGTGATTGCCTCTATACCCAGACACCGTTACCCACTCCACGTCCCCAGTGGAAAACCACAGAGGAATGTGAATTCAAAACTTAATTTTGCTAGGCCAAGTGATGATCTGCTTTGTGTATTTTAATCATTATCCATAAGTTTTAATTTGATCTGAGGTATTAAAAAAATCTGTACTTTTTTCCTTGAAAAAAAAATATTTTTGCGTGTACATTTTTTGATTCCATTGTATCCAAAAGGCCAAAGTTTTGCTACTTGAAAGAAGCTGCATTTGTAGCCCCTAGGGCAGCCCCTAGCATCTCCTCTTACCCTCGCTTGTGGCGCATAGTTCACAAGAGCCCAGTGATGGCATAGGGCCACACCTCCAGGAGATGGGAGAGGACTCACCGCAGAAAACTCTAGAAACGTCACACTTAGAAGAGCACATTTTAGTGTCATGTGGGCCGTCTGTCTTTAGACTTCTCTCAACACGCAGCCCAGGAATGGGAGTTTCGTGATGCTCCTGCCTCGTCGTGTCTGTGGATCCAGGAGCCCCAAGTGGGATCTCCTGGACGGAAGGCAGAATCCACAGGGCAGCCAGAGGCCTCCAGGGTTCTTGGCACTCGGAGGTCCTTGAACTCCACGGTGGGCACCATCTCCAAAACGTTCATGGCCTTTCCCACCAGCAGGAGATGCTCCTTGAGGTCTTCTGTGCGTGGAGACTGGACATGAGAGGAAACTCACCGTGACCCCAGGGGTCTCTATTGTCAAGGCCTGTTTTAAAACCAGAGGCAAAGCTGCCAGACTTCATGATCAGAAATGGGTGGTTGTATATGACAAGGCAACACTTTCTAGGAAACAATCTTAAAGTTTTCCATTACAGTGTGATAGAAAATTTGTCACAGATATTGTTCTAGAGGATCATTATTAACCTGTTGAGATTTGTTTTACCGTGAATGGCAGTAAA
The DNA here is from genome assembly GCF_045843805.1 of Urocitellus parryii. Classification (NCBI taxonomy): domain Eukaryota; kingdom Metazoa; phylum Chordata; class Mammalia; order Rodentia; family Sciuridae; genus Urocitellus; species Urocitellus parryii. The sequence goes on from NC_135532.1 coordinate 5,743,686, forward strand.
ATGTGAAATAGTTAGAAAAATGTATGTTTATAAATATCTTAAAAGCACCATTCTTTAAAAAGGAAATTCGAGAGTCACTAGCATTTTTTGAAAGCGTCACCCATTTCTCACTGGAGACCCATGGTGTATTCCGCATAAGCAAACTTTCGTCGTTCAGGCCGCTGAAAAATATTAAAATTATTTTTGCTTTTCATTTATCTGAATAAAAAAATGGAAAAAGTGCATCTGAAGTCATTTTTGAAGACACATGACTTACCAGTAGAGGAGGTGGCCTAATTTGGGCCTGCGTGGACTGTTCATATTTTACTCTTTTTCTTTGATGTGCAAGTTCTAAGCGGTCATCTTTCAGGAGTTGAAAAGGCAGCTTGCTGTGGGGTGGGGTGGGGAGAGGTGCTGATGCGGGCCGAGCGGGGACTGTTCTGTTAAGAGGGGCTCTGCTGACTGGGGGAGTCACCACTGCCTTCTGACTGGGGACGGTCATTTCCCTGTGCTCCCTTCTCCCTCATCTTGGACGCGTGCCTCCCAGAGACTTGTCATGCAGGACAGAAATTACAAAAAGCTCTGAACTGCACCACTGGTTTCTTCCTCCTTTTCCCTCTTATTTTTCATTCTGATGAAAGTAAAACAGAGTCCCTCCTCTGCCAAAAAAAAAAAAAAAAAAAAAAAACAAAACAAAAAACCCTAATTAAACAAACCCTATGAACAACTCAACTTTTGCACTATTCAAGAAGTCTTCCCCTGGTGAATGGCTTGGAATGACCGATTTGCATTAGAATGAGGCCCGTTTGTCTTTTTTTGTATAACGGTAAAATCACAGTATTCCCTTCATGGAAGCTCAGACAGTGTATGGCTTGTAAAATCACCACAGTTTGTACCACTGGGTCTTTACTTCCATGTGAATTGGTCTCTCAGAATAGCTCTAGCAAAGGAAAGGAGGACGTGTCCCCAGTGTGTGCGTGTGCCCCCCCACAGAGCTTTATTAGTGGAGCTCCAGAACGTTCCATGGGGACAGTGGATGGTTGGGCCTGCTGCGTGCTTCGGTCGTAGGGGATGACAGCTCAAAGAATGTCATAAAATTAAGTGTGAACCTGTCACGCCGGGAACCTTTTTCTCGACATAGATGGCACACGCTTGGCTGTTGTATGCGTCAGAAGTTGACTTTTTGAAAAGATTGCGGAGAAATATAAATAGCATATTTGTCATTTCAGTTGTTTGGAACTGTAAATTCAGTGGCGTTAGATACGTGCACCATGTCTGGTAACCGTCATCTCTATTGCTATCCCAAACTTTTTCATCATCCCCAGCAGAAGCTCTCCGCATGAAGCAGGGATTTCCCTCTTCCTGCCTTCCCCAACTCTGCTAGCTTCCATTTTACTTCCTGTCTATGAATTGGCCTGTTCCAGGAAGCTCATGTCAGTGGAATGAGACACTCAGCATGTTTTCAAATCTATCAGGTTTTACACATGTCAAATTGCATTTCTTTATAACTGAACAATGCCCCGCTGTGTGTGCATACTAGGTGTTGTTCATCGACGTGTCTTCCGGCTCTTTGAGTGACACCATCTTGAATATGGATGCACAAGAACCTGCTGGAGTTCCTGCTTTCAGTTCTTTTGGATCAGGACCTTGGAGGGCAAGTGCTGTGTCACGTGGGTATTTGTGTTTATGTTTTTTAACAGCTCAACAAACTCTTTCCCAGGGTGGCTGCACCTTTTTCTAAAGCATGAAAATGTAGGTTCAGAACCTGGTCAAGTTCCATAGTGCCTCTCGTCATTGCCAAGAGAGCAATCATTTTATTTCCTCTGAAGTCCTCTTATTTACCATGCTGACGTTAATGGAAATGTTCTGATTGGAGCAGAGTCTCCTGTTTTCTGGAAAATTCACTTAGATTGCTGCCCAGATAAAAATGATTTTAATTAGATTATTCTATGGAGAACATCAGACACAGAAGTATAATTGTTTGAGTCTCAGCACTTTCCTGGACACATTTCTCTCTGCTCTCAGTCCCTGTTACCTCTTGTGATCCACTTTTCTCTTTGCCTCACTGACAGACAAAAGTTACTTTTAGTGATTCTTCATTTTCTGCAAAACTGAACTCAAACCCGAGGGCATTGTGCCTTGTCCTGCCCCAGTCCTCAAAAAATGAAGTATTTCTCCCACCTGCTTCCTACCTCCAACCCTACCTGCATCCAGAGCTGAAGGGTGACTTAGCCCCGAGGACACACCTCTTCCCTGCCTCTCGGATCTCAGCCCTCCGGCTCTCTCCTTCCTTAAACCTTTGGTTCAGGCCTCCATTGGCCCCCTCCACCCTTCTCAGTGCCTCAGGATGCAGAGCTCAGGGGCCTCTGTGGAGGGTTCCCAGGCCAGAGGCTTTGGTTGCCGAGGCGGAGGGGCAGAAGGCCCCAGGCAGGAACTCAGAGGTAGGCAGGGAGAGGGAAGTCGGGGAACTGAGCCCTGGGCTCCTGCTGTGAGGGCACCCACTGCCTGTCCCCTCTGACAGAGGCCTGCTGCTGCTCCACGGGCTCCTTCCTCTCCTGCCCCCTGCAGACTGGTTATTGCTGTCTTCACTTGGCCCTTTGACCTTAGGGTGGCAACAGCTCCTGCTGAGACTAGCTCCAGGTGGCCTTGTTGTGGTTTCCCAAATCCCTACTGACAGAGGTCCCTCTGAAGTTTTCCCTCCTGGGAGCCCCCTCAGGAAGTACCCCAGAAGCAGTGGGCTTCCTCCGGGACCTTTCCTGACACATCTTCTGCCGTCACACGGGTGGAAATCAATGTCTCCTGCCCCCAGGTCCCTGTAGGGGGTTGCACTTCTTTAATGGAGCTTAACACATAACAGATTTTAGCAATTTATGCATATATATATTTTAACTTCCATTTTTAGTTTATCAAATTCCTCCTGGAGGACATTGTGTTTTCCTTTTTTGTTTTCCTTTTTTTATTCTTCTCATGAAATATGATTTTTGAATGAATACTATAGATACTATACTAAAATGAATAACTTTGGCTTTAGGTAAAGGATTTTGACAGCTATTATGGATCCAGTGTGACCGCAGTGTAGATTAGAAGGTGTATTCTAAAAGGTCATCCAAGAAAGAAAAACATTGAAATTTATTAAAAGCAAATGAAACTCATATTACTGAAATAGTTGTAATGAACTTAATTAAATTGAGAATTTGCAAATTAATAGCTGCTTCTGCACAAAATCATCAATTTTGAAGAATGTTGAGGTTGTGTTGTTTTAGGCCATAGCAAATTTATAATTAAATCCAGAGCAGAATATTTCTTTCATGTAATGTATAGGTGCACAGAAATTCCAGAAGCGGTTTTAGGCAGCAACATCATGGAGGTATCTGAGTTTAAACTGGGAATTCCAGTTGCTTGCAGACACTGTTCCTCTCCACAGTATTATTTCTGGCAGCACACAGCCTGTGGTGTCACCTTCAAACACACAGCTCTTTTTCAGCTTCTGTCCCTGTAGAGACAGCTCCGTGCTGGCCACTCACTGTCACCAAACCCCACCTCCCATTTACCCTTTCATAAATTCATTTTTACCAAGTTTAGTCCCTGCCCCCTTCTCTAAGATAGTTCTGGTTAAAATCACCCAGGAATACGAAGCCCCATCTAGAGATCAGTTTTTGGTACTCTCATTTGATAACTCAGACTGGGTGGACCCGATTTTCCTTCTCAAAACCTGGTGTCCAGCGTGCTCTTTCACAGCTCCCCTTCCTCTTCCTCTGTAGGCTCTATACTGTGGGAGTGCCTACCTTCTCTGCCTGTGAGAGTACATACTCCCAGAGGCACCAGGCACCTGCTGGATGCTCACGATGGAGACCCTAGCTCTAGAGCTCCGCCCTGGTCTGCTCACAGCTCTGTGAGAATGTCAGGCTGACTGTGTGCACCACCACCCTCTGTTCTTATTTGTTCCTCCACTTGTTTTTGGCTCCTTCCTGGGCAACTTTGTCTCCGTTGATCCTCTCAATTAATACCCAAGTCACTGGGTCTGGTGACTTATGCCTGTAATACCAGTGGCTCAGGAGGTGACACAGGTTCTCACAAGTTCAAAGCCAGTCTTTGCAACTTAGCAAGGTCCTACGCAACTTAGTGAGACTCTGACTTGGAATAAAACATAAAAAGGGCTGGGGATGTGCTCAGTGGTTAAGCACCCCTGGTTCAATCCTCAGTGATAAAAAAACAAAACAAAACAAAAAAAAACCATTACCCAAGGCTAATAGGCCTCATTCAGGCCTTCCTTTTTCTTTTCTTTCAAAATAACTTTAAAAATGTTTTCCCCCTGTACTGAGGATTAAAGCAGGATCTTGCTCATGCTCTGCAAGTTCTCTTCTAAAGAACTAAACCTTAGCCCCCTTTTATTTTGACACAGGTTCTCACTAGATTTCCCAGGCTGGCTGGCCTCAAACTCGTAATCGTCCTGTCTCTGTCTCCCAAGTATCTGGGATTACAGGGGTGCACCACCATGCCTGGCACACTGTCAAAATAATTTTACTTAGTCACTTGAAATTTATTTTGTGTATTGGTAAATGATGAATATCTTTCTTGTACATCTTATTTCACGCACTCAGTTCAATCTCTTTGTAGGTAACCACTGCTACCTATTTATCTGTGCTTCTGGAAATTGTGTGTGTGTGTGTGTGTGTGTGTGTGTGTGTGTGTTGTGTGTGTGTGTGTGCTGAGGACTGGGCCTTGAACCCAGGTCCTATGCTATATGACCTGTTAAGCACAAGGTCTACCACTGGGCTACACCCCCAGCCCTAGAAATTTTAATGATTATGTAAGAAAAGAAAAATATGTTCTTACAAAAAAGTACAGTAGGGCACTATCCAGCTGGGCTTTGAAGTCCAGGCTGTGTCTGCACGAGGCCGAGGCCGGCTCTCAAAGCCTGCTCCACACTAATGGTTGAATGGGGCAGAGCTGGTGTCAGAGCTCACCTCTGGGAACTGAGGTCCCTGGATTGCAGACTTGGGCTCCAGGGCTCCAGCAGATTTTGCTGCCCTCATCTTGGACTGCATGGCCCTATGGGATGTTTCCGCTGGGCCCTTGGCTGGGGTCAGCCTGGCATAACAGCCCCACTGCTCCCCAGCCTTTCCTGACTTCCGCCCATGGCCCTCCACACAGGCCCCTCTATAAGGATGTCCTTGCCCCTTTGACCCCCTCTTGGTGTCTGTTTTACCAAGGACCCTGACGAATGAGCTTCCAGTTTCCACTGCAACTCTGCCCTGGCTGCTGGAGTGCTCCAACTGCCTTCTTGAACCATCTCTTGATCTCTTCTTTATCTCCTTGCTCCTCCCCTCCGTTTATCTTCAGGCTCTGAGAGGCTCTGTGGGATTCTTGCTATTCCTAGACATGGAAGATTCTTCCTACAGGTCTCTGCATGGCCCGCACCTTCTGCTCATCAAATCACTGCTGAAAGGTCACCTACTTGGGGAGACTTCCTTACCACCTTCCTCAGCCCCCAGACACAGATATCTACTGAGCATGTCTCGTTACTTCATAACTGACCCAATTCTGTGACTCCATATCATATCTTGGTCGGTTTCTGTTGCTGTAGCAGAACACCTGATAGAGGACAACTTATTAAGGAGCAGAAGTTTATTTGGCTTGTGGTTCTGGAGACTGGAAGTCTAAGATCCAGTAAGGGCCAAGTGCTGTGTTGTAATGTGGAGGAAAAGCAAAGGGCAAATGGATGCCTCTGGAAGAGACAGAACATGAGGACCACCTTGCTTTGTGGCAGCCCACTCTGAGGGCTGTGGATCTACTCCCGGATCCCTGGAGAGTGAGAAGCCACTCCTGCAAGAGCTCACCCAGACCTCCAGGGCCATGAATCCCTTCATGAAGTCAGAACCTCCCTGGCCCAAGCACCTCATAGCAATCACCTTACAACAATGTTACATTGGGGACCAACTTTCAACATGGATTTTGGAAGATAAAAACCATATCCAAACCAATGTGCAGTTATTTGTTTATTTGCTAATGATTTGTGTCCCCACCATAAAGAAGCTCCATGTTTTATATTTTATCTCCATCACTATGAGCCTTGCCTGACAGTTAGTAGATGCTGCATAATTATTTGCATAGCAAATAGATGTGTTTTAGGACTAATGAAAATGGCAGGTTGGATGTATGTGGCATACGCTGAGCAAGGCTTGGTGAACATATGACTTTTCTTTGTACTGGCCAAGGTCCAAGATGGGAACGGTGAGAACACGAGACAGCGTTTCTACATCCTGGATGAAGCAATATTTCACAGGACTACAGGGTATTATTAAATTCATACATTTGATTCTGAGTGGCTTGGGAGTTAAATGTGAAATTTCATCCGTGTCCTCAAATGTTATCATTGGTTTGATCATAAACCTCGTGGTAGTAACAAATTTGGAGGCGTATTGAAGAGCAAAAGTGTAACTAATTTCTTATTAGACAAACAGGGCACCCTGGCTGGGGATCAAGGAGAGTGGTTACTGCAAAGACCGGACAGGTGACCAAAGAGGACAAGTTTGTTAATAATAAAATGTTCTTTTAGAACTTTTTACATGTTTCAGGCAGTGAAGATGAAAGGAATTCTGTATTTTTGATGGCTGTGTTGTTCCTGTAGGGCACCACGGGCAAATACATGCTTGTGTGCGTTTCTCCCTTTTCTTTTTCTTTAATGATCGTGATGAATCACGTTTCTTTACAGGCGTCCGTCCACATCTGCGACAACGAGAGTGGGCGTTCCACTCCCACCAGGAAACCTTTGGGTGAATGATAACTCATCCTTCCTCTTCCTTGTTTTTCTTTTCTTTTCTTTTCTTCCTTTCTTTTCTTTTTTTTTTTTTTTTTTGGAGTCAGCAGAAGAGAAGCCAGAAAAATGATTGATACTAAACAATGAACCCAACTAACTGCAAACTTCAGTTACACTTTTTCCTGGGATTGCAGAAATTTTTATTTGTTAAAATATTTCTGACCCATTATTATATTGTTATTTCAGACTTTTGAACATTTCCCTAATATCTAGTAGTTTTCACAAATATTTTACATTTAAATATGTTCATTAAAATTTAGTCCTTTTTGGCTGAAGTTTATAAGCTTATCTCTAAAAAATGTCATCTCTGCCTGTTCCCCCAGGAATCCTCCTGAATTTGAGGATGGAGAACTTGTCTGGACTTATAATCAATAAAGTTAGTTTGGATTAAGTAGAACACATTTTATATTTTTCTAATAAATTAAGTCATCCCCAAAATGAGATAAAGAAAGTAACAATGAAGTTGACTCCTGGGAAATTGTGTATTTAAATTTATTCCTTCTGCAAATGATGTAAATAAATCTGTTTGCTGCCTCTCTCTTAAAAATGGAATGAAGTTAAATCTAATAATTCAGAAAAGCAGAAAAAATAGGTCCATCAAGTGTGAATGTCATCTTTGAGGGGTGAGACCTGAATATTTTAAGAATTTTTTATTCTTTTTCAAAAGGAGTCCTCTCTTTCTTATGTGTGAGCACTGTGCTATTCTCTTCTCATAGTTTGGAACCAGGAATTACATGCAGATACATGCTTAATCAGGAACTTCCAGTGTAAAAAAAATGACAAAAAATTATTAAAAATGAACAAGTTAGAATAACTGGGTTAAGAAGAGAACTGCGGAATGATGCACAAGGCATCACTTTTTGAACTCTTTCTGTGGTCAATTACCTTAGGATGCCTCCAAGTCTAAATGGCTTTGGCTGGGCTGAGTCAATGAAATATTTATGGATCAAAGGGCCCTGGAGATGCTTCCTATGGGAATGTGTATAATAATACAGTATTTATACAGTGCTGTCTTTGATGTGCTCAAAGCGTTTTGCAGACATTATAGACTTCATCTGCACCACCCATGAAGCAGGTTGGGGGTAGGAATGAGTCTTGTTTACAAATGGGTAAAAGGAGTAGAGGGCAGGCCTCCACCGAGCGTCACAGTGGGGCAGTGACTGAGCAGGAACCCCCTGTCTCTTCAAAGGTGCAAGGAAAGAGATTAATTTCATCATGTCTGCAGGGATTTTTAACCTCTAAACTTCTGATTTCCCTGGACACCCAATACCTTGTGCTTCATGACCTTCCAGCTCCCTTCCTGTTATCGAATTCCACCACCGAATCCAGGATCGGCCTGTGTGATGGAGGGAGGAATCAGCCGTAGGAGGCAGTTCTGGCCTTGCTGCCATCTGGGAGGAAGCTTTAAGCAAACCTGTTAATTTTGTCGAGCTTCGGTTTCTTCCTCCACCAGACGCAGTTAACATCTGCCCCATGGGGTTGTGTTGACGACCAAGTGAGATAATGTAATATGGTCCTCAGGCAGGATCCAGCACACAGTAGGTCATCGGTGACAGAGGCGAGTTAGAGTAACCATTTGAAGGTTCCAGAGAAGCTTCTTTGCTGCCCACCCTCCTTCATCAAGTTGGAAGGGCCTGGCCATCTGGGAGGTTTCTAAGGAATCTAATCCAGGGCAGCAGAGGAGTGGGATTCTGTCCTTTTTTTGTTACAAAGTTGGAAGTCAGTTACTATTTTAGGCAGATTCATTACAGGGATGGCTTAAGTGAGTACTTAACTTTTGAATCAAGCGAGTTCCAAGAAAGACTGGCGGGGTTTGGGGCTCATAGGGCAGGGCTGGTGGACAGTTTGTGTGCAGGCAGTGGCTAGAAGCAGCAGCCACTGTAGCTTTTCAATGTCCCCTGGGTAACATGGAGCTGGAGATTGACAGGGTGAGAGGTGCGAGGACTCCTGTGACGACAGGGAAGGACGCACTGTTTACAAGGTGATGAAAACCACAGCCCATCATGCTGGACAGAGCCGTGGGGGCCTGCTGTCCAGTGCCCTCCCAGAACGCACTCCTGGGTGACAGGTGTAGCTTCCTCCTCTGATAACACATAGTTACCCCAGAGAACGTCAGTGGCACCTAATTAATAGAGCAGTTAATATCTGTTGTGTCAAAATCTGAAGGCAGTCACTATACTAACTTGAGATATCAAATTTTGTATTAGTAATTTTAACTGTTATCATTGACTTAGTACTATATTTAGTGATATAATGTTAAGTACAAGTTATTCTTTGACTTCGTTTCTCATTTTTTTGTGCATTCTCTTGTGCAACATGTACGTTTTTATGTGAGAAACTCATAACCTTTGTTTTCCTGTACATATTATTATTATCAACCACATTTGATAAACACATATCATATCATTTGTCAGTGAGCACCAGGAATAAATGTACACATTGCTAACAGATGAGGTGAAAAAAAAAAGATTTCTAAAGAGAAAAACAAAAAGTTCTCACAGAATTTTGCATTATAGTACCTACATCATAAGTAGGTACTAGATCTTTGAGAAGTCATGGCATGTCTTACGAGCAAATTCTAAGGGGGCAGGTCCAGGGCAAAGGGTCGAGGTGAGGGCGTGCTGAAAAAGTGGACTCTCAAAAGTGCAAAGAAATCCTCCTTTGTCCCCTTAGCTGAATTCCAGTGTGTAAACACTGCCCAGCCTCCGGGGTCTATTTCAGGTAATCAGGTACTGCCACTGGGTGTGGAGAATGGAAGAGCAACCCTCCGTCAGCCTGCAATGGGCCATGAGGTCTGCGCCTGCCCTCCCCTGGGCAGACTCCTACACGGACAATAGCAAGATTGGACCACACGGGGGAGGACACAGGAAACAGTAAAACCTGGCAAGAAGCCACAAAAAACCCCCTCAGCATTCTGGATTTGTTTGATAGAGGAGCAAATAGAGCTGTTCTCCTCAGCACGAATACAGCATGGTCATTTATAACCTTGGTGATGCCCTGAATGAAAAGCAAGGCTGGTGCAGTGCTGAGATTGAGAGCAGCAACTCCCGCGCGGTCTCTGGCCCAGTCCATCACCAGTGAGCTGGTAACTGCTGGTTCCTGGCCTCTTGGGGCCACGGCTTCCTTCTCTGGGATTTGGGTGCTCATTGTGTCCACCTCAGACAGCTGTTGAGAATTGGCAGGAGCATTTGGAAAGCATCTGACCCATGTTTCAGGGCTGGTTTTGTCCTCCCCAAATTTATATTTTGAAGTTCAGAAATGCAGCATCTCAGAATGTAAGCATATTTGGAAATGGGTGGGATTAAGTTAATTGAGGCTCTTGGGGTACACACAAATCCAAGGGGACCCATGTGATTAGAAGAAATGGACTAGGGATGTGCCTGTGTCCAGGGAGTCAGCCATGCAGCTAGATGGCCCTCTGCAAGCCCAGGACAGAGGCCTTGGAGGACTTCAACCCTGCTGGCACCCGATTTTGGACTCCAGCCTCCAGAACTATGAGAAATCAGCTACTCAGCGTATGGCATCGTGTTAAAGGCAGCCCTAGCAAATAACACACATTGCAAGATCAAGACCTTGATGACATTGTATTATTACAAGTACACAATGTTTCTGTTGTCTTCCAGAATCAAAAGGAGTGAAAAATTGCAAGGGAGGAAAATAAAAATTATAAGGTGGTTTGCAATATATGTAAAGTTAAAATGTAGATGTTTTCCCCTTCTGTGAATAATCCAACTATTGTGTATCAGACTGAAAAAATACGATGTGCCCTAGTAATAAAAATGCCTTCTTAGAAGAAAGGGTGGAGGGTGTTGTTGGTATGGTGGTGTGCTGTGTGTGTGTGTGTGTGTGTTGAAGTGTGCAACCAGGTGTGCTTGAGCATGTGCAGCCGGGTGGGGGTTCTGGCAAGGGTTCACAGGCTCAGTCAATCCCCTGCTTTTAAAGTATCCTCAAAGGCCCCACGGTTAAAATAGCATCACAAACCTGGTCTTGCTTTGCAGTGTGTTTCTATTACACTGATTTTCTTGACTTCTTTTTCCTCATTTCAGGATTAAAGAAACTCTAGCAGATTGAAAACACTCTGACCACTTTAGGGATGAGTTCCCAGGTTAAAAGCCATTTCTTCAAGGATGAGATAAATGCATCTGCAACTCCCAGGAGAAAGAAAGAATAAAAAAAAAAAAAAAAGATCTCTCTTGCCTCCAGGCACTCCTGTGATGCCCCAGGCACATGCTGACTGGGCTGGAAGGAGGGACAGTCTCTCTTTTTTGCTCACCACTTCCTGCAGGACAAACTCAGGAGGCCTAGGAGCGTGCACTGTGAGCCGAGGCTACAGAGGAACCCAAACCCGCCATCAGGTGCAGCTAGAAGGGCTCCCCGGCATCCCCGCAGAGCACCGTGGGATCTGCCCTTTGCACGCTCTTCATTAGAGCCATTAAAACGTGTCCTGCACTCTGACAAATGACCTGAACTTAAGAGGAAAGGATTGTGATTCAACTCTGTTACCTTTTAGAAATCCTTCAAAACAGAAACAGACCCGTGCAGATCAAGACAGCCAGCTGCACAGGCTCAGGTAGGTACTCCGAAGCGTTGATGAGAAACACTTCATGACAGTATAAATAACGAAGAATAATGAAAGCACTCTGCTTTAGAGAAGTAAGGTATATGTTTTAATTGAGGCCAAGATTTCTCAACAGTTAAGGTGCTGACGAATCGTTGGTGGTTCTCGTTAAAATGCTGATTCTGGGGGCTGGGGTTGGTGCTCAGTGATAGCGCTTGCCTAGCATGTGTGAGGTACTGGGTTCAATTCTCAGCACGGCATATAAATAAATAATATAAAGGTCCATCAACAACTAATAAAAATATTTTTTTAAAATGCTGATTCTGATTCATAGGCCCGGGTTCTGAGTGGGGCTGAGACTTTGCATTTCCAACAAGCTTCCTGGTACAGCTGCTGCTTTCCAAGGACCCCACTTTGAGTGCCTGAAAACCATCTTTATTCATCTTCGTGTGTCCAGCATTATAGTCTAGCAACCACTGCAGATTAGCTGACCTGATGGCAGATGTGTGCACGATGGATGGGTGGGTGGGTGGATGAACATGGGTGTACATGTGATTGCAAAATGTAAAAGGGATATAAGTGCATTCCAGTCTCACTCGGTTCCCGGGGAAACCTCAGCAGTTGCCAACTACTCATGGGTGGAACAAGAACCAACAGTTGGGGGCAAGGGGGAATTTTCTTTTTATTCAGAATAAGAAAACTCATTTCTAAGAATAAGAGCTTTCAAATTATGAATCATGAATGGCCTGAGGTCGTGAGTTTTCTACCTGAGAACTGCCCCCAAAGAGGAGGACTACCACTTTGAGGCTGATTATAATGCAGACTGAGCCAGGGCTGGATGGGCTAGAGAACATTTAAGAGTTCATCAATCCCCACATCCTGGGGAGAGGATGGTGCAGGCAGGAGGTTAGCAAGGTAAAGGTGAAAACTAGCTAACAGTTTACAGTGCTTCATGCAGTCGTTTAAATTCTGCAAAGTTACCTCTCTACTTCTGGGTTTGCTTCCCTGAAAAAAAAAAAGTGTGTTTTATTTGTGGTGTTGCCATTAGAATTAAGTGTAACTGTTTTTCTATGCAAGCAAACCACACATGCCACATGGCAAACACTCCTTTCTTCAGTGTAAAGCCTTGCCAGTCACAGTGGCTGGTGACAAGTGATCTCCCTTCCCTGATTTGAAGTGTGTTCTGATTTCCACGGTGTGGGTATTTTCCTTGCATCCAAATTCGAGCCAGCAATGGTAACAGTCTGTCTGCAACATTTCTGGGAGTTTAATTGCTGGCTCTTGTAAGCCTCTGATGTGAGTCAGCTCCAGTGCAGGACGGTCTCCACCGCCACCTCCTCGTGACCTTTTGTGATCCGCAAAAAAGGGCATCACTTCATCCACTCGTACCCCTCACCATGAACCCACAGGCGCAGCGTTTTAATAACGTCTGTCTTGTCCAGCAAGGAAACGCAAGGACACAGGAGGCTTGCCAGGGAGAGGCTCCTGGAGGCTGACTTAATACAATGGGGCGGATGAGACAAATGTCCTTACCGAGCTCGGTGGCTGCACAGATTTGGGGATGAAGGACATTGAAAGATAATGAGAGCCAAAAGGAAAATTGGGATTGAAACCAACCAAATAGTGGGCAGGTGTATTAACACAGATGGCTTTTTTGAATGTGTGCTCCTAAAATTTTCAATGTTTAAAACTCCCTTATGTGTTTCTCAGATTAAATTGCTATATTCATGAGCATAATTACTCAATAGTTCTTTGTTAAATGAATTTTGAATTTTAAAACCTTATTCTTCCAAATTAGCCATTAAATATATGAGCATTTCTATTTGAATTTAATTCCATTACCTGACAAGTGTTAGTTCTTCATAATAATGACAAAAGTGTGATTAGATCATTAAGTTCAACGCATCAGAACAATTTTCAAATGATACGCGCTTCATGCATTTGTATTAAGATGTGGTCTAATCCAAGACCCGAAATCGAATACATTTCCATCTTTGCTAAGTGAATGACATTCTCTGGCCAGGTTGATGTCAAACCATTTGAGTAGTTTCACTCTTCCATCTATAAAATGAGGTGGTAATGGTTAATGAGAGTGTTGGACAAGTTAATTGTTTAATACAGAAAAAAGTCTCTTATAATGAAAAACACCACTCACCTGGCCTCAACAACCTAGTGTCAGTTTTCTCAGACTTTAATTAGTCATCCTGGCTTTACAAAAAATAAGCTTGTACGATTATCAAGTCGCTCAGATGGACTTAATCAGAAGTTAAGAGAAATTGTTTTGTCCAGTCTCAAATCATGCCCAAATGGATAGCTGTGAATTATACTTAAGCTTTCTTCATTGAGGCTATTTATGAATCATAACTTTTTTGAAGGTAATTGCTGAACTTAAATAGCTGAAAGAAATTGCACCACGGTAGTTTTGATGTCTTGGATACTCATTATGGCCTTTAAGAAAATACACACAAGTCCAGTTGTTTCTTGAAATTGTATGGCTGGCAAAAGAGGTGACATTCACACATGGAGATGGTTCCGATAAACCCATTCTCTCCAGATGGGGCTCTACTTTGTGTTTTTAACCTGCCCCTAGGATGTGATGGAAGTTGAGCTGATATTTTATTGTAATATCCATCTAGCTTCTTCTAACTTGAGGTCTCTAAGCAAAACAAAAGGATTCGTTGAGAAGAACTGAATTCTCTGGGATGAACTACACAGAGCTTCATATGGTGTTTAAAGCAAAATCATGTGCAAACGCTTGAAAAAAAAATGACACATAATTTAGGGCAAAATTGACGCACGAATTGTGGGCTGACTAAATCGTTCTCTTCCCTTGGGTGCTGATGCAGGGCTCAGTGGGCCTGGCTGGGAGTGTGAGCCTGGGTGGCCTCTCTTCTTTTGTCCTGGCTCCGGGTCTTCAGTGAGTTTCCTCCGTGGTGCCTGGCTGCCGAGGACCCCATCTTGGCATTTGAACAAATCTGTTCCTCTAGACCATGCGGTTTTGTTTTCTTTCTCATGGGAGTTTTCAAAAGCAACAGTCGTGGTATCAGCCTCCTTGGTGATGATCTAAAAACAGGTCCATAGCATTTCTGAAATACCTGCCATGGTGAGGGGGTGCCTGACACTCCTCTGCTTCAATCTGAGCGGGCCTGTGTGGTGCTCTGTGGCAGTGAGGCCCATGACCTCCGGAGGCCAAGCCAGCAATGGCTAGATGGCTTTAGCCAGTTTGCTGTGGGACACAGGCAGGAAGTCCAGCACTCCTGAACCCTGCATGGCTTGAAGGAGTTGCCCGGCCCCTGGCTGTGTGAGTCCTCCCTCCTGCCACATGAGCAAAGGTCTTGGAGGTGGCCCAAGCCTCAGGCTCTCCTAGCTGTCCTTGGGGGAATGACCTGAAGCAAGCACTGCCTGAGGGAGGCCTGTCAGCCCCCAGATTGGACAGCAAGATAAAGGAGTGTTGTTGATTTAAGGGACTGCGTTGGAGTGTTTTGTTTACTGCTCTGAAGGAGCAGAGCCTGTTGCTTCAGGATGATGATGGATCCCATATGCTGCAGTTCATCCTCTGACCTCCGTCAGGAAGGATCACCGAGAAGCCCATGTTCCGATGACGGGGCTGTTTACAGACACGCGGTGTCTGTCCATACCCATCCACGTGAGCCCGGCGCTCGGGTCTGCTGTGCTGTATTTTCGGAACCAGTTGTATGCCACTCCAAATAAATGTGACAAAATTCTTTGGTGACTTCAACTTGATAAAGCAGTTTCTTGGTGTTCAATGACCAAGGGGATTTGGGAAGGTCAAGGATTTGCAGACTTCATCAGGAGGAAATTTCTGGATTTGGATGATGACGCTTGAGCACTGGTGTCAAAGGAGACCTATGTCTCAAGGTTATTGCAGCTTCGAGGAGTGAACAGGCCTGGCCCCCACTACACTGTGCTTCTCTCTTTTCTGACTTCAGATGGGTTTCCTCTTTGTGTGAAAGAACACACAATTTTCTTCTTTGTTTTTAATTATGAAAGTCCAGGATGAAGAGCAGAAATTCTTTGCCACAAATATAGAACACAGCCAACTTGATTTCTATCACTGTTACTAACGTTCCTATTCCCTGTGACACACACTGTGGATGAGTGGAGAGAGGCGAGTCTATTTGCCTTGGGATGCAAAGCTTTCCCAGAGTGATTTCATGAAGCCTCAGAGGCCGTGGCCCAAGGCCCGAATCTATTACCTGTCTCCTTGCCAGGGCTCCTGAAGGCCTACCATGTCAGGTCTCTGAGGGCCTGGTTGTCTGGCTGTTTCCTATCTCTAAGAATTGGTCATTCCTGTTGGTTTACAACTGCTGTGTCAATACAAAACACTCAGCAAACCTTATCTGGAGAGTTCTGTAAGTGTGATTGATGGTTGGGTAAATGGGATTGGGGTTCCATTGTGTGTGAGTCCCACACTTTCATCTCATATCTTAATTGATTACAGCCAAAGGTACCACTCATCACCCGTGAGGATGAACTCCTGTCTCCCCTCCCTGGCCCCAGTCCTGGGGTGCAGGCATTCCTGAAGACCTGTGCTACTTGCAGCCAGGATGTTTTACACTCAGATGCTGAACTGTGATGTCGGGTATGTAATGAAGGGAATATTTAAAAAATCATTTAACTAGCTCCTCTCTTATTATTGCCACAGTGAATACGATGCCTGAGCTCGCCTGACCCAAAGCATCCTGCTAAGATGGCTGCTGGAGAAGCTACCAAAGGGCCACAGTTCCTGAGGTCTGAAGTTGAATTGTTTAGAGGCACTATGACATTGTGAGCCTTGGGGCCAGGGTCTTAAGGATGGATTTCCAAATCCATTTATTTCCACATTGGCCATATTAGCAACTGGGCTTGGAGGCATGGGCGGAGTGCCCTGCTGGTTAGACAGGCTACACAGTTTCTCTGCCCATGAGAAGGAGGGCATGATATAAATTTATTTTTAAGATTTATAAGGCTTTCCGATAGTGATGAACTCATGAACTCAAGGTTATGTATCATACATTGAGTATAAAGTAATTGGAACCCTTTCACAACATAGCAACCATGATATGCATTTTGAGGGCTTTCCCAGAATCAAGAGGGCACTTCAGGTTCTGTCTCTTCCTTCTATCGGCACAACTTCTACCTCTCCTGGAACCCGTAGGCCCGTTGCCAAGAAACTTCAGGTCAGAAAAAGGAAGGCAGCATCAATTTTGCATCTAGCTGTTACAAACCACCAGGACCACAGGTAGAAATAGAATTCACTCAGAACCGGTGGAGAGGCTTTCGTCACCTGAAAAGGACAGGTGTCAGATGAAGGAATGAAGGGAACCCCCAGGCGTGGTGATACCTGAGCCCTCTGCAGAGGGAAGGGCTCCCTGGCTCAGGGCCCAGAAGACGAGGCCAGGAAACGGTGCCTGGTGAGACTCTGAGGAGGAGGCCCACCGGGGACAGCTGCCATGGCAGACAGCAGGAGGCTGACCATCTTGACCTCGCCAAGCCCTGAAGTTCTGGAAAAGACAGAGGATGAAGGCACCTGCAGCCTCGCTTTCTGGGAACCACTTACCGTGAGGAGCTGTTGTTTCCTGTTAGGTATCCAAAGGACCTGGGTGAGACCCCGTACCTGTTTTACCTGTGACAAAGCCAGATGCCCACCCTCCTAGTTCTCATTCTAGGCCATCGTTAGCCTAACTGCTTGTCCCCACCAACCAAAGGGAAGAAAATGCTTGTTAACCAGAACTTGGTGAATTCCTCTGCCCCCGCACCTGCACTGGGGCCTGCACTAGCCTGAGCCAGGGTTCTGCCGGTGTTTCTTGGTCAGATGATTCTTGGATGCAGCGTGGTTAGCTATAAAGATACAGACGTTAAACATTTTAATTGATTTCGCAGTTTTTCCTTCCAAAAAATTAGCCCATTTTTATCCTCCCACCAGCAGCACACGGCAGCGCTTGTTTTCTCACATTCTTGCCAACACCAGGGATTATTAATCTTTTAACTGCTGCCAATTTTGGTAGTTGAAAAATGATATCTTATTTATTTGAATTTAATTATTTGTGAGTTTGATCAGTTTTTCAAATGATGAATGGCCACTTCCGCTGTGTCCCCTGTGAAGTGACTCCTTGTACCTCTTAAAGCTGGGTCAAGCACCTCCCTCTATTGACTTGTAAGAAAGTTCCTAAATACCAAGGAAAGGTGCCTGTTTTCATGTATTTTGAACCTCTTTTCCCTTCACTTTCAAAAATTTTGCTTCTATTTGTCCCAGTATGAACCTTCCATTTTGCATATTATATACCACATACCCATATAATAATTATGCATTTTTTTTACTTTGTGGTCTTTGTTTCGGGCTTAGAAAAGATTTTTTAGGCTTAATATACACAAATATTCAGAGTCCCCCTCTGCTGAGAGCCAGAGCCAAGTAGGAATGACGCATGGCGATTTCCTTGTCAGCCTACCCCATGTTGCTTAGAGGGAGGACTCTCCATTGTGGAAATGGGCTTGCCTTGGACCCAGGTCATTTGCAGTGACATTGCATGAAAGGTGACCTTGCTCAGGGATTAGGGCGGATCCAGGTTTAGGGCGATCAGGCGCCCGCTCCTTGAGTTCCCATTGAGTTCTCCCGGGATTCAGAGAGTATTTGGTATGCAGAGCCCGGTGGAGGGTGTGTATTTTCCCCAGAACGTGCGAACATGCGTGTAGAGTGCCGGTGAGAGGTCGGGAATAAAGAGTTGCTGTTTGAATCTACAAGGTGTGTGGTGGCTCTGTTATTTTGTGCCCAGCCAGACTGCGGCACCCCTCCCTTCCATTTTCTTAATATTTTACCCTTAAATTTTGTTCCATCTGGATTTCGTTTTCCCCAGTGGCCACTCAGCGAACCACAGGGGAGGTAACAGGCACCTTTCTTTCTTTGCAAGCATTTGAGGCTGTTCTTGGCCCCACGCTGGGTCTTTACCTGTGGGTGAAGTTCTTTATAATGTGGGCTCTAATTTCTCCCATCACTGTTTCTCTGTCTCATCACCGCCACCATCATCATACCAACTAAGTCATTATTTCCAATTTTGCTGTTCTCTTTGTTCCTTGCAATGTTTCTTCATTATTTGGAAATATATCCTTTCCAATAAACTTTGAATTTGAAACAACTTTATTAAATTCTGAAAGAATCATTTTCGATGTTTTATTAGAATTATGCTCAACCCAAATATTAATTAGTGGAGAATTTATATCTTTACAATTAAGTCCTCACATTCGAAAACAAGTAATAACCCTGTAAGCCATTCAATTTAATTGTATCACATGCTTCATGCAGTTCGTTTAATTTTCTGATAGCTTCGACTGGTTATTTATAGAAAATATTCAGACCTGGGAGCAGAATTGAAAAGGACTTGCAGATTTTGCTTCTGTCAGTTTGCAATATTCTTTTTGTGGAAGGCAGATTCCAGATGAGTTGAAATGCTGAGTCCTTCACATGGGGACACAACACAAGTGAACAGAGATTCTCAGTTGCCTAGGGGCAGTCTCTAAGGACCTGCTGAGTACCAAATCAAGCAGAGCCCTGGGCACTGATCCAGTCAGGCTGTTGTCTACACTGAGCAAGAGGGGAACCCCTGCTCTCCATGCCACCTGGAGAGGAGAAGCCCGGGCTGCGGGTCCTCTAGTCACCTGCTGATCCAAGGTGGAGATCCGTTCCTAATATAGAATGGAAAGTGGAGGGAAGTCAGGAAGGGGAGCAAGGTGGGCATTTCCCCAGTGACGCAAGACGTAGCCGCCCTTGAAATGTGGATTTGGAATTCTGTGTTGTGAATCACGGGAACATCAGACACGTGTATGTGAAAATGTAAGAGTGAATTTCCATTCCAAATTCAATTATATGTTGGATCACCCACTGTCTTTAAATATTTCCACAACTTCACTCCACTTCCAGTTCCTCCATTCCCAATTCCCTACCTATAATTCTGTTTCATACACAAACAGATTAAAATATGTGCTCTTTCTTAGGAAAAAAAAATGTTGGCTTAAAAAAGGGTGAGTGGATAATTTTTCTTGTCAAGCTGCTCCTAGATTTTCATGGGCTCACTCTTGTGCATGGGTGCCAGCCTTTTACCAGTACATCCACATTGCAAAATCCAGTACCACTGAAAAAGGAAATCGATGTGAAAATTCCTTATAAATTAGACATATTTCGCTCTGCCTTCTTTTAGTGTGTGAGGGCCCAGCCGTCATCTGCAACGTGAGATTGTGATTCCAAAGCCAAGTGAGGGAGGGAAAGAAGCTCCCACAAAATAACACAGATCACTCGAAGGGGTTCCCATACTTTCCTGAACTGCAGTCCTTATTTCATGCCAACAGTTTTCTTCGCCAAAATAGACTCTGATTATGGCAGTACATTTGGATAACTTATGTTACATTTTTTTTTGGAGGAGATGAAAGTCACAAAAATACAGTTTACAAAATTAAGAATGACTTGGAAGTCACAATATTAAAGAAAAAAAAATCAGAAAGCACACAAGCGCCATTTTTCACATCACTTGGAGCTATTTCCTGTCACTTCTTCCTGAAAAGTTATTTTCTACATATTTTATCACTGATACAGTATGTAGTTCATCAGTTTGTACATAAAGAAATATAATATTTATCAAAAATAAAGATATTTTAAAAATAAGAAAGAAGAAAATAATTATTTTTATCTTTTGTGTATAATATCAGATCATCTAGGCAACTAGTCTGATAGTAATATTCGTCTTTTACAGCATCATGCTATTTCTTCTCTTTCAAAAAAGTTACAAATAATACTGCTTATCCTTAGAACAACTTCAATTAAATTTTCTTTTTTGTACTTGAGATTGAACCCAGGGTCACTCTACCTCTGAGCCACATCCTCAGTTCTTCTTCTTCTTCTTTTTTTTTTTTTTGTTTTGAGTAAGAAAAATGTGTGAACTCTCACAGATACATGTATTACTTTCCTGCAGCTTCTGCTAACAGACACCACAAACACGTGGCTTTGATACCATAGAGATTTATTTGTACAGTTCAGGAGGTCAGAATCTGACACCTCTGTCGCTTGGACTGAAATCCTGGTGTTGCTGGGATTGACACCTAACAGAAGGAGCACTAATTCCTTATGTCATCTAATAGCAAATCCCTGATCACCTTTTCCTGATTTGTCCTTGGAATGTCTTTTTAGAATCAAGCTTCCCACATCTCATTGGTGTGAATCCCCCTCCTGTTCCTCTGAGACTTTAGAAGAGGATTTGTTCTTCTTCCCTTCCAGTTTCCACTGGTTGCTGGTGTTCCTTGAGTTTTGTCTGCACTTTTCCAGTTTTCACAGTGAGCATCTTCCAGGACCGCTCCTCCCCACCTTCCCATTGCTTCACCTCTGCCGTCTTTCATTGAGATACATGTGATCGCATTTAGATTTTATCCAAATAGTCCAGGAAGATCTCCCCTTGGAGACCTTTCATGTAATCACATCTCCAAATACCCCTTTACAGTTCCCCAAAGTGGCACTGGGATATGGTCTATTGTGGGAAGCCAACCATTTCTCAACATTCAATGCTATTATCTAGATTTAATTTCTGAGCCATTGTTTTGCTGCATATATTAAGTTATTTGCAGCATGACATTTACCCTTGAATATTTCATGCTGTACTGCAGAGAGACAACACATATTTACATAGTTAAGATTCTGTAATGACATCTAACAGAATTAAGACTTATTCCTATGGGGGCATCTAATAGCAAATCCTTAATCGCCTTTTCGTAATTTGCCCTTGAAATGTCTTTTATAGTTTTACAATCCAGGTTCCCACATCTCACTTGGTATGACTCCCTGTATTCCTTTTCCTCTTAACCTTGGTATGATAACGAAAGCTGGAATTTTTTTTCTGTAGAACATCTCTCCTTCTGGTTTTTGGTGACTGATTCTTCATGGTGGTGTTTAACTTGCTTCTCTATCCACTGAATTTTCTCTGACTTAGAATGTAGATATAAAAGTTGGATTTCATTCAGACAGAGTGTTTTTGCAAAGAGGTTTTCATAGATGCCAGGAACTCCATACCACAGCACAGGAGGTATACAATGATGATGATTTTTCCCAGTGTTAATACCCTAAGAGTGATCACTACATCAGATGGCTTGGATTTAACTGTATTTATATTTCTACCTACTCTTCCCTTTGTGAGTCTCATGAATATAGTCGTCTTTGTTGCCATCCATTTAGAAGACAATCATCCATTTGATTTTAAAAAATGCTCTTATGATGACAGCGATAATTTACAATAGTTGTGAGCACGGAGAAGGGACAGGAAGAAGCCACTGTGAATTACACCATTCACATTGACATGCCTTTTCAGTAACCTCTCGGTGTGTCCCTCTATCCCATAAGGTGTGTGGCTAAATTAGGAAAAAAATCTTGGCCACTAGCTAACTATGGATTTGAATTTTTTAGATCAACTCTTAAAAACGGTTGAAATCTGGCTCAAAATTGATAGTTGATATTTGTTAAGAGGACATTGTTCTTGATGATACACACAGGGATTCATCAATGTTAAAAAACACTCAACCTTTTTCTGGACTCAAAAATCCTTTGGGGGTTGTCCTTCTCTCATTTTTAGGAAAGCACTGTTTTGAAGGGAAAAATGGTCCCATTAATGCAGAGACATAAAAACCATGGGGACAGATGCTAATTATTCATGGGGGTGTGTGGGGACAGTAACAAAGAAATGATACAGAGAAAAAGGATGTTTGCGATGGAGAATAAAATCAGAGAAATTGTTTGATGCACTTTTAATGGAAAACAGGTGAAAAGGACTTTGATCAGAATAAACTATGTACAAAGGCAGAAAGTTTTTTTAAATTTGTTCTTTATTATGTTTTTGTTATAGAAAATTCTAAAGGGAAGATAGAAGAGTATACTAGACCCCAGCATGTCTATTTTTCATATTCAATAATTGTCAACTCTTGAACAATCTGATTTCATACATAGTTGTCCTCATATTAATGAGGGATTGTTTCCAGTAGGGAATAATGTCAACACAGAAAGTCTGTAAATGCTCATGAAAGACATTTTTTTCCCCTGAATATTTGCAGCTTGCAGTTGGTTGAATCCATAGATGTGGGAACTGTGGATATAGAGGGCCAATTGTATGTTTCTATCCACCTCTAACACTCCTTATATTATTCAGAAGCCAATTTTGGAAGTAGGGATTATTTCACCATGAAATATTCAATGTATTTCTCTCAAAGCCATGAATTAAAAAAAATATTATTTACCTAAAGCAAACAACAAAAATTTCTTAATGTCATCAAATATGTAAGTCTTACATTTTTTTTTTAAGAGAGAGTGAGAGAGAGAGGGGGACAGAGAGAGAGAGAGAATTTTAACATTTATTTTTTCTTAGTTCTCGGTGGACACAACATCTTCGTTTGTATGTGGTGCTGAGGATCGAACCCGGGCCGCACGCACGCTAGGTGAGCGCGCTAGCGCTTGAGCCACATCCCCAGCCCCGTAAGTCTTACATTTTAACTGTTGTTGCATATGCTAATTTTTAGGGTTTTTTAAAATTTAACCTCGATCTACGTAAGGTCTGTACATTGCCATTATTTGATATGTATATACTATTTTTTTTAAAATTGAGGATTAATCATATAGAGTGAATTTTCAAGTCTTAAATGTGTAATTTGGTTTGATGAATTTTGACAAATATATTAACACTCAATCAAAATGTAGAACTTTTCGATTTCCCCACCCATGAAGTTCTCTCACACCTGTTTCCCATGTCTCCATCTTTTATAGACATCCATTGAAGAAAATAGAAAAAAGGTTTACTTTCCCAAAAACATGTCATAAACATATTAAATGAAATGATCTCAACTCCTGCTTTATGCAGACTCTCTACCTCACTGTTTGTCTGATGTATTTTCCTCTCATTTTATTTCTAACTTATGTCTTTATATTAAAATATGTGTCTCTCATAGTTAGCAAATAACAGCTTTTTGCTTCCCTCCCTCCATTCCACAGTCTGAAAATCTTTAACTTTTAATTGGAATATTTAGTTCATTTACATTTGGTGTAACTATTGACATAATTAGGTTTATGTCTGTTTTAATTTATTCTCCAATTTTCCTGTGTTTTTAATTTTCTTCTTCTTTTTCCCTTATTTTGGGTTAATTGTATATACATATTTTTTAGCACTAATTGTCAATTCCTCTATAGATTGTTATGTCTCTACACTACTTTCAGTGATTGCCTTGAAGAATATAGTTCATACTTAGCACCATCTATTTAGAGTCAATGTTGTAGCATTTCACAAAACTTACAACTGTAGGATTCGTTCATTTAACCTTCAGTTTCCTGCATCTTTTTTCTCTTATTATTATATATCTGCATTCAAACTCATTGAAAACTGCACAATACAATGCCAACATTTTTGCTTTTAATAATCAGCTGTCTTTAGAAACAAGTAAGAAAAAAATGGCCTTTTATATTTACCCTTTTTTTGGAGTGGGATATTTTTAATTCTGTAGAGAAGACCAAGTTTCCTCTTAGCCTGAAGAATTTCCTTTAGCAGTTAAGGTTGGTTGACAACAAGTTTGTTCAGATTAGGCTTATCTGATATCTATATTTTAGCCACATTCTTATGGACATTTTCCCCTAGATACAGAATATGAAAATGGTGATTTTTCCCTCAATATTTTAAAGATGTAATTAATGCAATTTCATTATTTTTGACTTTAATTTTTCTTTAAGTTAGCTGCCCTTTATGTTACAGCTTTTATATCCATTGTGTGTCTTTTATCTTGAGTATTTTAACAGAGCCGTGTTAGTTTGCTCAAACTGCCACAACAAAATGTCAGAGAATGGAGGGCTTAAACGATAAACTCTTTTCTCAGTTTGTTAGCTAGGAGTCTGAATCCAGAGCCAGAGGTTGGGTTTCCTCTCCTGGGCTTGCAGATGGCTGTCCTCCTGGTGTGTCCTCACACGCTTTTTCTCAATTTTGCACTTGTCTGAAGTCTTCCCTCTTCTTGTAAGAACAGACAGATTGGAATAGGTGCACCCCAAAAGGCTCCATTTTAACTTAATCACTTCTTCAAATGACCTGTTTCCAAATTAATTTCATTCTAAATTACTGAGTTCAGTATATGAATTTTAGTGGGATGCAATGCAGCCATGACCCAGAGCTGTGCATCTTTAGACACGAGCACTTCTTTTTCCTCTTTTTCACTGTTTAGAATGCAGGAGAGTCATGCCAATAAGAGACACTTATAAAATTTTAACCAGAATCCCGCACACAAATGAGCTTTGGTTTATGCAATGCTAACATAAAGGGGTTAATGGTGAATAATTTGATGATTCACCTGAAATTTGTTTAGTTATGTAACACTAAAACCATAGTTTTTAAGATTTCTTTATCTTTTCCATTCTCTGTCCTGTCTCATACTTATGTTAGACCAAACATCAGACTGACAGAATATATTATTTTACTTTTTTGGACATTTAAAATAATGCATACTCACACTGCCAAAATAAGCTTGAACAGTAATATGAAATTTCTTCTTCTTCTTTTTTTAGTGTTGTTGGGGCTCTAACCCAGGGCCTTACAAATGCTAGGCAAGTGCTCCACCACAGAGACACACCTCCAGCCTGAGATGTTCTTCTAAAGGTTATGTTCATGTTCACCAGTGGTATCAAGGGGAAGGAAAAATTGCAAGTGTCCATGAGTTTGACCATGTGTATTCCAGAGCTTTGTAGTCTTATAAAAATGGGTGTTATGTTAAGGTCTTGTACTTTTGCATACTGAATAGGTCAGGGATAAAAAAGGAACATAGAGAATTTGTTCCTGGAATGTTATGCTAGTAGACATTCAGTTGGATTTATAAGTTCCCTTAAAATGCATGGTCTAGGGAGGGTTATCCTATTAGTCATTCACATCTTAAAAT
Organism: Urocitellus parryii; assembly: GCF_045843805.1. NCBI lineage: Eukaryota > Metazoa > Chordata > Mammalia > Rodentia > Sciuridae > Urocitellus > Urocitellus parryii. The sequence goes on from NC_135532.1 coordinate 5,768,972, forward strand.
AGATATTCTAAAATGGCTGTTTTCCTCCAGAATGTCTTGTTGAGCATGGCTGTCATGAACACAAAGACAGCTATTTGAGGGGAGGATAGTGCTTGGAATTGAGTTGCCAGAAGGTTATTGCAGGAAGGTAGGTCGGTGAGCTGCAACCTGTTGCCCTTCATATTCTACACTGGATGGAAACATGAAGATTCTGAGGATTTTGAGAAGATACAAAGAATTCACATTGTAAGATAGGAGAACAATTCTCCCAGGATCCTATTGTTCTGAAAATCACAACTATCTCCTTTATTTGAGGTAGACCAAACATCTGCACAGCAAAGTGAGCACTGTAGTTCCCATTGATGTGCTTGGATGTTTAGAGTCTCCTCTTGTTCGTAAGCACCTTGAAAAAACAATGAGGAAGAATGCAAAGAAAAAAATCAAGCTCCCATATTGCAGTAACTTCTGTGATGCTGAAGAACTAAATTGGCGAGGTTTGTGAAAAGATGTATCCAACTTAACCTTTTTCTTTTGATGATGTGGATCCGTGGGCGAGGGTCTTCCACAGGCTAGTCTCCTGCTCAAATCTTGGGTGAGGTCTGAGAAGTCTGCTGAAGAAATGTTCTTGCTTTTTGGATTTGTCCTTCCAAAGAAACACTCAACCATATTGGACTGAAAGCTATTCACCTTGTGCTAATAATAGGGAAGTAAGAATTTAAATGTCGGTATTTCAACATTTTACAATCTCCATGGTGTCATAGCAATTTGTGGCATTCTGGTTGATGTTTTCGAGTCTGCATGGATGTTTCCCGTACCTCAGGGTGCTGATTTTATACCCATCTCCCACGACCCTCTGACTCTTGCTGTGCAGTCCTCCTCCTCTTGGTACTCCAGGGCTTCTGCTCCTATCCTCACCCTTCCTAAGGTCAAGCATCTTTGATTTTCATCCACTTCTAATCCTCTGTGAGAAGGCAATTGAATCAGTTGAATAGGAAAATAACATTGTAGGTAATAGATCTACATAACAAATAACAGGCTTTTAGAGCTTAGGTATGCTTATGATTGTTACTTTTTATGATTAAATGACGTTATAAAATCAGGGTAATCCATGTGTAAGCCCTCCATTTAGAAACATCTCTAACTGTAGACATGCTACATTCCCAAGATGACTTGGGCCGTGGTGCTTGATGGGGCAAAGGAGCTCAGGTGTGGAGAGAAAGAAGGAAAGGGCTGCCACACAGATACCTCAGACTGGTGGCTTAAGTAACAGATAATTGCTTCCTCGTGTTTCTGGAGAACAGCGGGCCAAGGTCGGGGTGTCTGCAGGGAGGTTCCTTCTGAGTCCCTCCCCTCCTTCCATCGCTTCCACATGGTTGTGCCTGTGTCTGGGTCCTAACAGCCTCTTCTTTGAAGAGCATCGTCTGATTGGATCAGGGTCCATGCACATGACCTCATGTTCACTGAACTTCTTCTGTAAAGATTCTGTTTCCACCTACGGTCACATTCACAGACATGGGGGTTAGGACTCCAGAATGCGAATCTGGGACAATACAATCTGCCCCCAAACACGGAGGACGGGCTTGATTGCTGTGCTACAGCAGAGCCCTCTGGAACGAAAGCCCAGGGCTCCCGGGGGAAGTTCCAGGTAGGACTGCCAGGATGTTCGTCACCCCTTCAACTTTACACTGGAAACAAGAAAATAGTTCATCAGTTCTTTTTGGAGGGACTTCATCTGTGCTTAGAGATCAGAAAGCATTTAAAAAAACTGGCACCAAGTGAAGCAAAATAATGGATGATCTTTTGTTAACGACAACAAGGAAAACGCACCATGAGTAAAAAATTGGCATTGTTTTGGCAGTTTGGCTTCCCATGTGCAGTTCCTCCATCAACGGCATCCAGGTGTGCACTGTCACTGTTTCATTCCCTGTCACTCCAACTCGAGGAATATGTGAGTTTATGGCATAATGACAGAGTTTTAATAAACAATATAACCACTTTCTAAAAAAATAAGAAAACTTACCTTTTCTTACAGGTTTTTGCATATCTCTTTAATGTCAGACTTCAGGAAAGTCTGCTGTATTCTTATCTATGCTGGTGTGTGTGTGTGTGTGTGGGGGCGGGTACTGGGGATTGAACCCAGGGGCACTTAACCACTGAGCCACATCCTCAGCCCTTTTTACATTTTATTTAGAGACAGGATCTTGCTAAGTTGCTTAAGGGCTTGATAAGTTGCTGAGGGTGGCTTTGAACATGTGATCTTCCTGCCTCAGCCTCCCAAGCCACTGGGATTGCAGGTGTGTATCACCTCGCCCAGTCTATGCTGCTTCTTGAATTTGTTGCCTAGTTGGATTTGTTTGAAGGCTGTGATGAGATCCACCCTTGTCCAGGTGTGTGGTAGCCAGCAGGGAGGAGGGGAGAATGATCACAGCTTTTTCTGGTACGTAGTGTTCATCCACCTCAATAAAACACCCAAACAAAATAAATGGTCATTCCTGGAATCTGAAATTATTGTAAGTAGATTTTGGAGTGAGTTACAGAAAAATCTATTGGTCTGTGTTGCATGTTGAATGGATTCTTGACCCAACTTTAAGGTGCAGGTGAAAAATTTTGGCTGGTTCAGTATTTTTCCTTGGGATGACACAGTCCTTGGAGTGCACCTTACAGTTTTGCCATGTGGAACATTGGAAAAGACATGTGACTCAGGGTTGGGGCTTATAAAGTTGGTAACTGTGCTACTCCGTCAAGGACATCTTAAATGAAACCGGTGGTTTTCTTCTGTGCAAAGGCCATGTCTATGGGTACCTGTGTGCCAGCATTCAGTTATGTTTTCCCGGTGGCTTAACTCGGCTAAGGCACCAGCGGCTGGACACACCATGGTTTTCAGTAGATCAGCACAAACATCAACACAACAGAAAAGGTAAATTGCATTGTGCTAGTATTATAAAAATAGCTTTGGCCTTCTGGGTCCCATGAGAGGGTCCCCTGAAAGCTGTCCACGGACTGCACTGATTTATATGATACTGGCTTACATTATGCTTAATAAGTGCAAGGGACTGTTCTGACATATATATTTTATTACCGAATCCTCAAAACAATTCTGAGTCTTCTGCACTTATTATTTTACAGATAAGGAATCTAAGGCATAGAGAGGTTGATCATTCATCCAAGTTTGCATAGCTAGTAACTGGGCAGCGGGGCTTGGACCCAGCTAGTCTGGCTCCAGTGTTTGTGTTTTCAGCTGCTACCTGACCCTCATCAGCCTGTTGCTCACATCCTGTTTCCTAACACTGGTTGTGTTTAGTGGTGATGATGCATTCACTTTCTCAGCTATGATGCCAAAAAAGCACTCCTTCTCAAAGAAATGAGAACAATGTATTGAGAGAGTAACTTTTAAATCATATTCAGGTTTTCTAACCACAATTACTAAGTTTTGCTCTTTCTTAATATCCTAATGACCAGACTTTTTTTTTTAAATGTATTCAGAAAGAACACATGTGAAGCCATTTGCTTTGTGGGAAAACTACATTTTAAATGCATTTATATACAGATTAGCACAAACCACGAAGGAGACTTAAAATGTCTGTACGATGCTACGTGATGATTGGGAATTCCTGATTCCATGTGGAGTGAAAGCTTGCACTAGGTTGTGAGTTGAGAATAAAGAAGACAGAGGCTCTCGGGGGAAGACCCAAGCCAGAGCTGCCATCAACTGTGAGTCTAATGCGCATCTTAGCCGCTAAGGTGACGAACCTGACAGTCTCTTAATTACACATTTCTGCCTTTTAGGGTTCAGGTTTCCTTTATTCTTGGCCGTGGACAGTTCCTGAAATCAAGGGACTCAACACAAGCTCAGGGCATTAGAGGACTTCTTCCTGGGACCTCTCAGGAGGTCCTAAGGGTGCCCTCTAATCCTCACCCTGCAGCCTGATGTGTCACCAGGCATGGCTGAGACTGCGAGGCTGGCTTGGGTGACTGGGCTTTGGCTGCCTGAACGCTGAGGAACAACAGCTGTGAATCCTCATAGCGCTGGTTAGCTCCCTGCCTCCCTTCCACCGCTCACTCCCATGCCGATTGCCAGGGGCAGTCAGGTGCTGCTGAGTGACCCCTCCCGTTGAGGACTGGGTCATGCCTTCACGTCAGTTACCATGTTCTGCTGTTCCCGACCCTGACGAGGAGGTTCACCTCCACTTGTGCTGGGGACGGCAGCAGAGCGGCAGGAGGGTGGCCTGGCCCTGACTGCCACTGGCTTCCTCCTGGATGCTTGAAGTCCCTGGCACTTTACCCTCACACCATGATGGCTGCTGTCCTGCGAGGACTTGACCGGGTCAGGCCTGCGAGGTCTTCTTGCTTGTCCCAGGAGAGGCCGTCACTCCTTGGTTCCTGGCTCCGTCACTCTGGCAGTCTGGGTGTCAAGGCTGCGGGGGACTCAGCTTTTCTCCTCTTCTGGTCTTTACTTGCCCATCCTGTCTTGCTGCCCATGGTCACTAATGGGACACTGAGCAAGACGCAGCCTGGCAGAATTCTCTATTAACAAGTCCCAGAGTCTAACCTCAGTGATCCTAAGGTTGGTGACTTGGCTTCTGGTAGGGAAAATAAGTCTCCCACCCTGTTCACTGTCCCGAGATAAGGCGAAGTCAAGACGTGTCAGCCTTCAATTCCAGTGTGCACATGCGTGCGCTCAACTGTCGTGCACAAAGCCGCTCATTTCGTCATGATTGACAACTGGCACCCAGCACAGCCCATAAAATTGGGACTTGTGTCCAATATGTTTCCTTAGGGCTCTTCTCTCACTATTAAAAGGTTAAAAAATGGTAAAAAAATAAACTTGAAAAGGGACCCCTGATCAGGAGGTTTGGGTGATGCTAGCATTCCAAATAAGTGAACGGACCTCACGCTGAAATACGACGCACCCTATCTTCATTTATTCAGGATTCCTTTTTTCTCTGTGACACAGATTCCTTTTTGAATTTTATGAGATGTCAAGCTTCCTCTGGTGTGTGAGAAACAGCCCGACGGCGGTGAGTAAGAGGTCTCAGGCTGTGATTGACGTGGCACGGCGAGGGCTCGCGCTGCCTGACAAACTGTAAATCCGGGGGTGAGTTACAGGGTCCAGGTGCTTCTCGGGAGGCCCCTGACTAGATAATTTGTGAACATCAGCCTATATATCAATGGTGAGCTTGAGAAGGGCTCCAGTGTTGGATGCAAAAGCGTCTATTCTTTGAGAGGGTGTGTGTGGCGGTGACAGTGAATTACAGTGGCCAACAGAAGGGGGATTATGGATTATGCTGATGAAAAGAGCAACCATCACTCAAACCAGCTTTGACAGAACTTTCCAATCATGACTCCACTTCTTGGCTCTGGTGGATTAAGTTTTTTTTTTTTTTTTTTTTTTTTTTTAAGTGCTTCAAGTTCCACAGGGGAGCAAGTCACATCTTCATAAATAAACCCTGACAATAAAGGTGCTTGCACATCTATGCTCTTCAAATTTAACAAGTGTAAATCAAGGGTGAAAGGCCTCCCTGTGTGCAGCAGTGTTCTGCCTGAAAGCTGGCCTCCTTTGCTCAGGGGAACACCTTTTTATTTGCTTGTTAAATTTAGATGTTTCTTGCCTCCTTAGGGTTTGAAATAAGAAGGGGTTTCAGATCAAAGGGAGGGCACACCGTCATTTTATTAATAATGTTATCCCACACATATATTCATTTTAATTGTTCATATGACAATCTGGGGTCTCCCTAGCCCCACATTCTCCCAGATTCTTGACTGTCTTGGTTATTTCTGTCAATTTCTTTGATGGTTGGATTAAAACTTCGAAGGTATCTTCTACTTCCTCAGATGTCTGGCTTTAAGTTTTAAATTAATCTTGTCGTACGGGATAACTCAGAATTATGACTTCATGATTTTCTTTTCATATTTGGCTTTCTTTTCCTGGAATCATATCTACCTGCTTTACAATAATCAAAGAAGAGATAAGTTGATAAAACTATTCCAAAAATGCAGTATTAGTTGACCTCTCCTTCTGCTTCCAGGCAACACGCTAGAGTTTTCCCTGGCAGTACGTAGGTGCCCCTGTGCTGCGTGACCATATGATGTACATGCAAATAATGCATTTTTTCTTTACTAAAAGAATTTAAGTGCATATTTTTGCATAGATTATTTTTTAAATATTACCTAAAAGCAGGTCAACAGTTAAAAAAATTAAATAGATGTTCCCATTAATAACCAGGATTCAGAGAGATATAGCAAACTGCTAACATACTAGAAAAAGCTATTTCTATATGACGGATTATTTGCATGATTGTAAAATAAAATCACAAAGAGAAAAACAGTATATGGCAAAATCAAACTGTTAGAAATATAGGCAGTACTTTTTATTTCTTCTTGGATTTTTATATTAAGAAATAAAATGTGGTTCATAAATTTATTTGCTCTGTGTGCATTATGTTTCATATAAAACAAGTCTGGAAATAAATGAGGAATATTTAAAATGAAACTTTAAATGTATCTGAGAACATCATTTATGAGGTGAGTATTGCTGTGCTATCCATTTTCTTTGAGCATTTCTTAAAGAATACCTTTTGTTTTAATTTGCCCCATACAAAGCAGTTTAGAGACATTTACAGTGAGGAGGAGGGAGCTTCAATTAACCTTGGTTGCTGAGATATTTTATGTGCATGTATTATAATATAACAGGGTAATTACCTAATACCTTTTGTGGAGGAATTCTAATAAAGAATGAAATTGATTTATAATAATGAAATTCAAGCTCTTCTTTTCATTTCTCATCTAATTTTTATTATTAAAGTGGTTGTAAACTCTTATTTTGAGACCAGTGGAAAAGTTTCTAATTTACACATAATGTTTCAAAACCTCCCTTATTGTAATGTATTCTAAAGAAAATTAATAGGCAAGCTACAGTGGTAAAATTATACATTCTTCAAGGCATTATATGCAATGGAGCATATAATGGTCCCAAGCACTATTTTATTTTTCAGAGAAATTAGACATAAGGGTCTAAAGTTCACATATGTCTAATTCTGAAGATTTCTTCATCAATGGGAAGATGTTTCTGAAGGTTTTTGTTTAATTTAATTTTAATCTGCTATTTCATATTATAGTCAGTGAGCTGCTGTGAGTTTAATGGGAAGTATGTATTTCCTCCTGAAAATAACTGATGAGAAAATAAAGTGGATAGTTTTAACATGACTTGAAGGTTGGAAAACCTCTAAAGTTGTTTCTAACTTATAATAAATATAACATAGGCAAAGTTAGAATTACTGTCACCTTTCCCTTGATGTCAGTAGAATTGGTGGTAAGGCGGTGTGTGGTTCCTGGTCTTGTCGGAGTCACTTGGAAGCAGGGCTCCCTCCTCCAGGCAGGCTGGGAAAGCACCGATCCCTCCACCCTCGCCTGCCTGAGGAAAGGTGTGAAGATCAAGGGCATTGTTTGTACCAGATACTTCAGAGCCAGCAGGGGAAGCTGGGAATGCAACTTACAAAACTGTGACAGGTTTCTCTTAATGAAAGATATTTTAAAATAAAATTTTCTCATCAGATTCTTAAGATCTTACACCTGTTAATTAAAGTGGAAAAATGATTCTTCGTATTTATTCCATGCTAATAAAGCATAGCATGTGTGTGCATGCACACCTTCTGCGTCTGAGATAGGCACTCATCTGGTGATATAACGTAATCTATTTTAATAATTGTAATAATGACAGTATGTTGCTTTTCAACTGAACCTCATTTCCCAGGGGCTATCTCTGATGAACCATATGTAATTAAGATGTATGATGCCAAGGACTGAAGTAACTGAGCATCTCTGTAAGAAGTAGTTTTCTCCCAGCTTTCATCTAGCCATTTGGCCATTTGATGCGTGGAGTACAGGTGCGCCTGGTTTTGGTTCCCCACATCTCTCTTCACAGTGGCTCCTCCTCATGGAGTGGGAGCAAAGCGAGAGAGTGCACAGGTGCTTCTGGATGTGCCCAGCAGCTGTGAGCTGGGATGGGCCTCCAGCGGAAGAGGTGGTTGGGAAGTCTTCAGAGGAGTCAGAGAGGAGTCCAGCCTCCCCCCCCCCCCAGGCCATGGCCCCCAAATGCCTTCCTGTGACTAAGTCCTCACCTTTCCTGGCCCAGACTGGCTTCTTTTTTTCAGCAGCACCAAAGCCTGATTTTCTCCCTCTTTTTCTTCTCCCTCTCCTTCCCCCCTCCTTCTGCACCCTTCTTTTCTGTTGGCTGCACATAAGCTCTTGCTTTCCCTCTCTGGACACTTACCTTCACCTTTACTCCTGTTCCATGGCACTCGGTCCAGTGCCTCGGAGACAGCAGATTTCTTTTCTGAGGTTCCTTCCGTTCTCTGACTTTCTCTTTACCTGGTGCCACTCATTTGCTGCAGAGAGCAGAGCTACAGGGACACTCCCAGCCCTGAGCCTGCAGCCCCGACTTCCCTTCTGAGCCCCAGGCTCTCAGGTTCCAGGTTGACTGGACACCTTTGCTTGGATGTGTCTGTAAACGTGTCATTCTTGATACTCTCTCACTTTCCCTTCTCCTACACATTATCATCCCCACTTCATGTTGATTCTTTCTCAGAAGCAACTCTTGCTTCAGTCCATGGCTTTCCATTGCTCTAGACCAACTGTTGGCAAATGGGGACCTACAGATTCGATTTGCTCCACCATCTGTTTTTGTGAATAAGGTTTGGTGGGGACATGACCAGGTCTATGGCTGTTTGCTTCTCATGAGCACTGAGCTGAGTGGCAGAGGATCTATGGCCCAGGAGGCTCACATATTGACCACCTTGCCTTCCAGGGAAGACCACACCTGCTGAACTTGACTTGGGGGATGCGCCCACACAGGTCACCTTGGCGACTCATCCTGGTGATTTTAATGTACTTCCTCCTGAGGGATTCACTACTCTCCAGCCCAAGTCTAATTCCCACAGTACAGAGACATGAGGTACGATTAGTTCTCCTCACTCAGCTCTCCTTCGCCCTAAGACACTCCTTGCCTTTGGGATGACCTACCAGTTACCATCCAGTTACCTAAGCATGGTGCCAGGGCCCTCTTGTGAGCTCGCCCTTGTCTTGCTCCTGGCTGAGTTGAATCGCACGCCTTGCTGTTCCAGATACAGGGAACTCTTGCTCTGTGCTTTGGCCCACGTTATTCCTTCTGTTTGAACTTGGTCCCCAGAGCAGAGTCTCGGAAGGGCACACCTGCCCCTGGAAGCCTGTGGACCTGGGGTCCGCTCGTGCTTGTCCAGTGCCTGTGCTTGTCCAGCTGTGCCTCTTCTCTCGACTTCTTTGATGAACAGAAAATGCCCTTTGCCATTTGTGATGGATGTTTTATGTGTCAAGGACTCTTAGCCACCACACCGGGCTGGATGTGGTGGCAAAGTATTTTTCAGGTTAGCTTTACCTGAAAATCGGTAAACTTTGAATACAGCAGGTGATGCTCCAAGCTGAGTGTCCCATCCAATGGGCTGAAAACCTTAAGAGAAAACAGATGCGCTTCTCCTAAGGAAGACGGGCTCCTGCTTCCAGAGTGCCTTCAGGCTCCAACTGTAGCATCAACTCCTTTTGGGTCTTTACCCTACAGATTTTGGATGTGCCAGACACCAAATTAATATGAGTCGATTCCTTAAAACCAGTTGGTATCTGTCTCTCTCTGTCCTGCTGCTCTGGTTCTCTGGGGAGCCCCGACTGATACAGCTCCTGAGCCGGGAGACTGGATGTCCCACACGGGCCGAGAGCATGTCTGCCTTGCCCGCTATTGTTGCAATGAAAAGTACCAGGAATATAGTAAACCCCTTGACTCAGAGCAAGGGCCTGGCCTGCTGCCTCATGCAGAGATGCAGTAACGCAGGAAGCATGCAGCAGGGACAGAGAACAGCTGCGAGGAGAGAAAGACACATATCCTTGTAAACTCATGGAGACTGGGGCGGCAAAGGAAGGTCCCTCAGTTCTCCACAGGTCCCTGGTGAGTGGGAGCCACTCATTTTCAGGGTAGATATAGGACAAGTATTGGTGTCAAGACAGAGAGAAATGGGCGTTTCCCTGTGTGTGCACAGCAGTCCCTGATGGAGCGTTTTCTCGTCCCAGTTACCATTTTTGTTTATTAATAAAAACTATTGATCTCACTCATGGTGGGGGCAGCTGGTTTGCAGGCCAGCTCTTCTCAGCTTGGGTCAAACGGCAGCATTCCAGTCGTGCTTGGGAATTGGATTAAATGCACTGACTTAATGTTAAATTGGCTCTGCTTTACCCTGGACATCACAAGGAGCCAATGGTCTCTTAAAACGTTCTCCGTTATATGTACATATTTCTGTTTTGGTTCCATTTCGTTTTTCAATGTCCACTCCTGCCTGACCTGGTCCGTTACCTTGAAAAGCTGTTTTCCTCTCAAACATGTAGTCTAGTCAGGGGTTTGTCTTAAGAGGCTGTCCCTTGGTGCTCTATTGCCCTGGAGATTATTCTTTCAGACTCTTTCCTCATCTGATTTATTCACTGGCTTTACTTAATAACACTTATGCATAGTTTTTTTTTTTTTAAAGAGAGAGTAAGAGAGGAGAGAGAGAGAGAATTTTTAATATTTATTTTTTAGTTCTCGGTGGACACAACATCTTTGTTGGTATGTGGTGCTGAGGATCGATCGAAAACCTGGGCCGCACGCATGCCAGGCGAGCGCGCTACCGCTTGAGCCACATCCCCAGCCCCATGCATAGTTCTTTTTATGTGCTAGGCTTTTTCCCAAGTATTTCACTAATGATTAATTAATTAACAGTATTTACTACTTAACAACACCATGACCTAAGTGCTATTATCATGTACATATTAGAAAAGAGGATTCAGAGGCACCTGAAAGTCAGGTAAACGCCCAGATTCATGCGGACAGTAGGTTGGAGAAGTCGTACTCATCCCAGGGTTGGAGCCAGAGTCCGGGCTGAGGGACCCCTGCACTACCCTCTGCCCACTCCACTCTTCGCTCTGTGCCCCTTTCAGCTCCCCTGCAGCAGAGCCCCTCTGGTGCTCCCTGGCTGACCTTCAGAACTCTTTGCTCCATGGCCTGGGCACAAGCCAAGGCATCCCATTTCCGAGCCTTTCCATTCCTCTTGCCTGGTCTAGCAATGAGCCTCGCTGGCTGGTTAGGCTCTGAGTCAGGAAGGATGGTCACACTGGAAGTATCTAGCTCTGTCAAAAAATGCCAGTTAACCTTAAGAAAGATGGAGTTTGCATCACAGAAGAGAAAGGGAGAGCACACTGTATTACTCAAGTCATGGAGTGAGATGGGATTCACTCAGAAGTGGGGACACTTGAAGGATCTGGCTGAGTGAATCACATCTTGTCCAGGGACAGCTTGGATGTCTCAGTTAATGGGTGTTAAATGACACTAATGACAGCAGAACCATCTCTGGTCTCAGATGCCACAGCTAGGCCATGTCAGCTCGTGGCCGGGGCTCCTTCCCAGAGCAAAGCACCTATGTGCGAACAGTCAGCAAACAGATATGCAGCTTATCTGCATCATTGACATTTCTGGTCAGGCAGGGTTAAAAACAAAAAGATCTGGAATGGCTCTTGAGCTAGGGATGATAATAAAAATGGTTGAGAAAAACCCTGAAGGTTCCCCCTGAGACAAGTGTGTTTCAATAACTTTATTTTGCTAATCCATTGATACATTCACACCAGATTCAGCATTATTGTGGAAGAAAGAACTAGACCATCGCAGTTGATGCTGAAGTTTGCTACTTTATTCTCTCTCTCTTTTTTTTTTAATGCAGAGAAGTAAGTTTCCTTTCAAGGGCAAATTAAACATAGACTTGATATAATTTGGGTGGAGCAGTTTTATTTTTCTGGTAAAGGCCTGTTATAAATTTGACATGGTTACATTATGATTCTTTAAGTGCAAATTTGGAAAGATGAAGGAGAGGTGTTCTGACAGCTTCTGTTTCCCGTACGAATCTCTCTCATTCATCGTGCTCCTACCCAGCAAATTATTCTAAAGATCACGTGCAACTCACTGTGCTTTCTATTACAACCTGCAACTCGGGACTTAATTAAGAAAATATCCTGTTAATTAATTTCCCGAGCGCTTCTTATCACGACACAGGCAAACCGTCAAGCTCATTTTAAAGACAGCATTTTTGTTTCAGCTGTTGCTATTTATTAGTCACTTCATTGATTTTAAAGTGTATTTTAGGGAATGGAGAAACATGATAACTCTTTCTGGTAGATTTCTTAAAGGCAACAGAGTGGGGTAGGCGCACCCAGAAAGGGCCCATGTTCAAAATAGGAAAGTAACACAAATTAAGTCATGTCAGGAAACCTAGGCGCTGGTAGTATCCTCATTCAATGTTTATTCAGAGCGCAGTGACCAGAATGTTGTGTGTGTGTCTGTGTGTGTGGGGGCGGGGGAGGGAAAGAGAGAGAGGGAGAGAGCACACACACGTGCACAAGCAGGCAGGCATGAGAAGAACCCAAAGCCCAAATGTGATGGACTTCCCAAGGACTGAAGTCTTTCACAAACAGTGACAACTCACGACTGTGTGATTTGGTGACGGCGACTGTGGCTCTTTCCATGGAACTAGCTCTCCGGCACCTTCCACGTCTCATTGCTGTGGCAGGCAGGGGATGGCCCCCCGAGATGGTCATGCCATGCTCCTGGAATGTGCGGACGTGTCAGGTTGTTCCTCTTGTCCGCAAGGGAAAACTAGATTCCAGATTGCCCATCAGGTGGCCCGGAGGGGAGATTATCCTGGCCAAATGTGGTCCACAGGGTCAGTGTAGAGAAAGAGGGGTCAGATAGTGCCCTGGGAAGCTCAGCCTGGCTTCTGGGCCTGACGATGGAAGGGAGCCCTGAAGTGGGAAGGCGGCCGCTTCCATCCACTGCAAAGGCTGCCCAACACGCCCTCCCTGGATCTCAGCCAACGAGACCCGTCCTTGTCAGACATCCAACCTGCAGGCACAGCTTCTTACTGAATTTTCCACAGTGGATAGGGCGGTGATGTCCTTGTTACCCAAGAGGCACGATCTGTCCCCTGTCTCTGTCTCACGGCCCTTCTTCGTGGATCAAGTTTAGTAAACACTCTTGGAGTATTTGGTAACCATGTGTCTTCCTTTGAGACCAGTGAGCAGGTTTGTTGGCTTGTTTCTTTACTAATGTGTTCGTTTTTTCCAGTTCGCGTTTTATAGGGTACTTAAATAAAATAGTTGATCATTATGTAAATATTGAGAGAATGAAAATATAAATAAGTCCATGAATAAGTTCTGTTGCTCCTCCAAAGAGGGCTGGTCCTGCAGCTCGGGGTTCTTTACGAATTAGAAAACAAAGTCGATGGATGCATTCTGTGAACCACCAGCTGCCTTTGACCTTCCTCTAAAATTTCCTAAGCAGAACTTATTGTTCACTCTTTTGCACTAGGATGATGTATTTCGAGTCCTGTGAGAGCTTTGACCAAATGCGTGCAAGTGTGTCTCCTAGGTCCCCAATTCCTTGGGGAGCGGGAGCAGGCCTTCTTTATCCCTGGGTACCAAGTCACCAGGAGGTAGCATCGGACTGAAGCCTCTAGGAGGTGGAACCACTCCCTTAACTCAGGGAATGGGCCTGATGGAGCATTCCTGGAATCTCAGAAAGAGCCCACCCACCAGGACTTGGGAACCACACAGCTGGAGCAGTTTGGGGACCTCACTGCAGGGCCCTTGCAGTCTGCTGGTGCTGTGGGTAGCTAAGCTCCTCTCCCTTCCCGCCCTGTGATTTTGCACAGCATTCCAGTGCTCAGTGACATCTGTCTGGCCAGCGTGGTTCATGAGTCACCTCTGAGACCACTGGATCTGCCAAATGGAAGGTGGAAGAGACAGTTTCACAGAGGAAAACGGGAATATCAGAAGAACTGACCAAGAAGTTGTAGAGAGGGAAATGAGAGCTGTCTTCTTCCAAAGAGCATCGGGGAGGACAAACATGGCTCAATATTTCTCCCATTTGCTATTTGTATGACTACAATCTATTTGAAATGACTTTCTCCCCTTTCATTGAACAGTGTGATATCTTCTCCTTAGATCATTGTTGTAAAGGTTCAATAAGCTAAGACAGAATTATGTCCTCAGCACCGAGCCCGACACAAACTATGCTCATGATGACGTTTTTAGGAGGAATCTCATGTTAAAACTCGGGGGGTTGTGTGTTGATGGTGATGGGGGACAAGAGCTTCCTGAGTGTCTTCACTCTGGTGACTGGCCGTAGGATATGTCTTCCAGTTGGGGTAAGAAGCTGGGGTTGTCTAGTAGGGATGGGGACAGGAATTTCTAGTGGCCCCTGGGAGCCTGGGATTTCAGAGCAGCACACAGGCTGTTGGTGGGCCAGAGATCAGATGGCAGAGCTAACCTACAAGTCTGTGAATTTGCCCACAGATAAAATCAAGTTGACAGTATTTGATTTTCATCTGTCTCCTTCTAGTCCCTCAGGTTTGCTGGCTAAACACGGACCAGCTTCAACCCGCTTAATTTATGAAAATTGATAAGATCGCAGGCCACGATGCCAGGCCTCCATGCTGCCGTTTTCTTTCCCGTGTTCGTTGAGGTTGTCTGAATACCTGTCCCGGTGATTCCCGTCCTTGTCTTCCTTTTCTTTTCTTTTCCACGGCATTGTTGAAAAACCAAAGCAAAGGCTTTTAGCTAGCTGATCTTATTCCGTGGAGTTGACAGTCTCAGAGGTTAGAATTGTTTTATTATAAAAGCAAACATTTGAAACCACAGCTACACAGCTAAGAATGTTTGACTGGGCAGGTGACTTCAAAGATGAATAACAAGATATACTTCTTCAGATTTTCAGGTTTTGTGAAGTGAAGTGGAAAGTTGTTTTTTTTTTTAAGAGTTCTTTAAAATGTTCTTTTTTTTTTCTTTCCTCTGATGATAGGATCAGTATTGCATATCAAAGAACCTGATTTTAAATAGGCACAAATACATATATAGTCGCTTATTTCCTTCATTCCTTTTGAAAAAGCAAATATTTTATGAGTCACAAAAGATCAATTCTCTGTGTTCCCGAACTGGATCAAGTCACCTAAATGGGAGGGCAGTCGCAGGAAGGGCTCATGCAAGGAGCAGAGATGTTAATTTCTAGGCCTTCCTTCACTACCTGTCCTCATTCTGTTGAAGCTTTGGTACCTCGGCAACAAACAGAACATGTTTTAAGATTCTAACATCTTACTTAATTAGAAGGATGTCAGAGTGGGTACTTACTACCTGTGAAATTAGGCTTTATTATTTTCCTTTGCTCGAATATAAAGAGTTGTATTTGATTTACTTCAAGGATGAGACTCATTAACTCCACCATCAAAGCAATCCCCGAGTGACAGCGGCAGGGAGGAGACACTGTTATGGGTCTGTCTTGGGTTGATGCAGACTCAGGAACCAGTAGGAGTGGCTGCATGAGACGTAGGGCGCAGAGCCGAGCTGCTACTTCTCCTATGACTGATGCTCAGGACACAGGGCTCCTTCAGCTGCACTTTGATGAGTGAGAAAATGAACATGGTCCTCTGACAACTTCGAGTGCCCAGAAGCTGCAGGAACATAGTGGCAGAAAATTTACAGTTGAAGGGTGAAAGTCACGTGGAGACACGCGTGCGCACGATGAGGGTCCGTTCTGTTTCAATAAACCCAAGAGAAGATCGTAGGAGGACCAGCTGGGGTTGTTCCAAGAATCAAAACGTAGTTTTGCCGCATATCCATTGTGGTGTTAGTATCCTGCACTAGAAAAACAATCTTTCAGACTTGATGGGAATTTCTGCCTATTGCTGAAATGCATGATGCCTGAGATGAACAGCTCCCTCACTAGTGTCTGAGAAAAGTTGGCATGTTGCTATGAATTGCATATTTCTTACCAATGCATTCAAAAGTGCAAAGGAAAGTTTAATTGCAATTAAAAGTGGGGGAAAGTCACACTGGGAACATCTTTTTCCAAGAAAATGTCAAAAGCTAATTCACTTAATTAAAAGTTCTGAATTACAACACCTAATTCTTTTAATTGAATGGGAATATTATAATAATTAAAGACAAACAATGTTTCTGAGCTATTTAGAATTAGCATTACATTGGGAAATTCAATATCCCACAGCAGAATGGGTCTTTGTTCCTGCATCTTTAGAACCTATGTCCTATCTCTTCTGGGGACTCTTTTCAATTAGCAGATTTTATAGGCCATGGACACTTGGTAGCAAATGATCTGAACTTCTCCATTCCTGCTGTTCCAGCTTCAGGTTGCCATGCCTCGAGCCATTTTTTAATGGTGCTCTGCAGAATGTGTTGGGAAACTTACCTTCTAATTCAGGAGGCGAGACTTCGAGGTGCTATGGCTATTCCCACCCACAGTCTAAGCTCTCTGCTCTTAAAATTCCTTGTGGGAAGCCATTGAGTAGAACGACAGGCACTGAAAAGGGAATGAATTATGCATCCCACCCAATTAAAACCGTTGCCAGGCCTGGGAAGAGGTCTCCTGTTCTTGCCAACGTTGGACGTATAAAGATGGTAGCTGGGAAGGAGTCATCTACCACCCAGAGGCAAACTCCAGCAGCTCCTCCAGTGGACATTTGTAACCTGGGGGGTCAGTGTCCCGGTCTGGGTGGCAACTGCACCTGGAATTGACTGAGGGTCTCAGTTCCCTGCCAATGAGACATTGTGCACACTGATTCCCTTTGTGACTGCAGAGGCCTGAAGAGGTGCTTGTGGGGTACAAGACCGTGAGGATGATGGATGGGGAATCCTGCTGGTGCATCCCTGACTTCTTGGAGTCCTGCTTTCCCTGCAGGTCTTAAGTAGGGACAGTGACCCCCAGTTGCCTCATAGTCGCAACTTGTGAAAGTCAAATGCTCCTTCGTTAACTGGACAAGCACTTGGCCCTGGATGCACAAGCCCAGCTGGGTTTCTCCTGGAGACCCTGGAAGGGAGGTGGACTAAACCTGTCCCTCTCGAGGATTTGGGCCCTTGGACAATGTCCTCATTGTGAGCAGCAGGCCGAGCCCAACTTTGGTGGCAGGAACACCGATAAGAGTCGTACAGAAACCATTTTAAGTGGGGAACACAAAACACGGGGGAGGAGGGTGTTAGTTTCTCAGGGGCTTTTAAGGGTAATCTTGTTAAGAAATGTAGGAAGATTATTTAAATGCCTCATAAGCAGCAGTTCCTCCCTCTTGATATTTCCAAGGCCAGTAATCTGGTCTTTGTTTTATTTTGGGCTGCCAGCCCGACTAGTGATAGGGTTGGCATGCGGCTCATACTGGCAACGTGCTCTCTGTTGTCAGATGCCAGCTTAAATGGATGATGTGCAGAAAAGCCGGAATCCTGTGCCTCAAATGGCCGCTTTGATTTGTATGAAACCAGCAGGTAATGTTCTTTGTTTGGGGTAGTGATATTTTTCCCCCTTTCATGATTCACAATTAATCTTCTGGCTGGAAAATAATCTCTGGAAACACTGTGTCCATTCCACACTGGTGCATAAGATCACATGTGAGGAGGAAGTCCGTAAAAAGTGAATCTCATTGGAATCATCTGTGTGCGTGACATATATCTATGTGGGTTTGGACTGATTTGTCTCCCAAAACTTTGAGAGGCCTCATTGCAGGGTTGGTGCTTGCCTTCCTATGCTCTGAAAGAAGGAAAGCTATTTAAATATTCAATGATGACCTGAAAGTTTCTTCACCATGTGTTCTAATATAGTGCCTGGGCCCTGTGATGTGCAGCAATGTACAGAAACTTGTGTAATAAATGGAGAATGGAATTTCTTTCCAGATAGGAATCAGAATTAAAGGCACGGATGTGTCCTTAAACAGGTTGACATGATTCACAGGGTTTTGATGTGTTACAGCTCCTTTACTGAATAGCTAGTTAGATGAGAAACCTCAAATTTTTCATCTTTTCTTCCCCTCCAGAAAACCTCAAACTGAAACGCATGCCGACTGTATAAAGCCATCTCCAAATCCACGGTCGTTTTCTTGGAAGAAGTAACCATACTGGGTTGTTGATTGTGGAATGCGGATGGCAGGCAGTTATGCTAACATTTCATCTAATCCCTTCAAAATTAAATAAATTAAATGCTAATAAAACTCTTTTACTGAGGTGTCTACCAACCCCATGAGGGTCTCGGAGGGATACCTGCAGCTGCATTTGGGGTCCCAGTAGAGTATAAGATTATTTTCTCAAGTTTCAAGCTTAAATAAGCTGAAGATTTGGTTGGTTCTGGGTTGAAATGGGGGTGGTTGTGTGAGGATTAACGGAGCCATTTTGAAAACCGTCGCTAATCAGGCTAAAATGAATTGCACATTTATAGGTATGCTGGCTGCTTCGTGTTTGCGTGAACAGCAGACGCAGCATACTTAGTATCTTTTGTGAACTTATTTAAGTCAGTAGTAATTCCTTGTTAAATATCCAAATCTTTGGGGAATCAACCTATAATCCAAAATAAACTAACTTTAGAAGGTCATGTGTATCTGACTATTCTGAACCCTCGTGAAAGGGGTAGCGAGATGATTAGAATTTCCATCCCACAATGGCTCACTATAATGTAACAGTTCCCTAATGGAAAGGCTCATTTTAAATAAAAGCATCTGAGTTGTTTTCTATGTCTGGAAGAATTTTTTTTTTTTTAATTTGAGATATTCGAAGCAAAATTGTTTTGGAGAAAACATCAGAGTTCCAGCTAAATTTGAAAAAGTAGTGACTTTATTACTTATTATAGCTTTCAAGGCATAATCAAAATTGTTTTAATGTTGTCACATGCAAAAAAAAAGAAAGAGAATGACTGGATAGCAATAGTTCCTTCCTCCAGCAGCTCCTTTTTGAAAACATTTTAAGACAGTAATTACTAGAAGAGTCTCTTTCACTGGCCAAAAAAATGGATATAAATGTTCAGAAGATGAAATTCTTTGCTTGCCAATAGTTGTGATCACTCACAATAATACAGTACATGGCCCCAGCACATGTGGGATATATTTAGTTGCACAAGCAGAATCTATACTTTAACCATAACATGGGACTTGGTGAGATTGGGGCAAGTGGGTGGAGTAATTACAGCCTCCAGCTCTGAGCCCCCCTACCAAGGCTGCGTCCAACACAGAGAGCTTGAGCTGCTGATGAGCTTGAGATTTTATCAGGGCAGCTGGTCCTCTGGTAAACAGTAAAGTATGTTGACTGGGGCCCTCGTTCTGCATATTTGTGGGATCACTTAACAACTGAGATTGTTGGATGACCACTGGTGGTTAACACTGAACAGTTTTGACTGAAGCAGAAACTGCTGCTCGGCATTCTGGGTGAGGAGACAGGAAAAGGCTGACACATCCAATCCTATTTAAAGGGGATCAGCGCCATGCAAACAAACAGCGGAGGAGCTTCGTCCGTGGGCGGCCTAGCATGATCATTAGGGCTTACGCTTTAGCTGGAGACTCATGGATGAATCTCACACATAAGTTTAAAACTTTGAGGGTAAGGCAGAGTGGAATTTTACTCCAGATAAAATCTGTGCATTGATGAGTGGCATTGGTAAACCAAAAACCTACCCTCTCCCAGGCTTGGAGACAATTAGAAATTTGATGGGGGGAAAATTCAATGAATTTCTGCTCATTGGAGAGACTTGGAAATGTGCAACAAACCACAGAAGCTGTAGGTGGAAAAAGCCACACTATTTTGCTATGTAGCGTGATAACCTTGCTGCCTTCTAAAGCCTCAGTTGTGATGCAGGCTACCTCTGGAGAACCTCAAAGAAAAGGAAATGACGTGGAGAAAACGTTTAGCCACACAGCTTCATCTTCCTTAAGGAGTTGCTTTGTTAAGTTCCACTTTTTCACTGGGTCTGAGACTCATGAGAGTGTCACCAATGTTAACATTATGTTTTCATGTGACCAACATAAAAGACATAAAATAAGTCTGGTTTTCCCCAAGACTCTGCCACCCAAATTCAATCATGGTTGAATATCAGCCAGGTTGAGGGCAAAGGCATGTTCTAGAGAAGCTGTGGGTGAGTATGAGCCAAACATTCATATTGAGCAGAAGACATCAAGATGCTAGTGGTCAAGAGCTGAGCAGTCCCTAACAGATGGCCGCTGGGAGCTCGACAGGGCAGCCCCAGGAGCGGGGTCTGCAATGGAGCATGACCTGGTCAGCTGGATGCAGCATCTTTGGTTTCTGATGGCTTTCGTGGGTTGACACGAATGTCCTCTGGCCACACACTGGAATATTTAAAAACATTGCTCCTCTCTGACATTAAATACTAGAGCATTTTCTGTGACGTGGCTTCAAAGCTGGGTATTTTGGTTATTTTTTCAAAAATAGATTCACAGTCTTTTCTTTTAATGCTCTTCATTTTGAGCCCTTATTATTCTGTCAGATTCTAACAGCTCTATGAGAAAGTCCTGCTCCTTCTGAATGTGGCAGCTCACTGGGTCCTTGTACATCAACGTGGGATGCACTAATGTGGGTGAGTCTACATTAATGATAATAATGGAGGGTTCTGGAATTTTAAAGACAAATCGCATTTCCTCTCTTTGACCATAAAATTGTTTGAAATTGTTGTGAAGAATTTCAAAATCTAGAGGGAAAAAGTCCCAGCGGCTGAGAAAGAAGGAATTGGAGCTGCATTCCAGGGCGAGGCTCGGGTGGCTGGGCAGGAGCCGCGGAGTGGGAGCCTGTCTGTGTTTTGATCCTAATGAGCGGGGGGAGGAACTGGCCAGGAGGAAGCCAGTGGACTCAGGTGAGTGAAAAGTCACGAGACACGGAACGATGGACAGACTGGGTAACCGAGGGGGCAAACAGACAACGTGAGTGCGCCACGTCCTGTTGATTCTGCTTTGCTGTCTGGGTTTTGGAGGGCTTTAAAACTGCGATCCGCAGTAGACCTCCCTGATGGCTGCTGGAGCTATGGACCGTGCGGGGTGTGCACCAGCTGGAGCATCTTGAGGTTTTGCGCAGCCTGAGAGCTCTACCACGCCTTCCCTTTCTGAGTATCTGAGATAAGGCGGTGGCTGCGGATGTGTCCTGATGGATCTGTCACTGATGCATACTGAGAGTCACAGATTGTTCTTGTTGGACATGTGTTGATCCTGGAGAGGCCATCCTCACTTCCCAGGCTTGCCAGTGTCCAGTGGCAGATGGTCATTGGGAACTCTTGGGTGTGGTGCATGTGTGGAGAGGGGGTTGCTGACTGGAGTCCCCATGGCTCTGTCCATGTTGTCCCACACGGGGCTACCCTTGGTGTCTCTGAGCAGTGGGTCTCCTCAGATGGGAGCAGGACAGGCAGCTCTTGGGCCTCCTGACCTCTTGAAGACGCTCCCTGCCTGGTGTAAAGGCAACTCTTACCTCCTCTCTGACCACAGGCTTCCTTCTCCTCCCTCCCTGTCTCCCTGGGCACTGTCCTCTCTCTGGTCGGAGCAGCTCAAGAGACAGGCCTGTTAAGTTTGTCTCTGAATCTGTTTGGAACAGTTTTCACAGATGGTTTTGGCCGTGGGCACCCAAGTCTGTCCCAAGGAGGGGCTAGCAGAGAGGAGGGTCCCTCAAGATGTGACTGACAGCATCCGTGTGTGATGGAGTTCAGAGAACGAGTGGCCAGGTTGGCAACATCTGATCCCATCATGTGTCCATTTATAGAAAACCCTTTCTCTTCCTTATTCACAAACGCTGACACATACCCAAACAAGTGCCGCTGTTTTGTCAAGATGACAGTATTTCCACTGATACGAGGAGATGTATCTGTAAAACACTGGAGTGTGTCTGGCATTTCCTTTGACAGCACATGTTTGCAGACGGCTTGCTGGTGGGGCCTGCAGTGGCTCTGCTGTGGTGCTTCATGGTGTCAGTGATTCCTGACTTGTTGGGCTGTGCATGCACTCTGTGAACTCACTCTGACACAGGAGCAGGAAAGAACACGGTCTTCACGAGCCAAGCCCCCAGTAGCTGAGTTCTCCTCATGCAGAGGCAGAACTAGCACGGCCCCCCACTCTACAGAAGACCAGCTGAGGCATAGAGGGAAAAGGGTCTTGACCCAGAGCACACAGACCTGGGGACTGGAGCTGTGGCAGCTGGCGGACAAGCTGAGTGGCTGCCTTGGAGCACAGGTGTGAGTGGAACAGGAGACCGTCCTCGTCCTGAGCTGGCTTCCTGCCCTTAGCATCGTGTCCTCCAGTTCCTCATGCCACAGGGATGGACCTTTCTTGCTTAAAGGCTGACAAGTATTCCCAGGGTACCTCCAGCCTTTTCTTCCTCCATTGTTGGCTGGGTTTGATTCCATGACTGGGCTGTGGTGCACAATCCTGAATGAGTGTGGGGGTCAAGATTTCCCTCTCACAGGCTGAGTTCAAACCCTTCACGGTGTACACACAAGTGGGGTTGAGTATTTTGTGGAACCGCCATAGTTTTCCAAGTGGCTGTTGGAGTTTTCACATTAATTGGAAGTGCCTCCTCGGGCCCAAGGTCCTGCATGCTCACGTGGTCCTTGAACCCGTGGGAGGCTCACCTGTCCTGGAGACGTGGCTCTCCAAGGTTGGTGCGTTGGAATGACATGGAAAGTGGGTTAAAACACACAGCCCCCTCTTGGGAATCTTTGACTAACGGTTTGGGCTGAGAATTTGCGATCTTCTCAAGTTCCCAGGGGCTGCTGCTGCTGCTGACTTAGAGTGGAAACCCTCACTGTGGAGAAGGCTTGAAGGTCAGGCCTGGAGGAAGGCTGCTGATGTGTGACTTTCTGGAATGTTCTCTGCATGCAGCTCTGTGCCGAGCCAGTCAAGCCCCTCAAGGTTGCCTTCAGGAGCATCCGAGTGTGGGAGTGTGGGAGTGGGGTAGAGGTGGTAGTGGTGATTTTCTCATATTGCTCTGTAGAGAAAACAGGTTTAAATTTTAAGGATAATTCTTTGATGCAATTCAGAGCTTTGACTTCACTAAGTCACAATGGTATTTTCATTTTAGGTGTGAAATTTACAGGTTATGATTCTTTAAAAAAACGAATAGACTTATAAATGTAGTTTTAAAAAAATTTTCCACCACAATGCCATACTTTTAATTACTATAAGTTTGGGAGAAGATGTACAAAGTCTTTTGCATGAGTAATTATAATTATGTAGACTCCACAGCAAATTTTCTTTGCTAAAGAAAAGGATTTTTTTTTTTTTTTACTGTACGGACTTAAAAAGTCCTTGGTAAGCATACAAAATCATTTCATGTACCATATTACAGCAGCATATAGTTTTAAATTTGCAACTAATGTGTTGGTGATAAGAATGCAGACTGTGTGTTTCCTGTTGTAATAGATTTATATTTGAGTTCATGGCATATAACATGAGTGAAAAAAAGCCTAGTTTTCTTTATGAAAGAAAAAACCGTAAGAAATGAAAAAGGATCCAGACAGTACCTATGACGTCCCATTGTCCGGTCTGCTGATTAAGATTTATTTTCTTGAATATTTTTATTTTTATTAGGGGATATAAGACCATGAACATAATTTAGTAAAATTATACGTGCCTGCTGCCTGGCGATCCCACAGAGGATTCTACAAATTCTTCCTCTTAGTGTGGAGACTCTGGTTTGGCCCTCTCTTTTTGAGTTGTTGAAGCTAGTAATGCCCATCATGGGAGTCCTGAGCCGCCACGTTGTGGGATGCTGAGAAAGAGTCTGTCTCAGGCCAGGAGTCCTGCAGTGTGTCCCAGGAGGGAAACGGAAGTGCTATTGTGCAGTTGAGAGACCTCCTCTTCCCAGTCACAGGTCCTCATGTGACAGTCCCTTCTTTTCATCCTCCCATGTGCCCGGCTTTCGTTTCCAGATGCTGACATTCAGAGAGTCAAGCCTGGGTGACACTTCTGTGCCATGGCCCCAGGACCTGCGAGCGTCCTTTCCCGTCTTGCCTGGTGAATGACTGTGGTGGATGAGGGTGGCTATTCCATGAGGCCCTGCTCCCGTCTTCCTGTGGATACAGCCCTGGCTGGAGCTTTGGGTCAGTTGATGGCTGCCCTTTCTTCTAAGGTTCATTCGACGCCCTGGGGACCAACTGGCCAGAGGACTTCACATTGTACTTCCTTACTGGCTGATGAATACAGTCTGGGACCTTTTCTCAGTTATTATCACATCTTCAGGCAACTTTCCTCACAATGTAGACAACTTGCTAAAAAGCAGGTATATTTTCTATTTTTTATTTTTTTTAATTGAGCAAAAACAGTCTCTCTTTTTCTTTCCATAGGGAGTATCTCACATACTTATTGCTGAAAATACTTGCTGAATTCTTTTTTGACCAGAACTAGTCTTTTCTTATTATGTTGCATCTAAATCTAAATGTTGCTTGTTTTATGGTAATATAGGAGGAAGAACCTGGTGTTGATTTGCAAGCTATAGGTGTGAAAATGAATTCTGGTAAGTTCATTCTGTACCCAAACTTGCAACTGTGTTTTTTGCTATTTTACTTTCTTAACACTATTGAAGTCTCATCTTCTCTTACTCTCAGGTAGTGGTTGCTTTTTCCCTTATCTTGGTTAAAAAAAATTAGTGAAAGAAAGAAAGAAAACAAAGGAAAAAAATTGACTTGGTGTCTTATTACTCAGGCCTATTTAAAGATTGTGTGCTAAATTTCCCATGAAAAGTTTGTCCTGATAGAATCCTAATTTCAGCTGGTGTCTCTTACCTGAAATTCCACCATGATGGAATATCGATTTTGCTCCTTTGTTTTATTTCTACATGAACTTATCTAATAACAGGGAATAACATTAGCAACCCGCTCAAATCAATAGAGCTTCTCTTTGGTGCATGTTTCCTGCAAATGAATTGGGCAAATAAGAATTCATGCTTAACAGGTTTAAAATCCCTAGTATAAGCTAAGTGTGCCTGTATGGGAAATGTTGAGGTCTAAGCTTATTTTTTTTGGTTTACAGATTAAAAAAATCTCTCCTTCATGAAGCATGAGGATTTTAATTAACATAATGAAGTCTTAGTTTGCAAGTTAATTTACACTTTCATATTTATCATAAATTTCCAGGCAGAAAAAAAACCAATAGATTTGAGCTAAAATATTTCACATTTTAGTTCTATGATAAGCATTTAATTAAAATATAATTCTTATCTGAAGTTATGGATTCTTTATAAAAGTAATCAAAAGCACATGGATAATGTCAGAATATTCCTGCCTGAGGTGGTATTATAGAATATTCTAGCACATTGTTCATAGAGAAAAAATCTGGGGCTGGGGATGTGGCTCAAGCGATAGTGCGCTCGCCTGGCATGCGTGCGGCCCGGGTTCGATCCTCAGCACCACATACCAACAAAGATGTTGTGTCTGCCGAGAACTAAAAAAAAAAATAAATATTAAAAAAATTCTCTCTCTCTCTCTCTCTGTCTCTCTCTCTCTTCCCCCTCTCTCACTCTCTCTTAAAAAAAAAAAAAAAGAAAGAATCTGATGTTTCCAACTTCAAATCTGTTACCATGTAGTCCTTCACAGTGGCAAATTTTGCTCATAACAGTCATTAATGGCTGATTAGACATGAAAAATTTTAAAATCAATGTACATTAGAAAAGCAAAGAAAAAATGGAAGTACATTTCAACTTTTCACTTCTAATAATCTAACTTGTGGGCTTCAAAAAGGACTGATAGACATTTTTTTTCCCCCTAAATAATCCTCATTGGTGGTTTCCGATTGTACAAGAGTTAAGAGAGGTGGTCCTGCTCGTGTGTCCCTCTGTGAACATACCGCAGGACCTTGTCTTGTGACTGGAGACGGCTCCTGGACCTGGGAACATGGCGGCTCAGAACTCATGCAGGCCCATGTGCCCCTGACGTTCTGGGCCGTGCTATGGGGCTTGTGAAGGAGCATCTTGGTGGGCCACTGACCAGCAAAGGTACTGCCATGCTTCAAGACTGTGCTTGATGACTTTTAAAAATGACAACATGTTTTTATTCTTAGATTTTAATCCAATATGCTATTCTTTTAGAGTCCATTTTTAAACAACAATAACAAAAAACAAGACAAAAAAACAAGCAAACATTCAATCCAGTAGAATTACTTCCTTTATTGAAGTGTAGAAATAACTGATAAACCTTAATATTCTAACTCTTCCCATCCTGCTCCCCTTCCCACAGGTAGCAATAAGAACAGAATAAGCAGAATTTGAGGCTGAGAACAAAACTTTGTAACAAATTCACAGAAAATATCCAACATGAATACACATAGTTCTCTGTATATAATAAAACATACTGATAATAATTAATATTTTATAATTTACAGAGGTAGAAATGACCTCCATTATAAACTAATCAAATGAACTGATATTTTGACTGCTTGCGATTCCCTTAAATAGGACTAGACTTTAAAAGAGCAAATGTCATATAAATACCACGGTCACTGTGTACAGTGCTTTGTGTACAGTCAAAGGTGGGATAACAGCAGTTCTCTTAAATTGCACAGCAGCCAGGACCTGTGATTACAGGCAAAGCATCTCATCTCCCTTGGCAGCTTCTTGGAAGTTTGAATAAGTCCCTGTGGTTTGTTAAACAAACTGGCGAAGGCAGTGAGTCTCCAGGTGTGGGCTTTTCTTCCTCCCGTGGACGTGATGTGTTGGAGTAATGGACGGATCGTGGTGTGCAGGGGGGATCAGCCATCTCCCACCCTATCACAGAAGCTTCTGGGACTGTGCCAGTGGAGCATGCCGCCCCGGTGCGTTCCCCCACCTTCTCCTGCTGCTGAATTCCTTAATATGCACTAATTTTGCACTTGGCACCAACGATGGCAAAAACAAACGCATCAGCAAAGAGAGCTGCTAGGACTGCCTGAGTGTGATTCCTATTCTTCGTTTCTCTTAAGCAGCATCTTGAATCTTAGACAAATGTGTGTTTTCCCCAGATCAAGCCTTGGCCAGACTTTATAATTTTCCCTGTTTGTGTATTACTTTATTAATGGTGGACTTTTCACGGGCTTTTATCTGGTAACGTCAGCGCTTTAGGGCAAGTTGGAGCCGTCTTCCTGTTGGGGGAGTCTTCGTGATTCTTAGTGGGCTAGACGGGTGGACAGACTTAAGACTGAGTAAAACAATTGGCAGGAAAATCAGGATTTCTCAGGGAGATTAATGACCATTAGGATTTTCCTATGGATTGTTCTGCACTGTGCCTCTAGCCCTAATAAAACCAAGTGAACACAATGAGCCCAAGTCTAGGGTGTGCCTCTCTAATGTGGCCAAAAAAATTCTAACGCAGATCTGAGTCTCAGCTTCCTCCAGTGATTGATTAATTAGTTCATCTACTCATTTCATAACTCTAACTGCAATGTCCCAGGCATGGGGCAACCCTGAAAATGGAGCTCTTAATCGTCCTCCAGCACCCTGCAGCTCAGGAGTAATAGAGGTGAGCACACACGGCCACCCCACGATGGAGCTGCACAGAAGAAGCAGGGCAGTGGCTCAGGTCGGGTAACCAGCTCGTCCTGGAGGGGAGGGAGGCCTTTACAGAGTGGGAAGCTTTTGGAGGGTTAATAGGGATTTCCTGTGCTGATTGGACCGGAAAGTGTATTCCAAGCAGAGAAAGGCATAAAAAGGTGTAAAAGCGTGGAGTGGTCTGTGGGGGACAAGTCAAAGAGAGAACTGAGACCAAGCTTCAGAAGCACTGCTCACTGGCATTTTGGAAGAACTGAAGGGCCTAAAAACAGATGGTGACACATGGAGTTTCTGAGATCACTTGAGCATCAAAACAGGGAGAGGAAGAGAGGGGCTCAACCTAGAGTAGGCGGTGGCATGAGAGGGAACAGAAATGACTCAAGAGGAAGGATCCATCACAGCCACCTCTCCAGCCGACCACGGTGGTGCCCCACGCTGTCCATGAAGTGGACGGTGGGAAGAACCACCAGGCGTCAGGAGAGGTCAGAGCCTGAAGGGTCTGAGAGCCTTCAGAAGACCGTGGAGCAGCTCCTTCGTCTCTCTGGAGTGGACCCCCCCTTGGGCAAAACAAACCTGAAAAGGCCTGTTAAATCTTTAACACCATCACCGTTTGGATTGGCTGGTCAAGCCTGGGCACATCGACTGTGTCCAGGTTTCTGACCGAGGAGATCTTAGAACAAGAGCAGTGGTCTGGAGTGTGTGAAGGATAATGAGTAATCAGAACAACATGAAATTAATGAGATTAATGAGGATGGTGAATTTGAAAGGCCTCGGTAGACTGTAAAGCAGCATATGACTATTAGATGTTGCTATGGTTTTTCATATGCTAACAGAGAACAGGTATTAGCTGAAGTCACCGTGAAGTATCTGTTACGTTCAGAGAACTCAAATATGAATGAAATCCTAACCTAAAAAATGCTTCATTGCGAAGATGAGTCTAGGCAACAGTATGACATAGCATCACCCCCATGTGTAAGTAACAACATTCAAATAGCCTCGATTACTTGGTCAATTTCCAATCCAACCAATGTTTCTGGATCCTCTGCTATGTCTCCAGAGAGAGCTATCTCTGGGAATCCAAGAGTGAGTGAGACTGAGCCCTTGTCTTATTGGAAGCCTTGCTTATTGGAAGAAACAAGAAGTTCCTGGGCACATTCAAGAACACTGCATAAGCTAAACATTGTGGTGTAGAAGGACCAGGAAACTCGGGGCAAACAGCCAGGCTTGAGGAGTGAGGATGGAGGTCAAAGAAATTGCCCCTTTGGGACAGAGGAAACCAGATGTCTGGTCAGCTCTATTTAAAAGCTGATAGAGTTTTTTTTGTGTGACAATAGAAGTGAATATCAGCAGGCAGAATAGAGAGATATTTAGGAGGCGACATTGAAAGACCTGGTGAATGGTCAGGTATAGGGGCTAAGAGTAAGGGAGGGGTGCGAGGACATGTGCCAGTCTTGGTTTGTGCAGCTGGGCACAGCCATACTCAAGAATATGGGTACGTCCTTTAGTATGTACTCATTGTTTTGTATTTCATTTTGTTTTTCTGTTTTATGGGAGATTAATTTATTTTTGTTATATAGGTATACAGGTTGACATAATATACTACCCAACCTGGGTCTTTAAGATGAAAGGAAAAATACTATAAGGGCTGGGTTTGTGGCTCAGTGGTAGAGGGCTTGCCTAGCATGTGTGAGGCACCGGGTTCGATTCTTAGCGCTGCATATAAATAAGTAAAAATAAAGATGCATTGACAACTAAAAATAAATAAATAAGTAAATACTATGAGTCAGTCGTAACAGGGGACCACAGGAAGAAAGTGGCTAGGGAGCAGGACAGGAAGGAGAGTGGACTGGGTGGGAATGGGGGGTCCGCAGTGGAGAGGTGCCAGGAAGGAACATGGCAGGCTCTGGTGGGTCTCAGATCTGGGGCCAGAATTCCAGGGGCAGAGAGGAGAGAGGTGAGAAGCCTATCCTGGACTATAATGGGTGATAACTGAGGGATAATTGATGCTTAATACAGAAAATTTCATACAAAACTCCATCATATAAAAGAGGGGATCAAAGCACACATTTTGGAGACTGAAACCACGTCAGGCAAACTTTGATGTTATTTGAATCTCTTAAAAAATTGAGCTCCACTGAGTATCATTAGCTAATAACATTTGACTTTCACATGAGATTCATGATCCTGGCAAATCTTTACTTATTTTTCAGTGCCCACGGCATTGTAATTTGTTGGTGCTAAGTTTCATATATGTATAAGGAGTCAATAATGACTTCAGAATTAAAAAAAAAAATCAGGTGTTTTAAGCCTGCTAATCTTATGTGACTAACTTTCTAGATTTCTCTATAAATGGTCCATGGTTAATGGAAAGAGTCTTCCTTGTCTGATGGAAAAAATTTCAATACATTTGATATTATTCTATTATCTATCTATAGACTTGATATTTTTCTTTGGCCTAAAAGTATTAAACAATTAGACAAAACATTCTAGAAATTTTAAAATCTTATGTTCTAATTATTATAATTTAAAATTTATTTTAGTCTTTTGAATTATAATAATATTTGTTCATTCTGGCTTCACAACATGTAGGTATAAAATAAAACAAACTCTCTCCTTTTCTAGCAATACCATGAACAATTGTCAGGTACTCTTCCATCTCTTGTGTATTAGACCACACATGGACATCTCTCAGGACTTGGTTTTGCTGTTTGTTTGTTTCATAAAACAGATCATGTGGTATCTGGCACCCTAAAATCTACTGTTCTTCCCTGAACAACGTTATCATGGATCCTCCTGAGTATTGTGGATGTGCCTTGACCTTTGAACACTTGCTGGAAGTAGGCACCCTAATTCAGACACAACCCTGTTGATGGAGCGTTGGGTCACTTCTGCGCTGGGATGATCGCCAGCTCTGCTACCATGGGCAAATGCAGTCAAGAAGCTCAGAAGCCAGTGCTTTCATTTTTGAAGGACTTGTAAAATAAGCAAATGAATCACATACATACAGGCCAAAAGATGTTCAGATTTGTTACTAAAAAAAAGAAAATGTGAATGGCCAATATGTTTTAAGACATTTATTCCATTAGTGTTCAGAGTGATGTAAACAAATATAAAAGAACAGAAACACATACACAAAAAATAAAAACAAAATATTTGAAATAATTAATATTTATCCATGTGTTGATAAAAATGAAAAATAATCAAAACATCCATGGCCACAAAAATGTGGTGATATTATATTCTTAACCACTATTGGTGACATTATAAATTAGATTTTTGAGAAAAACCTTTCAGTATGTGATAAAATTAAGCATACACAAATCATTTGACCTAATAATTCCTCTCCCAGAAATTAAAAAGGGGTATTTTCAGATAATACCTAGAAATATTTAGGAAATGAGTGATATGGTGAATACATTCCCAAATATTTTTATTGATAAAGAAAAACTAATTATAAGTTGCAGCTTAGGGCCACTGGGAAGGCATCAAAAGCAATTGACTCAGTCTATCAACATTTATCCCTTTTGGCATATTTTCACATAATATTTAATGAGTCTTTTAGAAAGAAATAGGTAAAATATCTGTTCAGATCTCTTTGAAATGAACGCATGAAGGGCAAAAGTGATTTCTAAAACAACAGTGCATTCTCATCTGTGTTAAGAGTCATGTGAACCCTGCTCAGCAGCTCCTACAAATGCTGAGCTGAGGTCTCCTTGTGCAGGTAGGAGAGGTGAGCTCCCAGACTGAAGGAGTGCTGGTCCTGTGTCACCCTGTGCTCTGCATTGATTTGTAAGCATAGTGAAATGTGATTTTTCTTATGCCTCCAAACATTCGATATTTAGGAGGACTGGCAGAGAGGGGACAGGATGGGAGAACCGAACCTTGTGGGCATTTGGAAAGGCAGGGTGGGAGGATGAGTCCAGGGTGCAGGGGTTGCCTGGGCATCATGGTGTAGGCAATAAAAGGAGGTCTGGTCAGGAAGGCTGGGCACAGCAGGCAAACTGTGAGAGGGCTCAGAAGGGGTTGGATTCATGTGGACCCATGTAGAGTGAGCATCAAAACAGGTGTTCTGGACACAACCACTGGCAAAGATCTGGGTGTCAGTCTCTGGATGGTTCCTCTAGGTCTCTGGTGTAGAGCAGGAAACTGGCTTCTGCAGGGGAAGCCAGACATTGCAAATTAAATATATGGCACTGAATTAACTTCCTACTGCTATTGTACCAAATGGCCATGGAATGGTGGCTTCAAACGACACAGTCTGTTCTGTCAATTTCTGGAGACCAGAAGTCTGAAGTCCGGTGTGGGCAGGACCACCTTCTCTCTTCCAGCTTCTGATGGAGGCCATCCTGTTCTTGGCTTGTGGCAGCACACCCTGTCTTCCCTCTGTTTCTGTCCTCACCGGGTGCCCTCTGTGCAGTTCTGTCTCTTCTTATGAGGACACTGGTTATTGGGGTCAGAGTCCACTCTGGTATGATCTCAATTTATCTCACATCCTAATTACATCTGTAAAAACCCTCTTTCCAAGTAAGCTCAGGTTCACAGACTTGAACATCTCTCTCTGGAGGGCATGATTCAACCCATAGTGCACCCCAAGTGTGAGCTCGGGAATGCCTCTCGTGTGGCCTGCCTGCAGGTGGTATGGGAGTGGAGAGAGATGCTGTAACAACCATGTTTCTCTCAAAGGGGGGCCAGCACAGAGGTATTGATGGCTAGACAACGCAGACATCTGAATTTAGACAAGCAGAATGACACAGCAGAGTCACAGCCAGTGTCCTGCACATTTTGTTTGAGAGGAGCAAAATTTTCTATAGCAATGAACTGATAAAGACTCGGTTTGTATAGACTGTACTTTCAGCAAATACACAAGCAGCTACTGAGAAGGACAAAGCCCTGAATGCAGAAGCTGACATCCTGAGAAGTATGGCATTGACCTAAGTAAACAGCGTGAGTGGCTCAAGGAGTGCCAAGACAAAGCCACACGCATGGCTGAAATGCTGCGTTTAGCCACAGGGCGCAGGTTTAGCGACCAGTTCCCTAGTGAAGAGAAGCTGTACTCTGCCGTGAGAATCCAGGTGATGCCTCTAATTCATCATTACCTAAGAGACATATTTGTATCTGCATCTGCATTTCTATCTGCACGTGTGTCTGTACCTGGGTCTGTCTCGGCATCTGTCTCTGAATGTGCATCTGCATCTCTGCCATTTTGTCTCTGAGCTCTAAGCCGGCAGATCTCAAGGTGGCGGTTAGACAAGGAAGGAAGAAAGAAGTTTTTAAGGTCAGAATCTCACCCACACGGTGTGAAATGAGTTCCATTTTCAGTCGCAAATGTTTGTCTCAATTTTAGTGTCATCTTGGTCATGCCCTCCCGAGGGCCCCGTGCAGCAGCGGCGGCAGCAGAGCAGGGTGAGGTCCTCTCAGTGAGCGAGCAGATCAAGTGTGGTTGGGCCTTTGTCTCCCTGTGGCTGCCTTCTCTGGACATTACTCTGTCATGGACCACTGACAAGTGGACTCCAAAAGGTGCCACATCCATAGTATTTTCTATAGCAAGAGGAAGAGGTGTCTGGAGTAGATTTAATGTCAGCAATATAACACAAATCTCTCCCACAGCACCCGCGAGTTGAACGAGTTGATGATATAGAGAATTTACGACCTGGGAGGCCATTTATTGCAAATAAAATTAGAAAGCCCAGGCACTACTTTGGGATTTTGGAAAACTTTACTGTTCAATTCCCAATGTTGAAATATTTGAAATATAGAAAGTGTCATTTCACAAAGAAACAATGGATTAATTTGTACCCTTGAAATAGAGCCAGGAGAAAGAATATTGAAAACAGAGAAGTCACCCTTGGGGACTGTTTACATTCACTTTCTTGCTTCTAGAGTATTCACATACTTACTAGATATATAAGGCATCTTAATCACTTTTGATGTCACCATTTCTTAGCTGGCAATAGGATGTATAAAAATAATACACATCATTAATTGAGGGTATAGTACTCTGCTGAGGGCTTTGATGCACTTTAGTTTTCTGTAATCTTACCATTATTTGATTAAGTGGTACAGTTCCTCTTTCACAGATGAGAAAACAGGGGAAGTTATGCAACTGGCTCAAGGTCACAGAGCTCACAACTCAAGAGCTAGGATTCAGAACCAGGAATCTAGATGGTTTCCATGTTTGACCCCTTCTCCAACTACTATGAAAGCTCCCAGCAACTGTTATCAGAATGAAGCTTTTTCTGGCTTGGAGAAGCACGTTTACCCATAGGGCACATCCAAGCAAGAGTGAACAGGTGGCCATTTGGAAGCCAGTGTAAGGGGCAAAGCTGAAATCACTGAAGCTCATTAAGTCAGTGAAAGAGCCACAGAAGATGAATACAATAGCTTTCTTGAAATACTTGGAAAACTGTCTTGTATATGGGTGGGCAGTCTCCATGGAGCCAAAGGGTGAAAGTCAGCGTGGTAACTTAGATCCAAAAGAAGCCAGAACATTCTGAGGAGCTTGACCAGCCATAGGACGCTGAGGGAGCTGATCACTGGGGACGATGGAGACTTTAATACTTCCAATAGGATTAAAGAGTAGATGTTGGCTGAGTAGAAGGCTGGGTGTGGTGGTCTCTGACGTACTTCCGTTCTGAGATTACACAAACACCAGTCACAAAACCTTGGTATGAATCAATTTGCTAGCTCCTTCTGTTTGTGATAGGGAGACCAGATAATGTGAAGATATTACGCCTGGAAATGAAAAGGAAGTCTAGAAAACCCTTGGTCTATTTAACGATTTCTCTCAGGATTGGCTTCAGATATACACGTTGCATCAAAGAACAGAATTCTAGTCATTGAGTTTTCCAACCATTCTGTTTCTGAATTTGAAGAAAAATATATCTCCAATTTTATAAATCTCATGCTGCTTTTTAATGCATCTGCAAGGTCTTCCCACTAGATGTTTAGTGGGTTAGGAAGAACCTGGTACAAGCTTTTCTGGGATGGAAATGCATGTAATTGAGTTGTAACAGGAGATTAGGAAGGACTCAAAATATGCAAGATTCATTGCACAAGGAATAATTTCCTCCATGAACTCTGAATGTCAGTAAAGTGTATATGAATCAGGAGTGTTGGGATATTAATACATTGCATTTAAATGTATGTTAGGAAAGTGTGTAACCACTGCTTTATAGATGGATTCTATAACATTTTTAAAAGAGTGACATCCTGGAAAATGCCAGGCAAGTCTTGGCAAGAAGTCAGGTTTAATTAAACTGTGGGGACAACATAATTTTGAGGCATGATTTTATTAGATTAAGAAAACTAGCCATGGCCCTTCTGTGGGAAAGCTGGGGATGGGGGGAATACTGATACTGTTTTGCCATTTATTCATTCATGTGACCCTTTGGGCCAGTGCGACCTGACTTGTCAAGTCTGTTGCCTGTGATGGCGTGGTCCTTTCCCTACTACTCTCTGGAGCTCCAATCTCCCTGCTGCTGAGGCTCCCAAAGGAAAGACCCCGGTCTCTAGATGTCAGGGGCTACTGGGACTTATCTCAGGAAGTGTCATTTGAAGGACTGGCCTGTTCCCCAGGTGACTCCTGTCTATTACTGCAGGGAGGCATTACAGGTTCAGGCCCTGGCCAGCCAGCACCCCTCAAGGTGGCTCCAAAGATAACCATTCCCCTTTTCTCTTGAGTCTCAGCCACCAATGCAAACAAACTTGGGAACTTAATTCCAGGCTCATATTGCCTTTCTCTGCCAATGACTCTTGTGGGGTCACCAGTCACAGCTCACGCAAACTTGTTACCAAAGTGGGCACTGGGATGGCCCTGGGCCCATTCCACAGAGATCCACCTCTAACTCAGGGGGTGGTGTGCCACCAGCTGATCTGTACTCTGATTAGTGAGTAAAGAGACTGTGACACCCATTTCCTCCCTATACTGACATGATGCTTAATACATAAAACATATACATCTTCTTTATAATGTACATAGCATTCAGGTAATATTCAGGTGTTTTATCAGATGCAAAAGGACAATGCTCAATGTGACCATACAGGCACAGAGCACAGAAAACTTTGGCATACATTCACATAGCTCCTTCTAAAGATCCTACTTCAATTTGTCACCTTAGGTATTATATATCTGTGGCACCATCATAACCAAACTTGCACTGGGTATACGGTAAACTTTACAGTGAATATTGGGTATACTTCAAAGCTTTGCCATGATTTGATGTAGGTACTAGTGTGCCCATTTCATAGGCAGGAAAGCAGGCTGGGTTGACGTTGGAGGGTGCAGCTAGCCTGAGCTAGCCTGAGCATGGAGAACAGGGCAGGGCTGCCCACCGCTGTGAGGCTGAGCTCTTACCGCCATGCACAGGAGGCACTGGGCCCTCTTTTGCCTCAGAAACCTGCTGGGTGGACTTCAGTGTTGTGCTTTTTACAGAGAATTGAGTTTTATAAAAGGGCGCAGAGGCCGTCTTCTCGGGGTTCTCTATTGGCTTCACACGTGAAGGATGAGGTGGCCAGGTAGAGGGTGGGCGGGTTGCAGCCCCTTCCCAGAGGACGCAGTGTGACCTCAAGCACCTGTTGCAAAGCCAGGATGTCTTCCGCCTCGTTTCTCCGAGTCTGCACCTGGCAGCTCCGCCTGGAGACTTCTGAGGATGCTTTGTCCTCACTCCTCTGCCGGGTGCACGTGTTGCTGGTTTTTTTTGGTTTCT
The DNA here is from genome assembly GCF_045843805.1 of Urocitellus parryii. NCBI lineage: Eukaryota > Metazoa > Chordata > Mammalia > Rodentia > Sciuridae > Urocitellus > Urocitellus parryii. The sequence continues at coordinate 5,805,022 of NC_135532.1, forward strand.
TCCTGGAATGTTGGGGGCCTCTCAACCTGTAGTTGCAGTTCCTCTCTGGGCTCAAGAGGTGCTTTCCTTTCCATTTTCCAAAATTCAGAAGGGATCATCTGCAGGCTGCGTCCCAGGCCTCGCTCTTCAGTGGCCAAGGCCCTCTTCGGCCTTTCGTCTCCTTCCCATTCTCCCCTTGGTTCCGGAGCAGCTCGCTTGTCTCTTTCCTCAGTGTGGGTTCTGCTCTTCATTGTCTCCTCTGTGGATTTTTAATCTGATGCTGTTCTTACTTTGCACACAATTTTCTCCAAATACCTTTCTTTTCTTTCCCTCTGTTGCAGCTCTTCACTACATATTCTGCCCCGTATTCTACAGGCCCATCTTCATTGTGCATCACCAGAATGTTCAATGTTTTCCAGAAACTTCTGGGTCATCATTGCCCAAAGCCTCCCTTTTGGAGTTTGAACCATGATATTTCCTTTTTTTACTTTCTAGTGCTTTTCATAGACCTTGTCTGTATATTTCAACTCTATTCACTATGTCAGTTATCTTCTGCCATGATGATGCTATGTAACAAATAACCCCAATATGCCAGTGGTAAATAACAATGTGCATTTATTGCTTCCAACATACACTGTTTTTTTCAAAGTCCTTTCTCGGGAGGAATGTAAAGAGAATGCTTGTTGGTGCTGGAAGCTTGGTGTAGATGACAGTGATCCTGGTACTGATGGTTCTTAAGAAAGGGAGCAGCATTTGGGCCACTTTAACAAACATCCTGTATTGACAGGAGAGCGAGTTGCACAGCTCTCAATATTTTGGGGGCTCAGGGCAAGGCATGAGTGGAAGTCTGCAGACCATATGTCTAAATTTTTGGAAGTTGTGAGGCAGACTTAACAAAATGTTAAATAAAAGATGTTTTATCATCTTTTCTTGCCAAACAGATCCTTAGAATGTCAAACTTGAAAAATACATCCTAAGTTGAGATTTTCCTGTGATTAATGCTGAAGAAATGTGACCCTCTTCATGACTCTTGCAGGATGGGTACTTCCCTACAAAGCCAGTGATACCTGATAAGTTCAGAGATAGCACGCATGCTGTGTAAGTATATTGTGTACCCACAATTTCTTTTTGACTTAAAGAACCAAAATCACTAAGTACTTTTATAACAAAGATTTTTTTAAAAACATTTTTTTTTTCTGTTGAGAGTAATGTTGTAAAGGACTACAAATGTAATGGTGCTCGAATGTTCACAATCTGAATATAGTTGGCTTAAAATGTAAAGTAAAGTAAAAACAATTACAAAATGAGAAGTTTTGATTATTTAGGTTTGTGAGAGTTATTTCTTCTAAAAACTCAAACTCACCCACTAAACACAAAATATAAGTCACAAGTGATGAAAATAAAAACTTTAAGTGCAATTACTTAAATAAGACAGAAATTATAAAATTTAATTTTTTGAAAACTCACATCAAATCTTTTAAAAATCTAGACCTACGTCGGCACACATTCCTGAATAATTGAAGTTGTTTCTTACTGTGAGAGGTTCCTCAGCTCTTCTGTGCAGATGTCTAAAGTGAGAAAGCTGGCACCTGTCCCCATTCGAGTACTGCGCCTCCCTATTCAGGAATCGGTGCACCCTGCGCCGTGGTGGAGGAAGTACTCACCTGTCACCAATTCTGGTTTGGATCTCCTGATTGCTTCTGCAGCCTGGTCTCAGCTCATTCCTCCAAACCTTGCTCATCTCAGATGAGAGCAGAGGCGCATCCCACAGATCAGCATGACTCATACAGAGTGGACTTCTGTTCACTGTGGAGGAGGCAGCTCGGAGAAGGGAGCAGGGGGCTGTGGCAGCATGATTCATGGGGCGGACTCAATAAACCGCCCGTGTGTGTGCTTTATGAACAGGTTTGGTGGGTGAGTTTGTGAAACATGGGGCCCAGGCTAGGGTCCGTCTTTTCTCCTTTTCTTCTGGTTGCTTTAGAAGTTGGGTCTCCAGATCAGGGAGCAGATCACAGAGGGGTTGCGATGCATCTGACTGAATTTTTGGAGGTTTTGTGTGCTGTGACTGTTCTCATGTGGCCAGGGAATGTGACTATATCTCTACAGAAAATCAAGCTTTTGAAAGAAAGACAATTAGATATTGAACATTTGTTACCTTTTAAAATTTAGGGGCAGGAGTCTTTTAAAGATGCCATGTTGCTGTTTTGTTTTTTTTTCCACCAGAGCTATTGAACTGGTCTGTAACATCTTTGTCAAGCATAGATAGAATGTCTTCTCTGCCATTCTGCAGTGAAAGTTCTCAACAGCCTGACATTCTGATTGTCTCATGCTTAAGGTACGTTCTTCTATCGCTTTAACTATGAAAAAGGGCAGTAAATTATCTCATGGACATATTGAACAGTGTTCAGGGAACCAAGAGAGTTAGTTTGCCTAACTAGTTGGACAAAAACAACTAGAGCCAGATGAAGTGCTGGAAATGTTTTGGAGAGGACAGTGACTCACAGGAAAGGATCTCAAGTATTGATTTGTGCTTGCTGTGTGTGTGTGTGTGTGTGTGTGTGTGTGTGTGTGTGTGTGTTGCAGTTTAGGTTTTACTCATCTTTGGTATGTATGCAGTAGTCCATTTTCATTCATTTCTAGATGAATTGTTGTTCGATGCAAACCATTTGAGATAGACTTTCTTAAGGAATACAATCCACTCTGCAGAGTATATCATTGAAATCACTGTGACCTAAGCTGTTAGAAACAGAAAACAAGAATCAATTTTCAGTCAACAGGGAGACTTTAAAAATCAGAACTCAGTTAAAAAATGCTTAAAAATTTCAGGACAGCATTTTATAGACCATTCATATTAGAAATTTTAAAAAATAAAGTACTTAATGTTCCTCTTTGCGTAGAGGGAAGCTTCAGAACTTTGTTAAGTGATCAGTATAGTTCAACTTTATTCCTTCTCATTTTTCTTTACCTACTTATTAAACATCTTAGAATATAAAAGAGACACTTGTGATTTAATAATGGGTGAAAGAAGGCTGAGTTACAGATGATTAGACTAATAAATATATTTTAAAAAACACTCTTCATTTTGAAACACAAAAGCAAGTTGTTCCCTTTCCTTGAACACTGAGTAGTTGAAATGGTTTGTTGGTCTCAGCAAGCTCCGTAATTCACAAATGGTCTCTGATTGGTTTTTGTGATTGGAAATTGATCTGATTTTTATTGTTTTCACTTGATGTTAAGGTTGAGGCTTTTCCTGGAATAAGTCATCCTCACACTGGATTCTCTCTGAAATGACTACATCACACAGAATTTTTTTTTGATTGTTTTTTGGTATCACTTTCTTTTTCCAGGAGTGTACTGTATAATCACCGAACTCCTCTGTAATTACATGGCAAAGACTATGTAAATACGTAATTATGTTCATGCAGATTACTTGATAATTATACTTCCAGTTACCAAGTAATGAACGGAATAATCATCCTGCACCTCGCAGCTCCTGGGTTTTCAGCTCCGTCTTTGTTTTAAAGAAGGAGAGAACTAGATAATGACTCCATGGTTACACAGCGCTCACATTGTGAGGAGTCATGCGCTCACAATGCTGCAGTGTGGTTATTTTTTACCTTGTAAAATAAAGTGCTCTGCCTTTTAAAGACGTCTTTTCCTTCTCTTTGCAGTAAGAGCCCACGTCTCTCAGGCCTGAATAGGGAAGCCAAGTTTCCCTTCTCCTATGCTTGACCACACAGGGCGGTACCAGATGATGACTGGAAGGTCTCTGAATTCATCCCACCAGCCCAAAAGTGACCAGAGAAAACATGTGTCCAGCTTTATCCGTGGAAGACGAAGCCCGTGGTTATTAATCCCAAGTCCTGGGGACAGATTCCCCAGCCAGCAGTGGATTTCTCTTTGCCCTCATGCAGCGTATCCACAGTGCTGAGCAGCTGGGCTCCTTCCACCCCAGTGTGCTTCTTCCTACTCAAGGATGAGCTCTGCTCTCATCACCCTTGGGCTCCTCCGGCACCTCCTGGGCTTCTCCAGCCTCCTGTGTACTTGGGTATGTGGCCTCCTGCCGTAGGTCTCCTTCAGAGTCCCCCCTGCCCAGCTCTGGGATGGATTGCTCTTCACCCAGTGATCTCCAGAGGTCAGAACCACGCAAACATGTGTGGAAGTATTTCATGATCATGTCTCGAGTGACCAAATAAATTCAGAGAGGTGGATAATACATTCTCACCTTTTGCTGTTATAATGTTCTAACCCTGCCTGGAAGGATTCCAGATGATAAATATTGAAAAACAAAATTCACAACATTCCAAAGCCCAGAACAACAAGAAGAAAAATTTACAACCTTTACTTAGACATTTGTTTGTCCTTGATATGCTTTGGAGCTTGAGGACATTTCAGCTAGGAACATGTGGCCTTGGGACCAAGCATTCCTCTCTTTGACCTGACATTTTATTCAGTGCTCTGGGATGCACAGAGGTTTGGAGATACTGAAGCAGTTTTCCTAGATCACCACTCATGGTGGGAGGGACAATGTCGTCCCTGAACGGGGTTTTCCTTAGGATTTTAAGGAACTGTTTCTTCTCTGGCTACTTTCATTTTTTCCAGAGCAAATTGGGCCACGTCTGCTCAAATAGAATTAATCTTTTGTTCTGCTTGACTTACACGGAAAGAATTTAGAGTAAATTTTGCTAATTAAAAGTGTTGCAAAAAATTATAGAACACTATTGTATTCCCTTTCTAAAGAGCATTAGTGAAAAAGGTCATTTTTCTTTTTTTTGGTTCTTTAGAAAATGTGAGTTTGTTTTTAGAAAAGTTCTCTATAGTTTCTGAAGAATAATTTTATAATGTAACCATCTGATGACCCTTGGCATTCATATGAACCTTACTAGAATCTTTTCTTTGAAATTTTAGACTCAAATCTATTAATGGCATCTATATGTATCAAATTATTTTATTCTTTATTTTAAAATTTTCAATTGAGAATAAATTTAAAACAAGAACTTGTGCATGAATCAGGGGATAGAAGAAAAATTCAGATAGAAATGAATATTTTATCTTATTTTGCTGGAGATGAAACCCAGGGCCTCAATCAAGCATATGAGACAAGTGCTCCACCACTGAGCTATGTTCCCAGGCCTGGAACTCTCAGCACATAAGGTTTGCTCTTAAATACTTAGGAAACAGTAGCCACCTAGAAAAGAATGCAGCCAGATCCGTGCCTCACTTACTGTGGTAACGCAAGTTGGAGTTCCCTCAAATATTAAATGAAAAAACTGAAACACAGAATCACTGGAAAAACAAAACAAGGAGAGATCAGAGTGGAAGTCTGCTGATTCCTATGACCACGATGAGGAGATGGATGTTTGATTCTAGGAATACTAAAAAATTCATGGCATAAAATGAATTAATTTTCTTAGTATATAAAAGCATTGTAATTAGTGGAAAGAGTATCGTTATGAAGGTAAAAAATGTTAACAGATTGTTCACAGAGAAAAACACATCTGCCCGTACACACAACTGTCAAAGCTGCAAAAGGAAGCTTGAGAGCTCATCACAGTTAAAAAAAGAAAAAGTGCATCCAACTGGGTAAGCTTTTACCTGTGAGGTGTGGAGTCCAGTCGTCCTGAGCACCCTGTTAAGCCTGTGGCGTGCTGTCGTCATTCCTCCTTAGCACGCCCTTCTTTTTTACCTGGCGTCTCCCTGAAGTGCTCAGCCACAAGTGCTGACTATTGTGTCCTGCAGAATTCTCTGGGTTAAAGCAGTCACAGGCCAGCCCAGCTCCGAGGGATGGAGAAATAGATTCACTGGAAGGTAGCAAGTGATTGACAGCCAGCTAGTTTTCTGTTTCTCTCTTTTGTTTCTTTGAATTTTTTTTTTCTACTTAAAAACTTTACCAGTAACCGCCTCTGACCGAGCAAAGATGTTGGGAGAGAAAGACACTGTTTTCACTTAATTCCATTTTAGGATGTTCGATTTTTTTAGAAAGTGTATAATGTTTCATATTGTTCGTTTTTTTTAAAAAAATCTTAGTCTTTTGTGCTGATCAGAAAACCTCTGTAAAATCAATCACAAATTTAAAAAAATAGCAAAATATGGAACAGCATGTATGAAATTATTGATTCATCAAGATATGGATCCTGGCACCCAGTTTGTGTACTTACATGAGTGTTTGTGTGAACAGCATGGCTGTGCAATGCATTGTAAATGTGTGCATACTGACAGGCGATGGCTATAAGAGAGGTGGGAAGAGTCGCCACGTAGGCGTGGGGTCTTTACGGCCCCTGCATTCATGCTGCAGCTGTAGTTCCAGACCAGTGTGTGGCGAGAGATCAATGACCCTTGATCTTTGTGCCGTGTGCTGTTGTACGTGCATCATGGGCTGATAACGGCCCAGAGCCGGCTTGGCCTCAGCCTCAGCTCATTTAGAAGGGGATGTGATTCACAGATGCACTTGGGCACTTGCCACAGGAATGATAAGCCTCTTATCTCCATTACTGGGAATGTAAGCTTCTGTCTTAAAGCAATTCTGCTGTCTGCTTTGGGTTTGAAAAATGAATTCAGGCTGCAAACAGATTCCTGAACAATCCAGGTTATAAAATCCAATAACAAGAAGGTATGTCCCTCTCTGTGAGTCTCTATCACAAACTACGGAGGGGTCAATGAGGACAGCCTTGCTGCTGAGGGACTTGCAGTCCCTCCTCACCTCACCTTGGTGTTCCCAGGTGGTTAGGCAGTGCTCAGAGAGGTAAGTTCCTCTAGGTCAAAGGCTAACAGGCCACATGCCATTCTTGGATTGAATCACCAAGGTTCTGGTGCTTTCACAGGACGAGTACAAATTCCTTACGGATTTAGGTTTAGGCTCAGGAAGCAAAAAATGTCAAAAAAATGGCCAAGTAGTTTAGGGATCTTCTGCCTTTGAATGACACATTGGCTCCATGGGGACTTGGGGTGCCCAGGACCTTCTCTCCACTGCCCATGACATCACTGAGCTCTACTCTGTGTCTCTTTCTCCTCCCCCCAAATGTAGGATCCCTTTTTCTATGACAACTCTGAAATTATTATTCATATGGAATCTTCAAATACTGGGGATTGGGAAGAAAGCCTCATTTGTTCCAGAGCCAAAGATAAAAGATGGAAGGATGACTAATGCTTCTCCTACACAAATTCCTCCTACACAAATACCGGAGATGGAATGCATGGGACAGTTCCATGCAAGGGTGTCTTTCCTATTCAGAGGCAGTCGATGAACTGTGCAATACCAATAAGTATGTTGAGGGTGATGCAAAACATTCCAATATGCTACAGACCCTAGTAACAGTGGGAATATAGTAGGGTGGTTATGCCACAATTCTTAACCCAGGATCTAACATGGGCTGCAACAAATTAGCACATCTCCCACGACTATATGCAAAGTGTGTTTGTGATTGGGTGTAATTTTTTTTTTTTGAGAGAATATCCCTTGCTTTGATAACTTTTTGTTGCTCTGCAATGGCTTAAGAGCATCCTGCAAAAGTATTTTGTGCTTCACAATAATTTGTGATCTCAGGAAGCAATAGAGTTCAAAATGCTTGGACAAGATAAAGACTTTGATGCACATAGAGTTTTAGCACATAGACAGTGCTGTGCACGTGTGTATAGTTATGCAGAGGTGTATGTGTTACTGGTGCTAAAACATAATCTTTTTTTTTTTTGTGAGTTCTGCTATGCTTAGTGAATGCCACTATGTGTACGAACTATGCAGTGTTGCTACTTAACTGACCAACTGCATCCGATGGAACTCAGATGTGAGAAAGTCTGTTTTGTCACTTTTAGGAGCAATTTGAATATAAAACAAAATCATTTTTAGTCGGGAACATTACTTAGGCCAGTCATCTCTGCTTTTTATGTTTTTCAAACTTTAAGTATACTATTTGTTTCAGACTATATAACTTCCAGTTTAAAAGTAAAAGGTTCCTTCCCTGGCTGTCCAGCTGGCTTAAGCTATAGGACTGAGTCCTACTGAAGTAGAGTGGTGACCACATTGCACACACTGGTTTTAATGATCTGTAAAGGAGATCGCTCAGGGCAGACCAGGGTAAACCATAGTGGCCAATAACCTCCAATGCCGAGTAGCTTAACAAAGAGTGATTGGGCTTCTTCTTTGTTCACTCTGCATGTCCATTTGGAGTTGGCGTGGGTTCCCCTCCACTTCGTTTCCAGGCAGGGATGCAGACTGATGAAGGCTCCACTCCCCGGAACTTGCTGGTCACAGTGACATTGCCCAGGGCAGTAGAAAGAGAATCAGAAAATTGCACCCTGGCTCCGCATGGCTTCTGCTTTGAAGTGAACCATGACTCGTTCTCTCAGCCGACGCTGTCAATTCATAAAGTGGTGACTGCCCATTTCAGGGGAAGGGGAATACACTTAACCTACCACCCATCCCGAGAGGGACAGGCGGGACACTCCTGTGCAATGGAGTGACTGTGACAGCAGAGCAGGTGTCCCTGTGCTCATTTTACAAACGGGATAGCTGAGGATAAGAAAATGTATTGGGAAACTCGATAGTTGGAAGATACTACTATTAAGAAATAATCATTGGAAAAAACAGAAGATGTCAAGCTTTGTCAATCAAATCATTGTCAATCAAAACATTGACTTAGTGGCCTAGGGCATACTTAGGGGGACATTAAATTGTTTAGATTTCCAATGTAGGAGTTGAGTTTTCAGTGAGGAGATATTACATGGTTAACCCTTTTTCCTTCTCAGCGCTTCCCATCTATTTCTGCAACATTGGCAATGGCCTAACATGGCTGTCTGGGTTTTCTGCCCTCAGATGAGGCTGTTGGGATTGCAAATGTCCCTTTCACACTGTCAAGGAAGGTACTAAGTTGAATGCTGGTTGCTGATCAGCTCTGACTTCTAAGCCTCCTTTTTCTGTTGATAGATGGACTTGGTGCTCAGCAGCTCAACTTATAATTTATACTTATTTATTATCCTCATGTCACTCCTTGGAACTCCAGTCTTTCATGATCTTATGATAGCTTATGGTATCTCAAATAACCTAAAGGACTTTCAAAAGATTTTGTGATCCTCAAAACAATTATCCTCATGTTGATTTTTTTTTATAAAAGCAAACCAAAATTAAGCTACCATTTTTGGAAAGCATTTAAAGTTGTTTTTGACAATTGGTATTCTGCTTAACAAGTAATTATTGAATATTCCATTTGCAGGGGAACCACAATACGTGTTGTAGGTTTGTAAAAATAAGCCGTTAGTTTCTACTCTTTCTTTTCTTTTCTTTTGTGACCCTAGGGATTGAACTCAGGGCCTGGTCCTTGCTAACTGAGTCCTGTACTACTGAGCTATACCACCAACCCACCTTCTCCTCTGAAGTGTCTTGGTTTATCATACAGAAACTAAGAAAATGTTTTCAGAGTTCTTGGTGACCTGGGATAATAAAACATTGCAATTCTGAAATAAATACTCTCTCTCTCTCTCTCTCTCTCTCTCTCTCTCTCTCTCTCTCACACACACACACACACACACACACACACACACACACACACACATCCGTTTCTTACCAAAAACACTTTCAATGCATAGTTAAATCACACAGCTTGTAGAAGCAAAACAAACTGCTACAGATGCATATCGGAACAGAAATTATGCGTTTAAATTGTTATTTTAAGTAAAAATCTCAAAGTATAATACAAAATAATTTTTGTTGTTTTTACTCTTTTTATACCAGATCTCTATAGGTATAGAGGTCAATACTTCCTGAGAGTTGATTTTTCCCACTTTGGTTTGGAGTAAATAGTGAGCCTCTGCTGCGGCTCACGTTTCAAACAAGAGCCTGCACCTGGGCCCCAGTCACCTGTCAGTGTCAGTGAGTGAGAGCTGCAGAAAGCCTGACTTCCAGAGGACCCCCCAAGGCATCATGTGTATTGTACCTGGGGGCACATTGATGTGGTCCTCAGCGGTGCAGTTCAGCCCAGGGAGGGCTGGCAAGTCCCAGGAAGCAATGACTACCGGGCTAGGGACGTACTGCTTTTCAGAGGTGCATCTAGAAGTGGAAATTCCTGACAACCTCACCACAATTCTTAACTTTGAGACTGGATCTGAAGGTGTTGGGAAAGCTTTTTTTGCATTTTACTTTTTAAATGTGTCTTGCAAAGATATTACATAATAACAAAATGGCCTAAGCCAGATAAACACATTCAAGGTCAAAACCAGATAAATGAGGTGAAGGGAAAGTAAAAGCGATTTATGAACTTTTAAACACTACACAGAAGTTTCTTGTTTAATTATTATTTGATTTGCAATTTTGGTTTTTATATCTCTTTTGAAGAGATACCCTTTAGCTGAAAGCAAAATGAATCTTCTTTGATGTGTATACAGGGTTATTTGAAAAGCTCAAATGTACTACAGTAAGAAAATTATTTGTCCAAACAAGAAATCTCTTTCCAGAGCCGTGCACATAGTAATTATGGAGAAGCAAAGTGAGATTTCTTCAACCCATCTCCCTTCCTTCCATTCCCTTGTCTTGGCAGAGAACTCTACAGTTCCTCAAGTGACTTCACATTGTGGTTTCACGGGCTTGCTAAAAACTTCTTAAGACCCATGGACAGGTGCTATTACCCCGTTGTATTAATGAATCACTCAAGCCTTAGAGAAACACAGTGATCCACAAGGATCTCACAGGTGCTATCTGAGTTGGTAGCAGGTCAGACCCTATTATTCCAAATTTATTTTCGAATAGAGGACTGATAGATGTAAGCCTTGTGCAAAAAAAAGATCATCATCTGTTTTACTCTCCTTTGTCTTTTTGTTTTTAAATGATCTAGCATTTGATGATCTAGAGAAGGTACTCTGTAAATGTTAATAGATGAACTATGATCAGTTTTTTTCCCTAATTCTATACAATACAATATCTTTGAGAAGGAAGGAGCATCACCCAGAAACGTTCTTATCTGGGGAAATACTTAACTTCTGAAAAGGTGCCGGCATTTGAGTAAATGGTACAGACTTTTATTCCGTCATCTATTTTATCACCCAGTTACCTAGGTGAAAGGGGCCTTTTACATTCCAGAGTCCAGGAAACAAAAAAGTATCTCATTTATCAATGAAGTGTGAGAAATAAAGCCTGAATTTCACTTAAGATTTGACACTTCAAATCATTTCTGAAAAGCATAAATAAGTCCATTTAAAGATGGGAAGAGCTTGGCTTTAAGGAAAAAAATAAGCATCTGGCTGGAGTTTGCTTCTCGTTCTTTCTTGACTCATCTGCAGCCTGTCCTTTCTCAAGGTCACCTCACTGTTGCTGCCACAGCGCCCTGTCACTCACAAGCTCCTTGGATCCGTGCTGTGGACACGAGCTGGGAACTCAGAATCCAGGCTAGGCGTGGCCGGGTGAGTAGGCAGATTCCTCTGAGCAGAAAGAAGAGAAAGTGAGAAGAGCCTGAGACACAGAGGACCTGAGGAACCACACCTCTCAGGTATCTGCTGGCTGGGTCTGGAATGGGAAATAGGGTTCCATCAGAGAGACCAATGGCGGAGGCTGTTGACGGGAACCTAAGCAGGAAGGACAGACAAGAGGATGAGGACCACAGTCTGGCCAGGCAGGGATGGAGTGGGGTTCTCAGACAGCCCTGGGACCATGCCATAGACAGAGTCTCTGTGGGCTGAGCCAGTGAGTGTTCCACTTGGTTCTGATCTTGTCCATAAAGGGTAATCCAGAAGCCACAAACTGCTAACGTCACCAGTGCGCGCAGCAGGTGGAGCCGTGGCTGGGACACTGGGGACATTTTTGCTGGAAAGACAAGTGAGGACCCAGGGAAGGAGGTGAGCACAGCTTCCACGGTGCCACAGCAGTTGCTGCCATTGTTGAGATCAGCGGAGAGATGACACTTTAAGAAATCGACCTTCTCTGTAAAAGAGACTGTTGTAAACTACGACATGGAACAGAAACAGGGAGACGTGGTTAATAGGTCCATTTTTTAACTCCTGCTCCTCAGTGCATCGAGGGATGAAGGAAAATGGAAGCCAAGAAGCCAAGAAGACGAGGCCAACCACAGACCATCACAAAACCCATCTTCTTTGCACATTTGTGTAAATGAAATACACTGGCATCACCTCATACGTGTCCTCTTCTGAAATCAGAAAGTCCGGTGGAGGACTGTGTTTTAAACCTTGAAAATACTCACATTAATCCTGTAAGTTAATCCAGAGAACTGTGGGTTCATTTTGCAGATTTTGTAGAAGGATCAAAGAGCAGAGTTTGGAGGCTCGTTACTTTTCTATGGTTTCTGAAGAAAACATGATTCCCACATGACTTAGCTGTGCTGAATTCATGGGGAATAATGATGCGTCAACTGTATGTGATTATTTTTACGTCTGCATTTTCTGCACTTCTAGAAATTAATACATGTGTTACAATATCAGGTAAGATGTAGCGCCAGAGCAGACCTGACGTGGTTTACCACTGTGTGTGCAGCTTTCCAACCCCGCCCTGTCTGCAGGAGCCCTCAGCAACCGCCGGCCACATCCCTGACCTCTCTGTTCTTTCCAGTTCTTCTCTTCACTACCCTGTACTCCCCATGACTCATAAGGTGACAAATTTCCATTAGTTCAGTTAAGATGCACCAGCCATAATTCCCAAGAAAAAGAAAAGAAAATGCATTGATTTCCAATGTCTTCTTAAAACACTCTAACACATGAGATGAGGAAATAATTAAATATCCAGTGTGTGAGGGAAGACTATGTGTTTGAGAGACTTTTAATAGCAACAAAGAGTATCAGTGCCCGGGGCCTCAGCTCTGGTATGCGAATGGCACTCCTGATTACAACTTAGTGTAAGTAATCGTTCAGTGTAGCATCAGAAGGACATCGGAAAGAGTGACAAATTCTGCGTTTACACATTGGGCCAGTTCCTAGGCTGAAGACCCCCTGTGAATGGGGTCAGATTAGGTCGCATCATTCAATTGAATTAGGATTCCTATTACAAGTAGCCCAATTCCTTCAAGCGTCTTTCATCAAAAGGCCAATTTATGCATATTGAGGCGACCTTTACTTTCACTCTTCCCTCTAAAGGAAGAAGAAAAGAGAAATACCAGTGGGCTAGATGCATTTTGCACTGGCAGGATTGCTCCTGTTGGTGTGATCTGGAATGCTCCCGGTCCCCAGCACGTCACTGTCCTCTCTGTCACTCCCAAGAAGGCGAGCAGGGTCAACCTCACAGAAAGGGTGCAGATTAGCACGAGGTCTTTCAAAGCACCAGAGAGGTGTGATTAATCCTTTGAAAGTGTGAGCCTTTCTGACGTGGCAGCTGGACTCCTGGGGGACACGGCACAGGGCTCCACAGGCCTGATAAGGAGGGTGCAAAGTAGAATGCAATGAACTTAACGACCCAGAAATTATTAGGAGAGGAAATTAATACCACCTTCAGGAGATCTGTGGCACTTAGCACAGCATTGGGAAGGAGGAAGGAGGCCTTTACGTCAGCTGCCTTGCGTTCTGAGCATGGACACGTGCGCTTGCATTTGGTAATATGAAGATGAAATGTGTGGCTTTACATTAATGAAGGCCTTTCAGTCTTGGAAGGGACCTTGAGTGGGGATTATGGGCGGGTTTCTGAGCAACATGTGCACTCTTGAAATCTCCTGTCCTCTTCTCTCCAACCATTTCATCTTAGGCTTTAATTACTTCCAAAGATCTTTTTAGAACTGGACTTTTAGCAAGGGAAATGTTTCGGTCTCTGTGCTAATTTGCATGGCGACTGGACACCACACAGTGCAGATGCACACTGACCCCGCAGCCCCTTTGTCCCATCCACTTGTTGTGATTCTATCTGTTGGGGGTGATGACAGGGAGGATTGGGGATGGGGATGCCATCTTCCCATCTGGGGCCTAGGGTGCCCCTCACTTCCATGCAGAGATCAGAAGTGGAGACTGACTGCTCTTCGCTTTCCATGTGTGTTGGAGGGGAGGCCACCCACCATCCTGCTGGGCCATGGCGGCCAACCGTCCTTATGCACAGAAACGTGGAGTCGTGGGGAGGGAGAAGATCGAGAGTTTGGTCGAAGCCCTTCACCAAAGAAAGAAACTCCATCATCAGAGACTTGGTGAGATAATCCAAGCCACATAGCCAGTTCATGGTAGAAATGGAAGGAGAAGCCAGATTTTTCTCATGACGACATCAAGTTTTATTACTATTTAATTCTTTTTTTCTGGGACTCTGCCCTTTCTCATTTCAATTAATCTTTTCTAGTCAGGTGACTAAAATTATTTTTAAGTGGTAATGTCATATTGAGCAATATTTTCTCTTCTGAAAAATCACCTTGCATTCCTATACTTAGAAGAGACAAAAGGAGCCAAGGGAAAGGTGCCCAAGAGGGGTGGGGTCGCCCGTCCTTCCTGAAACTCTTTCCAGGGGACCCCAGACACAAGTGCCTCCGTCTCCCCAGTCCTCCGCGCAGCCTCCTCCGCGCAGCCTCCTCCCCAGAGGCCTTCATTCAGAAGGGAGATTAAGAACCTCCAAGCATTCTTCAGCCTCTTTTTACTCCACAGCAGTGAGGGGATGAATATTGGGTCTGTTTATTATACAAATTAGTCCGTTTCTTCTTCCCCAAAATTTGTAGATTCCAGGAGTGAACCTACATGGAACAGAACCAAGTTTCTTGCTAAGAAGTCTGGAGAGTGCCTTTGTCAAACAAAATTAAGCCAACATATAATTGTCATTTACTGTATTCTTATGGAAATTGGACATTAGCATGTGTATAATTGATCTGAAGTCCAGACACATCAAAGACATGAATCTATGGATCTATGGGTTTTTAATCTAATTGTAAGGAGCTCCATATGTTATTGCTCAAAACTTGTTTTTACTTGATTTATTTTAATTAAAATAAATGTTTTATATTCCATGTCCTGCCCTTGGCTTTTAATAATCTCTTTCCTTTTTCCCTCAAATGACCGGAGCTACAGTCATCAGCCTCTCTAGGGCCCTTGAACTGAATAGTTATTCTTTTAAAAATCATCAACATGGGGTCTGTTGCCAAGTGGAGAAGCCAATTCTTGTCTCCGCGCTGGAGGAAATGTTTTCATGGCAGCGCTGTTGGCATGGAGGCGAAGGGCCTGGAACTCGAGACTGAAGTCTCAGGGAGAGAGCTACCATTGGGAAGAGGGTATTTCAGCTCCGAGGAGAAAAACCCCAGCAGATGACCCAGGACATTCAAATATGCACTCACGGAATACTGTCAGTGTACCCCAGGGATGTCTGTCATGGGAGAACAGTAGAGAGCTGAGTATCCTGGATGTACTCTCTTGAAGTATTTGGTTTGCTTTTATATCAGCACTTTTGTCAAAGTAGAGATACAAATTCAGAAATTAGAGCAAAACTTAATTGTAGTTGACTTGTAAAATATTTTAACTCCATAAGAATATATGTATTTATCACATCAGTCCTCTGTGTTTCCTGTTTCCTCAGGTGATTATTGAATAAATAAAAATCTTTATTATAGTCAAAAAAGGAGTCCGTCCTTGACAATCAAAAAAGAAGGTGCATGAAAGAAGGACCAGTGTTCTGATCCAATATGAAGACTTGGGAGTTTTTTTGTGCATTGAGTATGTGTGTAGCTCTGTGCTTTACACATAATATAGACAAATTATATTCCTCATAGTGCATGTTAGTATTCTGAAAAAAAATATGCGGTAAAATGTGGAGAGAGGTTCTTGGATATGGTCTAACTTTGTGAAAGGTACCCGGTCTTGTCTTTCTAAGTCCCTGCTTTTGCTGTTTCTGGTGGCAGTAGTCCCATGTGCTATTATTAGATGCTGCTAAGGTTTTCTGCAATAAGCAAATTCATATTTTCTCTTTCTCTAATGATGCTTAAACCCACTTTCACTTGAAAGGGAAAGAGTCATAAAGCTGGGCTGCTGGAATTATGAATGAAGTGCTTTGGGTAGTGTATACATAGTGTGCACCAATTGCTTCAGCCTCTGGATGGTTGTTTTGTGCGTATGCATATTTTTGTGTGTGCTTAGATGTGTGCCTGTGGGTTTGTGTGCACTCATCTTTCCGTGTGTGTGCATGTGAGTGTGCAAGAGAAAGAAAAGATGATTCCTTCTGACACCATTTGCCAGAACAATTTTAATAATAGCTTTTATATGAAAATTTTGCATTCTTATAACTAATTTAAAAAGCCTGTCTCCAATTGGACCACACTGTATATAGTTTTCTTCAGCAAGTTATTTTAAAAATTGTATGCCAATTGCTGCATAAAGTTTATATACCCAAATGCCTCCTAACAGTTCTTGCACTACAAATTTAAAATGTCTAAAATAGAATGCCTGATTGCCCCTGAAATCTGCCCTCCCCCAATCTTCTCCTTCTCAGGAAATGACCCCAGTGAGTTATTCATAAGCATTTTGAAATATAAATTTTATGAATGTGTAAAGGAGAATGATTCAATGCACAGTTGCTGCAAGTTTGCCATAACATGGTTATGACTTTCACTATACAGTTCCTGCAGAAAGTGACCTTCATGTGAAGACAGAAAGTTTACTAGAAAGTTTTCCATGAAGAGTGGTGCCAACTTGCAAATACTTTTGGGTAATCATACATACATTCATTTTTTGAATGCCTACTAAGTGACTGGCAGGCATTCTTTGAAGTACAAGGAATGAATTGGTCTATTAAATTTTAAACAATGTATCCTTAAAGAAACAAAATAAAATGCATGAATTAATGCAATCTCATTATAGTCGACCCTGCTAGTAATACAGTTTCATGTTGAGGACACATCAAAAAATTGCAAAATTCATTTTTCTTTTAAAATTAAGAATGCTTTATTTTTGGTAGGACAAAATAAAAAGTTTAAAACTAAAATGAGGGGACAATAATCCCAAGCAATCTGTAAGCGAACATGAGCTAGCTTGATTACAGAGTTTATACATACATATGTATATTAGGAATTCAGAGTCTATGAAAGAATAGGAATATGTCCATGAGGAATCTATTTTTTTCTCCCTAGTATTGGGAATTGAGCTCAGGGCCTAGTACATGCTAGTCAAGCACCCTACTTTTGAGCTATGTTCTCAGTTTATGAGTTGTTCTTAAAACAAACGTGCACAGAGGCCTGGTTTTCACACTGCATGCATTGGGAACACTGCCTGTTGGACACGTCTGTGACCTGTTTCCCTCAGTACACGTTTGTGTTGGCCTGTTCTGTGGTGGGTGCTGCTCTAGGAGCTGGGAGGAGAGGTAGAACTGGGGTCTTCCCTGACTTCCTGACTTCATGCAGAAGTTATTTCTTCCCATTATAAGGCCATTTTGTGAGTCATAATCTTTTCATGTGTAGAAGACCACCTCCCAGTGTGGCCACAATCATCACAAGATGCCATCTTCCCAGCTCAGGGAAACCACGTGGAACCAGACTTCTCCTTGATAGAAACAGCCAAAGCTCTTGCCCTGTAGATCAGCTGCCTCTCACCTGTTGGCCTCACAGGGAGGGGTTGGGTGCGACCTGACCCTCCCTCTTCTCCTGCTCCCTTGCAGTGACTCTTAGGGAAGCAGGCCCTTAGCTGAGGGATGTTCCTCTGCTGTGCAGCCCTGAGCTACAGCCCTGGTTGGCCAGGTCTCTATGTTCTCTTCTGTGCAACGAAGAATTTAAGAAATTGTAGGGATCCTTTCAGCTGCCATTGCTCCCCCGTCTCTCCAAACAACTGGAAGGAAGGCATCACCTTGTGAAGCTAAGACAGTCTACACAGCCCCAGAATCAGCTGTGTGTTCCCAGGGCTCCCTCCTGAGTGTGAATACCTGTCATGTGCCCACAAAGAGGAGGGTGTGGTCACGTGACACCTTCCCCACCTCAGGAATGGAATGTGCTTCCTGGCTCATCACAGACAGCTAGAGCAAGAAGGGGCCCGGCACCACCCACTGCTTGGGGATTTGCACAGGAAACCCTTTTCTCTTGACCACCCATCCATGTGTGTACTATTTTTCTGAATTTAAACTAATAGGCTGTAGTTTTAAATTGTCAAAATGGGTGAAAATACATTTGAAGCCTTATCATCTGCCTTCTTTCTAGGATCATCAAGTAACAACACTTTGTCTGCTTATATTTTTTGGGGGAGGGGGTACCTGGGGTTGAACTCAGGGGCGCTTGACCACTGAACCATATCCCCAGCCCTCTTTTGTGTTTTATTTAGAGACAGGGTCTCACTGAATTGCTTAGCGTCTCGCTTTTGCTGAGGTTGGCTTTGAACTCAAGATCCTCCTGCCTCAGTCTCCCGAGCCACTGGGATTACAGGTGGTGCCACTGTGCCCAGCCTTCATCTGCTTTTTGATAACTTGGGGATTGTTATTAGAACCCCATGTAGATGTTAATGGAACTGTATCTAGAGGTAGAGCTGGGTTCAAGTTGTAGCTGTACCAGTCACTGGCTTCCTGAGGGAGGGCACAATATCTATCCCTTCTGAGCTCAGTGTTCTTGCCTGCAACATGTGGGTAATAATACTTGTCTCCTGGGGAAGTTGTGAGAATTACATGGTACATGTGGGACGGTCAGCAGGGTCTGACATGTAGCAAGTGGAACTATGGCCCATGTTGGAGTTTTAACAATTGGAATGCCATTGCAATGTCCCTGATTCTTGGGGATTTGGTTTCAGTCTTTTATACTGTTGTAAACTTGGGCTTTTCCTATAATTTCTATTAACCCCCCACTCCATAGTATCTCCTTAACGTGCTCAACACTTCTATTCTCCTATCCGGGCTTGCCATCTTGCCCGGCATGTTTACCTCCTGCACACACACTGTGAGGTGGTGGAGCACTTTATAAGTATCCTTTCTTGAAGGTGGGGAGGCCCAGGGGAGGTTGCCTGGCACTCTGCAGAGCTCCTGACTTTCATCCCTCCCCCGTCTCGTTCCACGTCTGTGAGAGTCCACACGCCAGTGCACTGTGACTCATCTGTGTAGCTTCTGGAAGGGAGTTTATTTCCTGTGAACTGACAGTTTTTCTGGACCCCTGGAATGCAGGTGAATAAACACTCCCAGCCTCATCGCGGGGACTTCAGTGAGCCACATTTCCTTCAGTATCTGACTCTACTCTGGGGACTCACCTGCTTCTGTTCCAGGAGGTTTCACTGAGCCCTGTGCTGTCAGCCAGCTTGCACCGTCCCTAGGAGGGACACCCTCCACCTGGCCTGGTGGTCTCCATCCTGGGCGTGGCAGAGGGCCAGGGTGCTGAAGTGTGTGAGGCCCTTGCTTTCTCCCACAGATGAAGATAAATGAGCCTTCTACATGGGCTTGGTGGCAATTCTTTCGGTGGCTGAGGAGTTACCTTTCTTTAATTTCTAATTTTCTATATCACTCCAGATACCTTGAATTGACAGATCAAATGGTGTCAAAGATATGCAGCAACATTTGTCCAGTCATGTTGAAAAATGAGGTGCTTCCCATCAGTGTTTTTCCAGACAATGGAAGCTTATCACATTATGTAATAACACTTTTAAGCATTTCAGTAATATGTGATAGAATTCTTAACCAGAATATGATTTAAAATCTAAAAGGTAATTGATTCATACAAATAAGAAGGCAGAAGAGCAGTGATTAAGGACCTAGACTGGATCAAACTTGATTTTATAGGCCTGTGTCTTCCTTTCTTGCCAAAATGGCACAACACGGAGCCCAACAGTAACACCTCCTACTTCTTGTTTGGTTTGAAGATGAATGTGTTCCTCCTCTGAGAGCATATAGCACAATAATCAGTTCTTCTTTCTCTTACTGTTGTCATTAGCATTCTCTGTTTCATAAATTACCAACAATGAAAAAATTACAAACAATCTACTGAGAGAGAGTAAGAGTGATTCAGAAAATAAATAAAAAATGATAGTCATTTGAAAATACATTCAACTCCACAAATAATCAAATTAAACCAAGAAGTTAGATGATATTCCATTGGTAGGTTTAAAATTTCAGGTGGAGGATAGAAGAGCTCATGGCTGGAATAGCGCCATTGATGGATGATGTGGTACCATTTATAAATATTACTTTTGGACCCACAGTTCACACTCTAGGAAATTATTCTTAAAGTGCTCCTGTACAAATATGCAAAGGTATGTGTAAAGTACTCTAGTTGCCAGGTTGTTTGTACAAAATACTCTAAATTTCTTGAAAACGATGAGGAAGGTGTTGGTTAATATGTTTATACACAGCTATGCTTTGAGGTGTTTCCCAAGAACAAAAGAAAGTGTATGTGGACTGTATACGTTTTCCCATAATATAGTAAATGGAAAAAGCAAATCATGAGGAAGGCTAACTTTATGTGCAAAGGATAATCTGGAGAGGATAGTGCCAACTATTACAGGAGGCCTCCTTCGAAGGGTGATTTGGTGCTGACAAAGGTGATAGATTGCTCATAGCACTTCCTACGCTCTTGACCTTCAAAAACCATGGGTGTTTGTTCCTTTTCAGCTACCTAAATCACAATTTTGTTAGAAATAAACATTCATGCCTTAGTGCCTTAAAGAGATTATATGCTTTAAAAATTGGTCTCTTAGTATAAAAAATGCAGAATTCTTTATTTTTCCTCTAAGTTTGTAAAATCTCCCACATCTCACAGGCTAATTTTTGGGGTGCAATAAATGTTTAGGAAAATGTTTGCATATTAAGTGTTGCATATTTTCAAATGAGAAACAATATTGTTATTATAATATTGGTCTAACTGTAGGAGCTCTTCACAATATTACAATATTGGTCATATTGTAGGAGCTCTTTCACCTGGATACTGTGTACGTCTTGTGAACAACATGATTTCTAAAGAAGTTCTGCTTCTCTTTGAGTGGCCCTCTTCCTGTCTCTGAAACTACATCTTTCTGACTCAGATAGAAGCTATTCAGGAATGGGAACAAGTATTTATTGATTTTTCCATACGGTTCTGGATATTTGGATTGAAAGTATAAACCTTGAAATAATGGAGCTATTCTTTTTCACTGATGCCACTTTTCACACTTGAAGAAGTTAAGCAGGGGAGCAGGTCACACACACACACACACACACAGGATGGTCAGTGTTTCGCTGCAGATCATGATGGCTCATAACATGTGAATCAGCTCTGTGAATTTGACCATTTAAAATGCTGCTTAATGTTTGTTCTCATAATTTAAAAAATAATTGCAAAGATATGGAATAAATTTATTTCATTAACAAATCATGAAATTCAGTGAGTCTCATAAAAGAGCTTGACTGGCTATTGAGATGTCTGTAGCACTGTTTAGCATTCTTCAGGAGTCTTCACATTAAGACTTGACATTGATATTCGTTGTTTTAACTTTGGAGAATAGGTTCAGGCCACTTAGGATCCTGAATACATTTCAGTAATGTGCTGCAGGAGTCAATATGTGATATCATAAAGAAGATCACCAAAGAATGATTTGGCTTCATCCTTCCCTAAAAAGATAGACACGAACCCTTGAATGTGGATAGAAAACTTTCTTAAAAGCAGAGTTTATGTATTTATGGGTGACATGGTACCATTTACATCACAGTATTTATTCCTCTAGTGGAAGTTAAAGAAGAGCTCTGCATTGAGTGGTTAGATTGTGTTTGGATTTTTATTGTTTTCTCTAGTACCAAGGCTGACTTTTGGACCATCGTCAGTTCTTTGTGAATAGTAAACGCACTTTAGACTGGCATTTTGGGGTTCCTTTGTAGTAATCACAGCATGCTTTTCTCAGCGTATTACATGGACCACAGTAGTTATTAGCTAAATGAAATATTTCTTCATTGGCATGTCATAAAAAGTAAAAGTGTGAGGTATAATCCCTCACATATTGCTACACGTGGGTCCAGGTGATTTTATCCCACACCTCATTGTAGTCACCCAGTTGTGAGGAGTACTGTCCTCTCGCTGTCACGGCAAAACACCTTCTCTTTGCTTTAAATGCTGTTGGCATCATGTGACTTTCAGAAATGTTCGCTGAGGAAATAGGCACTGTTTCCCTCTACTTCCTCTCCAAGCAGTTATTCTTTAATTTTGTTACTGACTCTTCATGTTTCTTCTTAGTTGCATAATTTTTTCCCCTGATTTTTGATAAAAGTGCATATTTGAAGACGTTGGTAATTTTGGTCTCTTTTCTGCTTTTAGCAAATTAGTTTTATTCAGAAGAACATCAGTTTATATTGATTCTGTAATTCTTTGGTTGACTTTCTCAAGTTGTCACTCTGAATTTTTTTCCCCTTTTGAAAATAACAAGTAATATTTCAATGATTTTGTGTCTTTGTCTGAAATGTCTATAGACAACATACCAAGTAGTGGGTCAAATAGATAATTTCACCTAAATATCCATTCCATGGTCCAACTTTGGTTTTGGCCACATTTATAATACCTCACCCAGATATTCACTTTTTTATATTATAAAATATATTTTATATTATTTTTTATATTTTATATTTTTATCTTATATTCCCACAGGAATCCATCACCTTTTATGCTTATGACATTAGTTTTTAATTACAGAGTTTATCTTTCTTCCTCTATTACTACTTGGAAACTCTGAGCCATTGATATGCTTAGTAAGTACATCTTCCCAGTAGCAATTAAATGCAAATCTGAAAAATATAAGATGTCATATGCAAATGACATGAGATTTTAGAATGAGATGACATGTTCTATAATAACGCTGCATTAGTTGAGATAGCTCAAACAAAGCCATTTGTATATGTGCTGTGTGTGTGTGTGTGTGTGTGTGTGTGTGTGTGTTACCTTTAAAAACATGGACTCCAAATAACTTGAAAAGGATTTTTGAGAGACTCATGATTGTCATGACATTAGATTTTGGATGTATATGCATATAAAATGGACTTTCTTTTATGTCTGTCATTTTGTAGGCCAGGTGGTCTGTGGTCACTGTGATAACAGCGCTGTTGGTGCCATCTACCTGCTGTCAACTCTGTTCCAGTCTCTAACCTCCACCCTGATTCCTTACTTCTGATCACCTATACTTCATCACTTGGTAAGACATCAGGAGCAGGGGAGATTATCTGGACTCGGGAACTCCATTTCAGGTGATGATAGAGAGAGTGGTGTGTAAGCCAAGCAGCACAGCATACCTCTCAGAGGCTGCCCTGCGAGTACCTCACCTGCCCCTTCCCAGGGTGCCCAGGGGCCCATATGCTTCACTGCCTAATTTAGCCTTCTTAGCTTTTATGTCCTGGAAACTTGAATTCCTGGGAATTTAGGTATTCCTCTGTGAAAATATGTATTCTAGCACTCACCTAATAATCTGCTAAGCTTCCAGTTCACTCAAGTATTTACTAAACAAGTTTACAACTGTGAGCTCATTTGATATTTAGAATAAGCCTATGAAGTAGGTAGTGTTATTTTGACTATTTTGTAGATGAAGACATTGAGGCATGAAGGCATTAACAACTTGCCCAAGTTCACACATCTAGTGGGTGGAGGAGCAAAGGTCTGAATCTAGGTGCTCTGGCTACACAATATGGGTTTTGTGATCATAACTTCATGCTGCGTCCATTCAACATAGTCTTTGAGGATCTACATGATAGGTAAGAAAATGAGTAAGAAATGAGGGAAATTGATAAATGCATCAGCAACTAAACTTCATTGAGGGAGAGTCATGAATAGTCAGAACACCCACGCAGGTCACTGAAGGATTCGCAGGTGGGAGGGAGCATTGTAGGTGGAAGCCTCTGGTAGACAGAGTGCTCTTTGGAATGAGCTATAAGAGATGGGTTGAGTTTTGACAAGAGCCAGTGTTGGCAGGAACAGACTCCAGGCCTAGACAATCAGGTGAGCAAAGCCACAGATCTTGGAATTAGAGGCAAAGGCTGTACCGGGGCAAAGCATAAGGCTCAGTACAAATCATGGTGCACACAGTGATAACTGAGACCAAAAAGAAGTCATTTTGGGACAAGGTTGAGATTCTAGACTAAACATTTAGAACTTATATTTGTAAACATATTTGATCACACTTTCTTTACCCTGGTTGGCTTAGTCTCCATAGGAAGAAATAAGTGACTTTTGGGAACTTGAGGGGAAGCTGTTCTGAGGGTCCGCAGAAGAGAGTGGTGGCCAGGCAGGTAGAGGATGAGGAGTGGTGGAGCCCTGACCGGAGACAGAAGAGGTCCACCTAGGAGGATACTGTCAACTGGACTTTCAAAGCCAACTCCGCTCTGTGAAAAATGATCCCTTACTCTGACTTTGGTAATCTCAGGGAATTTACAGTGTGTAGCATAGTAGGGTGTGATCGACAGGGGCCATGGCCAGATGTATGCTATATGAAGGTGACCATACAGTTAAGAGGTACTGTTAGAAAATATAATGGACGATCTCTAGTGTCTCACTAATAAACATGTACCTGCTTAAATTCCAGGCTGTAAACTAACACGTGCAAGGACTCTGATCTCCCCTGATGGAGGGTCCTGCTCTGTCTCATTGACCTACAAAACCTCATACTGATGTCTGGAATGTCACAATAAATATCTTTGCCTCCAAGATTCAAAATACCCTTGTACTGATAAAAAGAAGCCTTACTTTCTAAAATACTTAAAAATCCAGCTTTTAATCATTAAATCAACAAAATTTCTCTTTAGTTAAATTCTCCCTGGGAAAACATATTTATATGTTTAAGTGCATGTGTCTCATGTATGTCACATAAAGGCCACTGAGAAAAAAGATCTCATAATGCAACTTACAATAGAAATAATTTTTGACTATGATAAAATCCTCTAAATTAAAATACCAGAAGATAATATTAGCTTGATTTTACTTGCATAATAACAAATCAGGAGATCCATTTCCTATAAGTTAATTTTGAAATGACTCTGATAAATGCTTGTCAAAAATGTTGTTGTATGCATGAACCGGAAATTCAGAGAAGTTGTGTAGAAATATGACGTTTGTTGTCACTGGTATTCATGTTAGTCAGCTTTTCATCACTGTAACAAAATACCTGAGAAAATCAGCTTAAAGGAGGAAGGTTTATTTGGGCTCAGGGTTTCAGAGGTTTCGGTCCATAATCCCTTGGCCCCATTGCTATGGGCCTGTGGTGAGGCAGAACATCATGGCTGGAGAGATGTGGCAGAATATAGCTGCTCGTCTACTGGTAAGTAGGAAGCAAAGAGATAGATGTGTGTGTGCGGGGTGGTGGTGGTGGTGCAGGGATCCTCTTTCATGCCACAGTTACCTCCTTCCTCCAAAGGGGCTGCCTCCTACAGTTTCCACTACCTCCCAATAGTCCATTGAGCTGTGAACCCCTCGATGAATGAGTCCATTGATGCTTTCAAAGTCCTCACATTCCAATCACTTCCCAAAAGTCCCATATCTGAACCTCGCTGCACTGGGGACCAAGCTTCTACACATGAGGCTTTGGGAGACACTCCAGATCCAACCCGTAGCAATATTTGAATGGTTCTGAGTATGCGAATGGATCAGATAACAGACAGGGTCGTCTATAAAATCAGTGCGTGAGGACTAACAAGAGGGCTGTGAATCTCAGTGGTGCTCAGAGTCCTGCCTCAGATGTGTGAGGCCTTGAGTTTGACCTTCAGCACTGGGAAAAAAGATAGCCTGTGAGCCAGGTTGGACAAGTCACTTAGTGTTAAGTACTTTGGTTTAAAACAATACCTCTTCTTAAGGAAATATCATAGTCATTAACTTCAAAATTTGTGATTCTCTTTGTAAACATGTAAGGATCTTAGAGAACATTAAATGGTTTGCTAAATGTTTATGAATATTCTGAAAGTGGCTAATGTTCACAGTGACTCTTACCTTGACTCCTTACCATTCACAAGGAGTGGCAGATGATTAAAAATAAAACTCTCACACGTTCACATTTTTGAAAACACATCCCCAAAAGAATTAATACTATGCTAACTGGTGTTTAAATTCTCAGACCAGTTCTAGAACCGAATTATAAACTGCTAAATATGTTAACGTGTTGTGTAACATTGATGGTATTTATACAGGTAGGGGAATGAATCTCCGAGAGGCTAAATAATTTACCTATAAGTGCAATGATATGTGGGAAAGTGTTTTATGGATGGCAAAGCCCTGGGCAAAGGTATTAGCATCTCCCTAAAACCACTGCTTATTCATACTAAAATGTGCTGTTGCGGCAGACAGCATGTCACCTGCCGGCGGTTCGATGTCCACAGTACACTCTACAGAGTTCTTTGCAATGAGCAGAAGGAAGAACTCTCGTGTCTAAAGGACACTTAGATCCTGCTGAGTGACAAGTGGAAAACGAGGTCAGACCTTGCTAATCTGAGCACAAAAACCAGGCCTGACTGAGGAGGAGATGCATGGAGACTTGGGAGGACGGTGCCATGTGGTTTCGTGGGCTCTCAGCCCTCTTCCTGCTTCGACGGCGACCCTGTGAGCTGCTTCCTGGAAGCTTCCCTCATGGTGCACCTTGGTGCTGGACTCTGCCAGGTGTGGAGGCGGCAGCTGGTGGGGCTGTCTGTGCCTGCAGACTGCCTCGGTCTGACTCGTGAGTGGGCACTTGTGTCCCTCTTGTTTGTGTTCCTGCAAAACTGATGTCAAGTTAGAAAAGATTGGAATCCAAGCTAGTTTAGCCACGTGGCCCACAGAGTGGGAAAGAGAAGCTGGTATTCTTCTATTCCAGAGAAAGGGGTCCGAGCTTTGAACACATGGGGACCAGGGCCCCACCAGGAGATAGGCTCAGACTGAGGGCAGAAATACAGTAGAGGAAAGCTAGATGTCCCTTAAGTGACAAAGCCGAGCAGAGGCCAGGTTCAAGCGACTGTGTAGGTACCGCCAGAGCTTTGGCAGCAGAGGATGTGTATCCTGCCAACCACAGCCCGGGGCCTACGTGATCTTCTGCATCTGCATGTGCAAAGCCTGAGGACAAAGGAGAAGTCCCAGCACAGCATCACGCTGTTCCCATGAAGAGGACGCAGGAAGTGGACAAAGCCCCAGCTTTGGTCAAACCGGAGACATTCTCGAATCTCCAGAGGGGTGTTGAAACACAGACCGGAGGCCAGCTCGCCAGCGCTGAGGCAGGAGGCCCTGCAGGGACATGGGAAGCACACCTGAGGGTCTAAACCTGGATCCACCAGCAGGGCCGCGAGAGACCTCGCTAAGCCAGCCTCTATTACCCCTCAATTTTCTCATCTGAAGTGGGAGTAATACCCATTCCTTCTTACTTTGTGAACATGTTGTGTAGATTAACGTGATGGAGTTTGAAAGGTGCTATTTAAATATAATATGTCATTAAAGTATTATCATTCTAGTTGCTGGTGATTATCTAGAAAGCTTTAAATCACCTGGTTATTTCCGGGATTCAATTTTCATTGTCGGGAGCTATTTCTCCTTTCAAAGACATAACATTTCTTTGTCACATAGCATAGACCGTGTGGGTTTGAATTTTGGAATCACGACCACAAGTCTAGGTTGCACCTGAACGCATGCAGAACTGTGGGCAGGGCCTGGACTTGTAGGTTGCCGTAATGATTTGAAAGGGGGAAAGGGCATCTTAAAAGGGATTTCGCCTTGTCTGTAAATTTTTGTCTGGGGAGGATTAGGTGAAAAGTTTGGACAAGGCCAATTTAGAGTGTCATATCATCATTTGCCTACAGATACAATGAAATACAAAAATCCAGAGATTGTGGACAGAACTCTCCCATATGCCTGGCATATGTCTGCATGCCTTCTACCTGTTCATCTATTTCCCAACTTTCAAAATTCTATACCATTCCCCAGAAGACTGTCTTTACTTTAAAAAAAAAAAAACAGAGATATCTCATTCAGCAACTCTAACCCAGATTTAATTTTCTTTCCTGAAAACGTGTTCCCATACAGTAGGTAGAAATGGTGACAGTGAGCGTGCATGGAATTCTTTGCAGTCCAAGGGAAGTGCATGTGGCTTTTCCTAAACCTCCTTTGCTGTTTGGCCTCCGTAGGATCAGTACTGGGTTGCTTTGACTTATTTGGTGGCTGAAGGTATTGTGATTGTCGGTCAATTTCCCGGCCCAGGATATTCTAGCTCCTTGCACAAGTGGGTGGTTAACAGGATTGGGCAGGGGTGGGGGCTGAGGGAGGAAAGTGAGAACTGGACTTTCTTGGGATTTTAGAAAGTGTTTTTAGAATTAAGTTTTTAGTATAGTCTCAAGACTTTTCTCCTGAATTTCACAGCATTTACATACTTAACCAAGGATCAAGCAAACCATGCATGCTTTTTGAGTTTTATTCATCCTTCAGTATCGATTGTTGCTTTTATAAAAATATGATTAATCCTCCTTTAACACTGCAGGCTACTTTCCCCTCCTGGAATCATTATTAAACCTTGAAACTCTAGTCACTTTCTGCTCATTTAGGCAGACTCAGTCACCCGCCCAGCAGATGTGGGCCAACTTACAGCGAAAGTTTATTCTCCTAGAGAGGGCTCAGTTTTGCAAGTGTTACTTCTATAATTCTGCTGCTGGGTCTATGTACTTGTTGACGATTCACAACTAAGGAATTTATTTAAGAAGCAATAAACCTGAGAACCGGCTTTCCCGGGCTTGCCTGTCACCTTCTGTGCATCCTTTCTGGAGCAGAACTCTCTGTTAATAACATGACACATAAATCACTGAGGAGAAACTTTCCAGTGTGAGTTTTCCATTAAAAAAAACACTCTAGTCTCTGTGCTAATTAAAGCAAAAGACAAAGAGGGTTATTTTTCAGTAGATACAAAGATTGCTGTTATTTATACAATGTCAGAGACGCACAGTGCCCCACACAAGCTCAGCAAATGTGCAGACTGCAATCTCAGCTTCTTAACTGCTGGGCACCGGGCAGTCTTGCTTTCCTTACCTGCCAGGCAGGGTCTTCTTACCACACAGAGTTGTGGGCCTGTACGTTAGGCGGCACCGTGTCCCTACCCCAATTCTTGCAGCAACAATGGGGACCACATTCTCTCTCTGCCACAGCTTGTTTCTGTAGTCTCTGAAGGCATTCAGGTTCTTGCCATGCCAACGTCTTCAGTTCCTACAGCGAGCAGAAGGGAAGAAAGCTGAGTACGATAGCCATTGTTGAGAGGTTTAAACGGCTTACGGAGATTAATTTAAAATGACACTGCGGAGCTCAACGATTCCTGATGGCTATTTTCATTTATTTGACAATTTTGCATGCTTCTTGCATGAAGGGGCTCCCTCGGGAAATGACTCTGTTTCATTGATCGTTATTCTAAATGAAATAAGTGTCAAAGCAAATGATGAGCAGACCCTAACTGGGGTGTTAGCGACTGCATAGAGTATTGTCAGTGAGCAGTTACTGGTGCATGGTCAAGAAGTGTAGATGCCCAGAGGACACAGCATTCTCCCCCAAGTACTTTCCCATCACTTCATTGCAAACCGGTTTCTTCTCCATGTGGAAATACCATGTCAATGAATTAATGCTCACTATTTGGTTTAATTGGCATGCTCACTTACCAACTGTTGCTCATAAATTAGGATCATTTCTAAAAATCTGTCAAATTCTCCATTTTTAGTAGGCGAGAGTATTTCGCAGCAAACCCGAATGCTCAGTTTACTATGTGAGATGCGAGGCTGGGAAACTTGGCCAGTGTCACGCCAGCTGCTGCGGCTGCTGTTGATCAGGAAGCTGTGAGGCTATGTGTGCTGCTAAAATTATCTTTTTTCCTTTTAAAATATGCTGTTGTTTAAGAAAGATGTCGTCTATATGCCCAGAGCGAATACTTCGTCTGCTTGATCTGGGACAACCTGTGAGATAATGAACTTCTGCCCCTTCTCTCCATGACTTGAAGCCGGGCTCCTTTCCTTCTGCATTCTCTGCACAAAATATGGCTTCCTCAATAGCTAGGCACCGACTTTTTATTCCAATATCACTCCATCCACTCACATGTCACTTGCTTCTATGTTAATGGTAACATCTACATAAAATGTAAAAAAATAAAATAAAATGGTTACCCAATGTTCCAGCAATTCCTAAGGATGCAATTTTGGTGAGTGGCCAGGTTTGCATTTCCTCTGGATGTCAAGAATGGAGGAAGGCAGGGGTGAGTGAGAGTGCCAACTCTTCTGCTTGCTCTTCTGAGAGGCCCACATCTCTTCTTGTTCCTGTTAGTGACCTCAGACCTTTCTTGGCTTCCAGCCTGGTCTCTCCCATTTATTTGATGTGTTTTATTATTTTTTTCTGGTATCAACAAATAACCATTCAATTAACAAATTCCAAACCTGGGTGTGGTGGTATACACCTGTAATCTCAGTGACTGAGGAGGCTGAGAAAGGAGGATTGCAAATTCAAAGCCAGCCTCAGCAACTTAGTGAGGCCCCTGGCAACTTAGTGAGACCTTGTCTCAATCTAAAACATAGAGAGGACTGGGGAAGTGGCGCAGTTGTTAAGTGCCCTGGGTTAAATTTCCAGTACCAAATACAAATAAATAAATAAACACAATTCCAATTGCTTATTAACCTTCAATTGAATGCATAGCAGTGTAGAAATCTGATATGAGGAAATCCTGACCTGGTAGAGTCTATATTTTTAGGATATGATTATTAAAACATCAAATGACTCAACAACATGATCCTATTGCATATTTATGTGTGCAAATGAGTGTAATTTAAGCTGAAAGCATAAACACAGACAGGGAAGAAGTTTGGTTCAAGATTTTTTTTAAAGTTGCGATGACAGTAATTGTTGGTAAGAGTAGCTGAGCAGCCACTTAGGAGGGAAACAGAATTTTCAGTCCCTTAAAGTGAGTAGAAATTATTGTTATTCTGAGGGAGAAAAATACAAGTATTTTAAGTTCTTCTCCTTGCTGGAGTATGAGTATGGAAGTACAGAAACTCCATAACTGTATTGGCTGTTCTAATTGTCTGACCCAGTGACGCGGGAGTCGTTTGGCAGTGTGCTTGGTGTCTGAGACCGTGGAATTGGTGGGCAGCACGGCTCTGCTCCTGCTGCCGA
The DNA here is from genome assembly GCF_045843805.1 of Urocitellus parryii. Lineage (NCBI taxonomy): Eukaryota > Metazoa > Chordata > Mammalia > Rodentia > Sciuridae > Urocitellus > Urocitellus parryii. Next base: position 5,835,924 of record NC_135532.1, read on the forward strand.
TGCCTTCCATTAGGAGTCCAGAAAGGAGAAGGTGTGCTGCTCCTGCTGCCGACGGTGTGCTTTGGAGTCTTAACGCACCAGGATGGGGTGAAATGCGTGAGCTGGCCAGACACCAGGTTTCCAAGGTGAATTTTTGGTATGATATTTCACAAACCCCCTTCCATCCTCCCTCCCCCTCCCTCTTCCTTCTTCCTTCCCTCCTTCTTTCTCTCCTCCCTCCCTCCCTATTTTTTCCCTTATTTTAAGTGAGGGGGAATTCTGTGATCATTTTCCCGTCTAGGTTAAATAGAGAGCTCGTATTCTACCTTGCTTGGTGTGTGCATGACGTCTTGAGTTTGAAAAGTGAGTGTCACATGTTTTCAAATTGTCTTGCCATTTGAAAATATTTTATGGCTCCGTCTTTCCTCAAAGGACAGAGCAAGTGATTTTCAGCTGTCAGTAGCGATCTACATTGTAATCCCTTTTGATGTAGAAATCCGCGCTCTCTCCTGGCCTCTCTTATCATAGCAGCAGGAGCCATGAGACCTTAAATGAATTGCTGGGCAGAGAGGTGGAACTTGCGCCCCTGGTGACCTGGACAGTCAGCAGCCACTGAAGTGAGAAAGTGTCCTCGATGCAATCTATGAAGCCCCTCTTCTATGATTACTAGAGTAATTAGACTGAAATCACTAGCAATCATCTGGGGGTGGGCCTACTTAGAATTCCAATCAGAACTCAAGATCGATCGTCTGTTCTCTCTGGTGGGGCCTTTCAAGGTTCATTTCTTGGTGAATCACAAACAGAGGGGAAAATGTCCCTGGCTTCTGCAGTCTTGCTTGGTGGTTTCTTTGTAAATCTGCTGTTAGCCGCCTTAGCTGACAGGCAGGATCTTCCTGCAGAAGATTTGATTTCTCACAGTCTGCTGCAGACTGGCTCACCTTGAAGACCCTAAGCATGCTTGTGACTTTGTTCTCTTTCTAATAGCTTTCATCCCAAAGTGATCAATTCTGGAAAGCTGGCTAAAGCCACTGGCTTTGCTAGTATTGAGAGAACAGAAAGAATTAATATACTCGAAGGACAAATGGACATGGGCTTTTGTTTTCCTAAGTGTGTAAATTTTATCCTCTAAAAGGGGAGAATTATGTTTCCCAAATTATACACGTATTACCCCTGATGCTGTGAAATACGGGGCCTACTTATTCTTTGAGGGAAATGATGGCTATGTTAAGAAGCAAATTTGAAGGCTTAGATTTAATCATATGTGACCAGAGGACAACTGTCTGGTTTTGTCTCCTTCAACGAACAGAATTGTCGGCTGGTGGATCATGGCGCAAATAGAAACACGCAGAGAAGCTAAGTGGAAAGAATCACCGGCGTTAGCAGACCTCAGAGGGACGAGGCCAGCCCTCCTCTGCCTTCACCTGACCTTCCTTCCAACAACATCCTGCGAAGGGTGAGGCATTGCTGATAGGACACAGCGACGAGCCTCATGAGATAAATGGGTTTGAGGAGGATTCAAGAGGACTTTTCAATCGCAAGAGCAGACGTTCCAACAGCGGGAAGTGTGCCATCTTCCCTGAGCTGAAGACCGCAGAGAAGAGCACATGGTCATCTGGTTTCAAAAACAGTGATATTTCCTTTTAGTTGAGGGAAAATAGTGGATGCAATTATTTTAAATCCCTGCCCTTGCATTCAGTGACAGCGAATACATGCGTAACTTGAGGACTGCTGTCAGTTTATGATTCCCTGAGGTCTGAATTAGGTGAAAACCCAAAACCAATTTCTTTATTGTTTCTGTCTTCTTAGCTTTTCCTAAAATACAAGTGGATTTGGCAGTGGGGAGCTATGGGTAACAGAAGACAAAAATAAACTCTTAGAGGGTGATGCCCTCACTGATGTAAACTTGCACGTGGATTTCAAGGGCACTGTGTTGGTCCATGCAGAGGACTGTACCTAGGACTCACAGCTTTTTGGTTATTATGGCATTTTATTATTACAGACTGACTGCCCCTACCCATCTTTACCGTATATCTATATGGATGCATGTCAGAATATACATCTATATCTATATTCCAACAACAAAGTTTTTGACCTTCATTATTATTCTTCATTGAATTTACTGGAGTTGGGTAACTCAGATGATTGGTGTTTATTTCTTTTTCCTATTGGAGGAAATTCAGACAACTTTCAGACTCACCTGGAAAATCCCAGTTTAATGCTTATTGTTAATGAACGCTGCTATGCACCTGGCTTTACGGTTGGTGAGAAATCATTTCTCTCAGGGGTCCAATTTCTGTAAACCTCCTTTTACACTAGTAAGAAGATGGTATATAGCAAAACTCAAGTTACTCCAAATATTTGGTCTAGAATTTACTTTTGAAATCCAGTGGCTATTAGGAGTAAGAATTTGAAATCCCCTTGGGTACAGAGGTTGCTATTAAATCTGTGGATGTTTTAAAAGAACTTAATTCAGATAGAAATCCTTAATTTTGAAACTAGATTAGAGACTGAACCCTGAAAAGCTAACTAAGTCACTGAACAATTTCCTTGACCGTTTGAAAAAAAAAAATTGTGCGTTTAAAAAAGTGTTTCTTAAACAAAGTGTAGTGATGATAACATGTCTAGTTTGGGATAGGGATTGAAGCAGGTGGCATTTTGGATTGACCACACAGCTTTGTTCTCTGTTTGATGAAGAGCGGCTTCTCTTTGGTAAGGGAAGCTGGCCTGGAGATGTAGGGGTGAACAGATGTCCTGGGCTTACTGCCTCAGAAGCCAGTTGTTCTCATTGTAAAAGGCAGTTTTGTGGTCTTCGTTTCAAGCTAGTGCCCACAGGTAGGGGCTTGCATTTGGTTTATTTCTGGTTAAACATCACTCTTGAGTTTGGACTACACAAAGCTCCCTGAGAAGAGCGTGTAAAGGCCTGGCTGTGCTGTTCAGGAGAGTCACAAACATAAGGGCTCCAGTTCCTCTGAACACACATGATTCTGTGTGTTTGGGAGGACAATTTGGGGTTTTGCTGAACCCCAACTTGAGTTCTGTGGTTCTGGAAGGGTTTCAGAGGTGGGAGTTGGGTTCACTCATCCCCTCAGAGACCCTCGGTGGAAAGGTCTGCTTAAAATTTCTGTGTTTGTGGGAAGGCACAGTGTGAATTTATTTTCATGCCACAAAGTGGTCTTGGCAACAGCCTCAAAAGCTTGATTTTAACCATAGTCGGGCCCCACCTGGCCTGCGGTGAGCCACATCCTGCCACATTGAGCCATTGGGTGTCCAGGGGACCTTACTGTTGACAAAATGAAAGAGGCGATTTGCTCCCTGAGCCTCAGTTTCCTGTTCTGTCCTGAAAGGCTTGAGCTGTGTCTGACCACAGAAGCTGGTGAGGGTCCACCTTTGGCCGGTGAGATGAATGCTCCAGACCAGGAGAAGATTGCTTTCAACTTGTTTCACCATCAGATCCATAAACAAGAATTCAGGAGCAGAGGCAGTCACAGACCGCACTGGGGATGTGACCTGGACTGTTGTTTGTCCTCTAGCTTTTCAAGAAGGCGTCATGGAGACCGCAGGCCCTCTACCTGCTGAGGGGACGGGAGCTCCACACAGAGCAGCCGGCCTTGCTGCCTCCTCTGCGCTCACTAATTTGGGGGTAAGGGGTGCAGAGCACAGCCCATGTGGGCGACCCATGATGCACCCTGCTTCTCCATATGTAGACTCTTGCAGAGCCAGGGACCTGCCCCACCTTCCATTTCTTCTTGTGTTAGGAGGTCTACTGAGGCCTTTGTGCAGCAGGTCTTTCCTTGGCCTCTAAGAGATCAGACCAAAACTTTTGAAAATAAAAATCAGGTCCATTCCAATTTAAATCTCTTTTACCTAATATTATGTCATACTATGTCCCCCTGGACCTTTTGGTAAAATCGTGACATCTACTTACCGGGAGCTGAAGGTGTGTCCCAGCATCAAATTGCATTGTAATTCTGTATCAGCTGGCAAAATGCGATTTGCTGAATTCTGTGTGTGTTTCTAATGTGGAAGCTTCCTTCCTTGGAGGTGTAACAACGTTTGGATGACTGGGCCTGGGAGGGGAATGAAGGTGCTTTGCAGAAGAACTTTCCAGATATAGAAAGATGCTCAAATAAGTGTTGACACTTCAGTCTTTTAACTATTTTTAGAAAGCCGTTTCTGAATGTACCTGATGGATTTCATGCCATCTTTTGAGATGGAGCACAACTGTACCATAGCCCCAGCTTTGGGGTCACTGTCACAAATATCTAAAAAAAACTGAACACCTATTGAAATTATTCGGCTACCTCGTTGATCTGACAACGTTTATCTTCCTGTCCCAACTTTGCAGGGAGGTGGAGGAATGGAAGCTACTGAGGTCATTCATTTCCTTTAGCTGGGTCTGTCTTGTCCTAAAGGTTAGGCACAGTCCCCTCCTCTGGACATGCTACTTATGCTAAGAAATAAATGTGGGGCACAGAATACTAAAGCTCAACCTGGTATTTTTTTTAATTTTAATTTTTTAATGGTTTGAGCACAAGTTCTTCTGCCTATGGTTTGGATAGGATGAGTCATCAGTGAACATAATGAACATATCCATTTTACTTTCCAGTGCAGAACCAGCATCGGGGTCTCTAAGACTTGGAGCTTCAATTGATAGGCATCAAATTCATCTTGTTGGCCATTCAAGACAATTTTAGAGACCAGACTTTGTTTAATGGCTTCTTCTTTCAAAAATCTCAAAAGGAAAGGCAGAGGTGAAGGTAGGGACAGGGATTGGAGCCTCGTGGAGAGACAAGAATGATGGGCGGATGCCCCATGAGCATGAGTGAGTTTGCTAAGGCTGCCACACAGAGTGCCGCAGATGGGGTGGCTCAGATGACAGATTTTTTTCTCAGTTCTGGAGGCTGGGAGCCAAGGTCAGCGTGCTGGCAGGGCTGGTTTCTAGAGAGGCCACTCTCCTTGGCATGCGATGACCACCCCCTCTTCACTGTGTCCTCGCACGCTTTCCCCCTGTGATTTTGCAGCCCTACTGTCAACACAGGGACCTGGGAGCAACACAGTCCAGCCCCTAGCAGAGATGCTTTGGAAAGTCTGGGATCCCTCACAGCCTTTCTCCAGGTCAGAGACTGCCGTGGCCAGAAGGGCCACTGTGCAGGGCATGGGACAACCGTTCCTCAGTTGTGGGACAAGGTAGAAGCATTGTCTGTGATGGCCAGGTGTCAGGTGAGTGAACGGGTGTCACCTTGATGACCAACAGCCTGGGTGTGACATGGATAGACTCCGTGAGGATCACCCCTTGAGGACTTGTGTATCAGACCATCCTGTCCCCCCAGTTGGATCCTCCGTTCAGCAGCCTAGGCAACATGGTTGGGAAGATCTTCTATGTCTGTGACCCAGAGGCATGAGGGACACTGTGTAGTGTCCCTTCCATCAGGGGAAATGGAAGCACACGCACTGGTGTTGTGCTTCTAGTGACACAGCCATTTAGAACATCGTCACTCACTTGGAGAAAAAAAACTCCAGTATTTATTTGGAATGTGGTGGTTTTTTGGGTGCTACTAGGGTGCGTTGAATAGATTACCTAGATCTGCAGGGAACTTTGCCGATCTTCTCTTGCTTCTGCCATGTTGCCTTGTTCTACCCAAAGTCACTCCCATTAAGTTCAAAAATAGTCTTTTCTTTTCCCCCTTTTGTTTTCTTTTTACGGAGTAAAGCAAGTGGATTTATTTTTTCATTCAGGTTTTTAAAACTATAATATTTGGTGCTAAGTTGAAAAACTTGCTAGAAGACTGATCTAGATTTTCTCAAACAATTTAGAAGTTAGTAAAAATCCTAACTATTAAAGTATGTATAGTGTAAGTGTATTTTGCAGTAGTTATTTGGGTGGAGCCTAGATGACATTCGCACAGAAGCTTCTCGGCGTGCGGATTCCTTCCACACACTGGTCAATCATAAGCCATCTGTCTTCCACACGACCAGGTCACACTGGGCCCTGGGAGGCGCTAGTTAAGTGTCAGCTCTGTCCGCAAGCCTTGCTGTATCTCCTGAGAAGCAACGGTTGCTGACTTCAGTGTGTAACATTGAGCCATTGAATCTAATGACTATTTATTTTTTCACTTAAAAAAACCCTAAAAACTTTTTTTTTAATAAAAAAAACCCTAAAAACTTTTTTTAATAAAAAAAACCCCACACCTTTAAAAAGGATTTTTGTTCATGAGATTTTATAAAAGATTGGGGTAGAGAGAATCTAGAAATATAAAACTGAATAAAAATGGTATATATATATATATATAAACATATATGTGGATAGTTTTCCTCACATGATGTTCTTGCCAGATTCCACGAATGCCCCTTTTCTCCATAAAATCCACTCACAGACATTGCAGTGTACCACCCCTGACCCAAGAGCGACTTCCCTGCTCTCTCTCAATGCCTTGCTCTTATCAGTTCAGCTAGTTCCCCCCAAACAGGGTAAAGATAATTGTACTTGGTTTGTGATTAGACAATGTAATTTAGTAGGATATAAAACGATGAAGAACAAATACAGAAACAAAGAGCAGTGTTGCTATGAAAACTAAGTCGAATGCTTTGCAGTGATTTTGCAAAAGCTCACCACTAAAAAGATGTGCTCCCAATTAACTGCAGGCAAGTTGGTGGAAGAAAGAAAGTCAGCCCGTCTAGAAAGATCTTGCCCTCAGTTGCTTTCACAACTATCTTTGTGACCTCACTTCATTTTAAAGTAACAGAGACGTGGAAATCTCAGATGATGTGTTAAAGGGCGTTCGAAGTGTGAGAGATGACGCTGAATTTCAACCAGGGCATCCAAATTCAGAGAACGAGTCTTGGCCCTACATGTGTTGACTGGCAAATGAATGTTTTTAGTTAAGTTGTTTAGAACAGGCATGTGTCGCTTTCCTCTTACTCTGCTTTGATCAACTTTTCCAATTAACTCATAAGTAGAGGTGTCAATCATGTTGGGGGGGGGTGCTTCTTCCAAGGAAAACATGCCTGTACTTAACCACAAGGGATCGTTTTTGTATTAGAGGACAGGAGGAAAATTAGAAACAGTATGACTAGCTGGAATTATTGGCTAAAACTTAATGAGGTTACAAAAAAAGTGGCATAATAATGGGATGAGAAAAGTTGGCTTTCTGTCTTTGCATATGAGTATTTGCCAGGAAAATCGTATCGTGAGTAAAGGTGAGTTATAAATAAAGAGGTTTTTTCAAAAGTGCACGGAAATTAAGGGGAAAGGAGGTAGATCCTATTGGCAGTAGGTAGATAATAAATAGATTACTCTGCAGGAAGAATAGATGATTCTGCAGGAAATGGGAAGCAGTTAGAGACACCTTCGTGAATTTACAAAAAGCCTGATCTCAGGCCCCCTTCAGGGCACATGTACCACTCTGAAGCCTGCTGGAGGGGGCCTTCTTTCTCACACAATATTAAGTCACCAAAGAGAGTCGGGGTCGGGGATTCTGAACCGATTTTTCTGCCATGGGTCTATTTTGGCAGAATTTTCAAAATAATGTTTTTAAATGTATAAAATGAAATGTTCTCAAAGAATATAAATAATCGTTTAAAATAATTATGAAGATAATAAAAAGCATGCGTCTTTGACAAAGTGGTGGCTGCGCCTCGTGGTGAATTCATTAAGTGACAAGACTTAAGAGGAGCCTCTAAATATTTAGAGAAATATGATATGAACATATGAGTAATTTGATAACAAAGTATTAGGTACTACTATGTCTACTATGGTGTGTTGCTTCCAATTAACTTTGACGTAAATGGAAAAGAAGATACAATTTTATTTTTTTCATTAAATTTTAATGTTCTCCTGAATTCTATCCATTGTGTAGAATACCTTAGGGCTTATGTAATTCTATGAAGTATCATGAAGAGTCTTGAGTGACAATCACTAATTAGAGGTATTCGGAAGATTCAGGACTGTAAAGATGATCACATTTGCCTCTCAGGTGTCAAGATGATTTCAGGAGACAGTGCTTCTGAGAGACTTTTTCTTCTTTAATCACACATTTCTAAAACGTTGAAAGTTTTATGCTGATCATATATTATTATTATAAGAAGAAAAATAATGTGAGAAATATTTTTTTTAAATACAGCTTTATAATAGGAGAGAAGGGAGAAGAAAGAGAGAGAGAAATAGAGAGAGTGAAAGAGAGAGAGAGAATACAATCTGCTTTTCATCAATGGGGAAAGGTTTAACTAGATCACAGTAATTCCTATCTAAAGAATACTAAATGTATTTGATAAGATTCTATTTTTGTCGGCTTAAAAAAAAACCCTTAATGATGTATCCATATTCATTGAACACTACACTTGAGAGTTTTTGTACTTCACTGTATGTAGGTTATGTCTTGATAAGAAAGCAAAAAACAAGCAAACAATCAAACTTTGATGATAACATCATTCCGAGGAGAGCAACCTGGATGGCAGGAGTTCTGGGAATTCGTGCCACGTGTAGAATGAGAGAAGAACTAGAGAAGTTTGATTAGAAAGGCAGAAGAAGTAGGGCTACAGGATAGTTTATAGAAATTGTTAAGGGATGTCATGCAAAATTGGATGAAAAATATTTCAGTTGAAGACTCAGACAACACTCTACAATACAAGGAGAATACTTATGCCAGGTGGGTTTACTACCCCAGTGTGATATTGTGAAATAATAAGAAACATATATCTGATCTTCATCCCCGACTCCTGGCATAGAGCTCCTACAATCATTGAAATTTCTTGTGCAGTAGGGCCTCGTTTTCCTGTAACATTTGCTCTAATTCCAAATAATAATATACCAAAGGTCTTGTAAAAGGCCAGGAGTCTAGAGGGTTTTGAGACCTTCAGCATGCTAAGGAGAAAGCTGGTGACTGGGGACATGTAGAGGGCTTCATGAGAGGGTGGGTTGTGACAGGGGCCAAACGAGTGGCTACAGGATTAGAATCCTCTAGCCCTTCCTACCCAGAGTCTCTGCCACTCAATCCCCAATGCCCAATGACTCAATCACTCCTATGTAATGGAGTCTCCATAACAAGTTCTAAACAATGGGATTTGGAGAGTTCCCAGGTGGTTGAACACACCCAGGTGCCAGGAGGATGGAGGGCTTGGAGAGAGCTTGGAAGATCTGCACCCCTTTCCCATATACATGCAGCTCTTCTTGGATGTTGCTGAGATCTGACTTTAATCATAAGCTGGTAAGTGTAAGTTGAGTGTTGAGTTCTGGGAGCGGTTTCCGTCAGGTTATCAACCTAAGAAACACTGTGGGGCTCCCTGCCTTTACAGCCAGTCCTCAGAATCATGTGCCCAGCCTCACAATCAACATCTGAAGTTGGGCAGCCTTTTGGGCCTGGACCCTTGACATGTGGGGAGAGGGCTAAGTCCAGGTGGGCAGTGTCAGAATTGAATTGAATCATTAGGTACCAAGATGGTGTTTGGAGAATTGGAGAACAGGTTCTGGTGTCGAAGACCCTGGCCCATTTGGTGTCGGAAGTGTTGTGGATGCAAAGTTGTCATGGTAGTAGCCCAGTATTCAAGGAGAAGCAGAGGCTAGCAGCAGCAGGGTTTGAAGGATGCTCTCAGATGGAGGGAATCAAGATCTTCTCTACTTCTAACCATCTCCAGTTCTCTGGTGATTGGTGGAGATTGAAGAATATTGATGTTTTAGAGGTTTTGTTTCTCTAAAAGCTCTATGTAAACTTTCTAAGTCTGGAATTGCATGTGAGAAAGAGCACCATAGTAACCTCTGACTCTCAGTCTTGTGCAAACATCAACAACAGTCGTTCAGGTATTATCAACCTTGCAGACAGCAATCTTAAACAAATACGTGTTAAAGTGTGAATCTCCATTATCATACATGCCGTAATGCCAAACATTTGTGCATGTAACTTTAATAATTGGTGAAGGGCTGGGGATGTGGCTCAAGTGGTAGCGCGCTTGCCTGGCATACGTGCGGCCCGGGTTCGATCCTCAGCACCACATACAAACAATGGTGTTATGTCCGCAGATAACTAAAAAATAAATTAAAAAAAATAATAATTGGTGAAGATCCAGTGTTGTTATCAGTAAAACAGATTGTAACTGAAGACTGAAAAATGTTACTTGAATTTTAATATCAGCAACGAACTTCCGAAATTTTAGGCTGGATATGCATAAAATGGATATCTGATTATTGGTTACAGTGTTTAGGTTGGTTTGATAGATTTGATCTCTTCAGTGTCAGTCATACTGTATGAGATTTGGAATAAGTTTCTATAGTCAAATACTCAATCAAACATTGAATTAATTTATCTCCTTGGGCTGAACAAAAGGTTAAACTTTTTGAAGGTTTGATTATAGATTTCCAGGCATAGTCATGATTTATTGGGTTAGACAATGATAGAAATATGATATGAAGATTTAAACTCCTCTACTGTCAACTTGCTTGCCCATTCAGCTCCTTAAGTAGTAACCTAGAATTGTTTCAACAGCAGGACTTACATGATATCAAATGCCGGTCAAAGAGTGTGGTCACAATGCCGAGATTCAAAATGTGTAAGATGGGAAACCATCAGGGATTTGGAGAAGAGGAAAAGACAAGATTTTTGATGTGACCTGATGTAACTGAGCAACTTGCAAAGTCACAAGTCAAATTCTGACTATAAAAGAGACATCTGATCAGATTGTCATGCTCTGTGTCTAATGGAGTGTTGCAAGGACTTTGACACAAACCATTACCCACTATTTACTTATTCAAAGCAGAAACCTACTGGAAAATTGAGTGAAATTATCCATACTTTAACAGCTTTGAGCAGATTGTATTATGAACAAAATTTTTAAAATACACCCTCTGAACACATAGGTATTAAATACTATTGAGTTCTGTTCTATGTTAATCATCATGTTTTACAAGGCTGTTTCTATCTGCAAAATATGAAATACCATTGCACAATTGTGGGAGAATTTAATACTGACGGTTGGATCTGTGACTTCTCAGTAGCTGTGCTAATTAGGAAGGATCCTGATAGCCCAGAAACTAGGTTAATTTTCACACTCCTTATTTCTCCACAGTCCTGTGTTATTTCCAAATTTCCAACGCTTGTTCTTCATTTGGGTTTCTTGGACAGACTTACACAGTAAACCAACCTGAACTTTCTCCTATTTTAGTCTAATTGGAAGAAACCTTTTCAAACAGGATACAACAGAACTCTGAAACCCAGTGAATGGTTCAGATGCTTTTTATTTATTAATCAATGTTAACATTATATAGGAAGGTGCTTTGCCTGTGGCTGTTGGTGCCACTGAAAATAAATGAAAGTTGTGGTTAAAATTGTTTTTCACACCCTGAAAAGTCATAGTGGACTATTTAAGTGGAAGAAATGGAAAACTTGAAATCGTCAACACCTATTTATGTGACATTGTAAGAGAAAATACAAAAATAAAAATAAATGCATCCCTAAACCTCTTTTAACAAAAAGAATTAAATTGCTGTACTGATGAATGTTTCATGTATATTGTATTATCCCTGAATGTATGGATGAAATATAACAACAGATTTAGATAGTTTTTTGTTATCTTACTAATTATTTAAAAGACTGTATAATTTTCAGTTGTTTTAAAGTATTTCCAAAGAAGAGTTTTGAAGACATTGAACTGATTTAATAAAGCAAGACTGTCCATAATCGAAAATTCCTTCACAAATCCTGGGATTTTTGTCCCAGAACAATTCTTTGGCTGTAGTTTCCTTATGAGCTGGGAGTCGGATACAACTAATTTTTTCATCATCACAGAGTCTAGTGGCATCAAGAAGGGGCCTAAGGTTAATCATATCAGTCAAATACCTAACTGGAGAAACATTTCGCTGGAAAGCTCTTCAAACATCGGCAATGACATTTGAAGTAATTGCAAAGTTCAAGTCCCCATTTAAACAAAAGGCTACCCCTCTGCTGTGTCCTCTTTTCACTGCTGAATATGATAATATTAAAGGCATCAAAGTGCCTATATGGTAAATTAATAATGTGGCATTTTATTGATTGCCTATATATTCATTGGAAGAGTCTATTTTCAGCTTAGAGATTTCATTTCTAAACATATGCTATGTGGAGTTCTGAAAGCTATGGTTTTATAAAAAATAAATAAATAAAAAATAAAAAACCTAAAACTGAAAGCGCAATAAAATTCAAAGAGTCCTCGGGTCTCTTTTGAGACATGTATTCTGGTTCTAAAATTATAGTCATAACAAAATTCCTCAGACAATGCCACCTAATGAGCCTTCATGTGGTCATTAAAGCCATATTGTGAGTCCATTATCAATCTGGGAGATTAAAAATAGACTACCTGAACTCTATGCACTGGTGGACTGACTGTGAGACGGGAAGACACTAATTGAAATGTGCTCATATTGACAGCAGGAAAGATTTTCATATGTTACTACTTGATAGGTATTTAATGCATCTGGCTTTTTATAAAAGCATGGAAAATCAACTGTCCTTATTATTTCAATATATTAGCAGTCTTCAGGTGGGACTTCTGAGCCTGGGTGCGTCGATCAGTGAGACAAGGACATGGATAGAGAAAAAGAAGAGAACTCCACACAAAATTAACCAAACAGGGAGGAGAAGAGTGGCAGGCGCCTCTGTGAAGCTGTGGTGGTGGTTGGGAATGTGCTGGATAAACGGCCACCTGCGGCCTCCGCTGCACCTGGAATTCCTATCTAAACAGGAGAGCGGGAAACAGTGAGGCTTGCGGGCCCCTGCCACCTCGTTCCTGGTTCTTGATTGGTGTTGAGATGGAAATGTGGGAACTCCATTTTCACTGTAGGAATGATATTTGTCCTATTTTCTGATCATGAAAGCAGTATTAGGAATTCAACAAGCTGAAAATGGAGAAAAGCAAAAGAGAAGGACAGACAGCACAAGCCTCTGACCACCGGGTTTTGTCTTGCTGCAATTCATGCAGATAATTTCATGTCAGATGACTCTCGTGAGAATATACTGTGATTTTAAGTTACTAAAAAAGATATGCTTCTCCAGAAGAGCAACAAGGACAGGGAGGAGACTGCAACATAGGAGATGGCAGCTAGCTTCTGTGTTGCTCCAGCCAAGGTGACCAGCTGTGTGACGAATCCTCTGGAAGCTTGAGCTGACTCCGGAGAGGCCTTTTGTTTCTGTATTTAGAATGTTCCGGTGCAACTCTCCAGATGGCTTCAGCGGCAAGCAGCAATGCCTGACCAGGAGATGGAGGTCTAAACAAAGGGGCTTGCTTCATTCCCATGAGAAGGAGGACACAGCTCATCTCCACCTGGATGATTTGGGTTCTAACTTCTCTGTCACTCTCCTGATGGCCTCAAATGGCAGGATCTGCAAACATCGTGAGATCCCACCACCAGTTATGAAGGCAGGGAGTCCATCAGATGCCAAGGGAGTGATGCTCCTGGGATGAGACCTTCTTCTCCAGGGTCTCTTTTCTTCAGGGAGGAACATCTTTCCAGGAAGGCACACAGTACACACTTTGTTCACAGGTGAGAAACTAAACACTGGTTACATGAAAACCACACAGCCAGCTAGCTTATACTGTCCTACTTGTTATTAGCAAATAAGGAGATAGGGGGAAAAAAGACTAAAAGGAACCTCTTGTTTCAGAAATGATTAAAGGTTTTATGAATCCATGTGTATTTAACACAGAACAACAGACAATGGGAATCATAGGATCTAAAAGCAAAGTCCTGCTAGGTTTAAAAACACTAAGTTTAGAACACTAAATACATGCCATAGACCCTGACTCATTCACTTGGGGTGTAACATAAACTCTGATGTTTTAAACTTTTCAAAAATTGATGGCTGGAGAGTTGTCCTATGAGTGGCAAGACACACAGTACATACATTTAAATAATTAGTATTTCGACACTTGGTAAGATACCTCCCATGATTGCCCAAAGAGATCATGCAATGGGGTTCCACTCTTGTAACATTCACAGAGAAACCATTATTCCAAACCCCTTAACTAAGACATCTGCTAATTCTAGGGTTATAATATCCTCTGAATAGGGACTAGCTTGAAAGAGAAATAATACCACCAACAGCACTGTCTTAAATGACCTGAGGCCACTTGTCTAGGATCTGTGATGACCTAACTTTAAAGAAGGCAGTTCTAGGTAGCACTCTCTCCTGCTCCCCGCAACAACTACAGGCTCTTCCAAGCAGCTTGCCTATGAAGCAAGGCCAGAGCTTGCTGTGCACGGCAGCCTTGTCTCCTCACTTCCCTCTCTGTGCTCTGGCTACCATCTCATGGCTTCTGCCTCTAACTCTCCACGGAGAACCCAGGGTTCAGCTTGATTTTCGTGCTCCTGACTAGTAGCAATTTTGACCACCCTCTTTTTAAATGCATCCCTTCTCATCTTCTGTGATTGCACCCTCTGCCTCCCCCTCTTCCCTCATCCTTTCTTTGGGTTTTCTCTCTTGGACTCTCTTGTCCTCTATACTTAATGTGTGGAGTTCAACACACGTAAGGGGCAGAAGATCCTGGGGCTCAGACCTCAGACTGAATCCCCACTAAGTGAGTGAGAGTCCTGGCCATGCCTTACACTCATGTGTCACCTGGGCAGGGTACTGCATTTATCTGACCCTCGACTTCTTCAACTGCAAAAATGGTGCTAAGGACATATTTATCTCATATGCTTGTTGTAAGTTTAGCAAATTAAAATACAGGAAGCACAAAGATCTGTGGAGGTGCTGAACTAAGGACAAGACAAGCAAAATTCTCCCCCACCCTTAGTTGAATGGGCTTTGTGGCTGTCCTTCCTAGGGAACTTGTTTTCTCGGACACTCCTTCTATCAACTACCTGTCGAGGCACCCGACCACCTTCTGCAGCCCACGGCCTTCTCCTGACCACAGATTCAATCTGATGAATGGCCACATCCACTTGGCTTGGACTCAGTCCATCCCAAACAAACTCACCACCCTCCTTGCCAGAGCCTTACTCTTCCTTTATTTTCATTCTTGGCAAAAGGTGTCCAAATGCACAAGCTGGGATCTTGGGACTTGTGTTTCATTCTCCCTCCTCCCCACATTCAATTAGTCATCAAGTCCTGTCAAATTCATTGACATAGTATCTCTGGTTCCTCTCACCTCCCTCCATTCTCTCAGCCCCTCATGAGACAGGATTGTCACTGTGTCACGCCTGAATTGCTGCCTCACTCCCCATTTATCTCCTGGCCTTGGATCGGATTCCTCTGCAATTCCCTCCCCACAGAGCTACTGGAAGGATTAGACTTGATCAGGTTACTCCCCTTCTTAAAGTGATTCATAGAGTCCTGATAGTCTCCGGGATAAAGCCCAAAGCCTGTAGCATGGCTCTCATGATCCTTCATAATCTGCACCCTCCTCTAGCTTCTACAGCTTCAATTTTTGACGCTTCTTCCCTCACAATGTGAACTTGGGTCAAACTGATGTACATATGGAATCAATATGTTCTAATCCTACCAAATTAACCTTGAGATGAACATTTTCAGGGGAATGTTATCTCTACCTGATCTATTAAACCAAATTGCTTGTCTGAATGTTCAGGTATGCAGTTTATTCATTCGTATTTTTAAATTTTATTGAAATAATCTCACTGGGAAAACTATTTTGCGTGCTAATACTTTACTTAGATTTCTTACTCCTACTCTATCCTAGTACTAAATGCATTATTTCATAACATTAAAAATTCTGTTCCCCCCGCTTTTTTTTTTTTTTTTTTTTGTGGTAAGACTTACATGGTACCTGTCTCATCTACTAATTGTTTCTTACTGGGAAACTTTTGGAGATTAGAATTTTAGCATGTCTAACTTTAGTACTTATTAGAGTTTTGTTCGTTATAATTTTCAGTACCATATTATTTATTCTGAATTGGATGAAAAACTGATTCCATAATATCTTCCTTTAATTCAGAATGTAATAATTCTCTCAGGTATTCCAGGGTTGTGCAGAATGATCAGAATGAACTACTGTGTGGACAATCTATTAATATTGTTTTTCCTTGTATTTTATTTTTTTGCTGTGCTGAGGGTTGAGCCCAGGGTCTCGCACATGCTAGGCTCGTGGTTTCCCACTGAGACTCTCAATGTTGACAGTTTCTTTCTTTTGTAGGTGTCTTGCCATCTTGTTCATCACATCCTTGCGCCTGAGGAGAACACAGAGCCAACCGCAGGGTTGAGACGCGGCTCTGCAACAGCACACTGGCAGGAAGGGAGGGTTGGAGGAGGGCGCAGGCTGCTCTCTGCACCTGCTCCACCGGCCCGTGCCCTGTCCTGTCCTGGCCAGCTTGGCTCTTCTCTTCCTGGACAGCTCCCGCGATAGCCGGGGCCCATGCCACGAGCAAACCCAACTTGAATAAAGTTAGGCGCAAACGGGGTTCACTTGCCAGCACCGTCACTTCTTCCTCTCAGCCTTTGTGGGAAATCTCCAGGAATGTTTCTAATTGGCCCGGCGCTGGTCACGTGCCCCCCAACTAATCACTGTGGGCTGGAGGAGGGGCGTGGCGATTGGCCTTTCTTGGACCACGTGCTCCCCTGCAGGCGGAGGTCGGGCGGGGCACTGCAGCCAGGGGAGCAGCTCTCCTAGCAAAGGTGGTTGCTGTGACCAGAAAGAGAGAAGGGGTCTGGAGAGGGCGGTGGGCTGCACCTTCTGCCTGCCCCTCCTGTTTGTTCCCCAAACATTGCACATTCTTCTCACACTGTTAAACACAATATTGTGATTTTTTTTAATGGTCTCTTGTATGAGATTGGAGCCATGTGATGATGGGAATGTCTTCCTCACTGTTTTCCTGATGCTCAGTAAGGAGTAACTGAAGAATAATGTGTGAGGAGAGAGGAAAAGAAGTTGGAATAGTTTCATATTCACAGTTTCATCTTAGTTTTTATCTGACCGTGAAACGCTGTAAAAATCAACTCTACTTTGAAGAGTTTTTCCATTTCAAACTTACCTGATCTGTTTGCACTTAAACTAAGGTGGGATGTGAAGGCGGGACTTAAAATAGTGGTAGGAAAAGTTTAAAATAAAGAAAGGCTCTACATTGGGTAGTTTCTGAGCCCTAGAAGGAAAGCAGTGCACCAAAAAGATGCTGCAATGAAGAGATGAGTAAAGAAATTATTTTCCTTTCCAGTTGCTTGAAATATTGCACACCATGGGATACAATCTTTTTTGAAAGATAGTCTAGTAAAATGTTAAATTTGGGGAATGAATGGTGATAAGTTATCACTGGGGTTGATAAAATGCAGTGATTATCAGCCATTTTAGACAGCAGTAGCATTTTTGCAACCATTTCAAGTCAGTGCCACACAGGAGGCCAGCCTGCTATGGAAATCACGATAAAGGAGTAAGCCTGCTACAGCACAAGATTTGCTACATTGCCAGGCAGGGAACTCAAAGGTCACTCCTGAATTAAGTTACCTTTGTGTGACTTTCTGTTCTGGGTGTGGAAATACATAGAATGGTGAAATCCATTCAACTAGAGCTGACAGCAAGAGGGGTTCATTAATTCAGAAGTGGGAGTAGGTTTACCTTTCTGCAAAAACCTTGTGGGAATTCTATGGGCTTAGTTTGGTTCTTGGAGCCAAATGGAGCGATAAAATAGAAGACTGCTGTGGGAATAAAACCAAGGACTGGAAACTCTGCCTAAAAAGAGGCATCATCATTGTCTGAACCGGCCATGTGGTGGCCAGAAAGAAATCACATTTGTCACAGCACATGAAGGCTTTGTGATCATTACATGGAGAGAACTGGCAAAGGTTGGCTGTGTACATTGGAGAGAGACCTGGGTAAACACAATGTAGTAGAGCTGGTGCCATTGCCCCAGGTGGCAGTGGAGCCACTGCAGGAGCTAGTGTGGCTTTGTTATGAAGCAGAAGAGAGAATTCCTCACATCACAGAGAGGTGCATCATTCCCTGAAGCCAGAGATCTGATGGCACAGATACTTCATTTTCTCCTCAAAGTGGAATTAGACTGTTGCATCCATGGTTTAATATTGTAAGAGCCGTGTTTAACTAGGAGCTTGGTAAACAAGCTGCTGCTGGTGGCAAATGGGTCAGGACACAGGGACCCACTGTGCCGGTGTTCACCAAGCTGACAGGATGCTGCTGAGACCCAGGGAGGCCAATTTCAGTGCTCTACTGAGGGCAGGAGTGCTACCTCAGGAGTGAGGGCTCATGCTTTGCCACACCCCGTGAGGATCTCAGTCTCAATGCACAGTTCCTTCTGGTAGTAGGAGCAAGAGTTCAAGGCAGAACTGCCAGCTCATAACCTTTTCATTGTGATGGCCTTGACCTTCAGGAATTGCTGAAATCACAACAGATTGCTTTCCATAAAAGTATATACCAATTATGCTCCTACCATTAATGGATAAATGTATTGATTTATGTAAGCATGCACTCAAAGTAGATCTATCAGTCATTTAAATTTTTGCCAGATTAACAAAAGCGGTTATTTTATTGTTTTAATTTGTATTTTTCTGATAGCCTGTAAGTATATTTTTATATTTATTTTTATTTGCATTTTTCCTCTGACTTGCCTTTCCATATGGACATTAATTCTTTCTTGTAAAAACACACACACACGTATGTGTGTATGTGTGTTTCCAAATGTCTATGGTTGGTTAACAAACTACCCTAAAACTTAGAGGATAAATCAAAAAGGTATCATTATCTTATACCATCTGCGAGTGACTGGGCACAGATAGGTCCTTGTTCAGTGTCTTTCATGTAGTTATTGTACAGTCATCTGAAGCCTATGCTAGTATGAGGATTCAAGACGGCTCCCCCACACACTGGCAGTTGGTGCTGCCTTGCCATGGCAGTTTTTCTGGGGCTCCACTGGGGCTGTGGGCTGGAGCATCTACTCATAGCCTTGCTACATGGTTTGGGCTCTCATGGACTGGTGGCTGGTTTGTGAGGGCAAGTGTTCCAAGATACAGGATGCAGAATTACCAGTCTCTTAAACTCCAGGCTTGGAAGGTGGCAATGCATCATTTCTGCTACAATCTATTGTTCTAAACAGCTAGATAGCAAACAGAGATTTAATGGAAGAGACAGGAGAAATATTAAAAAAAATTTTGACCCTCTTTACTCCACCACAATCCACCCCTCTCACCACAAATTGTTTGCAATTTCTTACATGCATAATTTACTTGCCCATCCTCCCCTCACTTCCTCTAATGCTTACCCTCCACCAGGTCCTAAGTCTCATACTGTTATGGCTTCAAGTTCAAGGTTAATGGATTTACTAGATAAATCAACTCCAGGTGTGGATGAGGCTCCTTGTTTGTGGGGTATTCTCTATTGAAGACCTGTGAACCAAAGAGACAAGTTATCTAGACACACACACACACACACACACACACACACACACACACACACACCATAAAATATTGAACAGGCATAGAAAACCACAAATGATATTCCCATTCAAAAATGGAGAAAATAGAAGACACATGGCAGTCATTGGTCCATAGCAATTATGAAATCCATCTGGGCATGTATTGCCAATTCTTTGAGTTATTCTCTTCCCTGGGAATGGTTCTCCATGGTTCTTGGCTTTGTGCCCTGGTTTCTTATTTCTTCCTTCAAGTAATCTTTTTTATTTTTTTTTACATAAAATATAGACTGTTTGCAGCTGAATGTTTCCTCTGCTTGCTTATTGCCCATTGTAGTTTGGGGGGGGGACTAAAACCCTTTTCATGTTGTATTACTTCTGCCCCCTCAGTCCAAGCTGATATAATTCTTTTAAAGACTTCATAGATTCCTTATGTATCAAATGATAATATAAACAAAAGACAGGCTTCATTTTACTAATATAATCTCTTTATTTGAGCCAAGACTTAGGGTGCTGTGGAACAATACTCTTATGGTTCTCAGATGCCATTTTGTTTAGTTGGAAGGGTCTTTGAGGCATGCAATTAAGAATTCTTATAGCACCTTGTGTCTAAGGGAGAAGATCTACAAGTAAGGATTTAAGATTCTGGGAAGCCCAAAAGATCACATATTTAAACATCCTGAGGGCTCATCACTCCAAAGCCATCTTGACTGATAGTGCTTGGGATTTGATAATCATCCAGAGACGTTTTCTATTTTGAGAGTCTTTTGCCATCTGGAGTAACAGGATGAATAATCAGTTTAATCTTCTATCCCAGTAAGTAATGCCTTCAATTTACTCTTGAAATTGAACATGAAAACTAAACAAGTCTTGCTGTTTTTTGAATTTAATATCTATCTAGCTTTTTCAGACACAATTAAAAGAATAAAACAAAAATAGTTGACTCATCCAACATCCTGACTAGAGATGTCCATAGTCAAAATCATCAGTTCATTTGTCAATTTTTTAAAAAATTTTTCACATGACTACTGGTGACTGCGGTGTCCAACTTTCTACTTCTATATAATAGGGGCTGTGTTTTCACCATCCTCCAATAGAGTTTTTCACTCTTATTCAAACCTTTACCAACTGTCTCCTTGAAACTCTTCTATCTTTTGTCCATTAGGTCTTAGAGCCAATGGGATATGTTGGATGATTTGTTACGGTAGCACTCCATGCCTGATACCAAGAGTGTGCCACTTCTGTTTTTTTGCTTAAAAAGAAAAGAAGAAAAAAACTCTCAAAAATATAGTCATTTAAAAGCACAAGTTGCTGTCTCTCTCCATGCAGTGTGGCCTGGGCTCCCAGGGCGGGTCCATTGCGGGGTCATTAGAGTCAGTAGATGGAATGTTGTCATCGGAAGGCTGGGTCTCATAGCCAGGATGGCAGAGGCTCATGGCGGTGGTCTGTTGATGTTGGCTGTTGACCATAAACTCTCATAGGGATGTTGGCTAAGGATCTATAAGTGGCTCCTCTGTGGCTTTGGTTTTCACACAGAATATTGTCTTATTTCCATTAGCAGCTGTTCAAAGATACAGGCAATGGAATTTCTGACATTCTTTTAAAGCAAAAAGAGTGTCTTCACACATTCTGGAGTATTCTATCTTTCAATGTAATTACTGAACTTACCTAGATTCCAGGAGGGAAAAAATGAAAATGACTAGTCCCATATATACATAATACTGTTATCTGTAGGAAATAATTGGATAAGTCCCCCAAGATGTAAGCATAAAGAGTATACAATGCTAACCCATAGCTTAAGTGAAAATATGAAAGTAAGACAAACTTAAAATCAAGTAATAAGAATTTGATCAAATATATATTATCATATCCACTAAAATATACTTTCATTAAAAATTCAATATATGCTTGCTGAAAAATATACAGAAAAAAAAAACAGGTTAAAAAAGTAGAAAATGACCCACAATTGTATCTGCTGCCTTATTCTATATGAGAGGCTTAATTCTTGCATTATTTGTTTTCTGATGTATGTACACAAATACATATTTACTGCAAGGACACACCCCAAACTCACCTTTCTTACATTTATTTTACCCTGGGTTTTACTGAGCTATATATGCTAGGCCTCCTTCCATGTTAATAAAGGATTATAAGCACATCATCGTCGTCAATTTTGAGGACTCCATGCTATTTTTATTATATATCACAACAATTTGTCCTCTTCTATTTGAGCACTTTTCTCCTGGTGTTTTGTATCTGCCTCCACTGATCCCTGTGGCTCAGTGCAAGTCAGCCAGCTTCATTCAAGGACCCCCATATTTGCTGTTAGGTGAATGAGTGAAGGAGCAAATGAATGAGTGACTTCATCCATCACAGCCCGTTTCACTGAACGCACAGAGGTTCCTGTGCCTTTGGAATGATCCTCCATTTCCCTGTGGTTACTTGTCCATCTGGAAGCTGAGAGTAATAAATGCCACATCGCAGGAAGTTTAAAAGGATGAAAGAGATAATATTTATAAAATACTTAACTTCTTTAGAAGGACAATCCCCGCCAAGTCCAGTGTGTATACTGTTATCACTGATTCTGCCCAGCCCCATCAATCATAGGCCTCCCTGGCTGGGGATCCTCTCTGCAGCTGTTCTCCCAATAAGGCCCTCTGGGAGACCAAGAGGAGGGATTCTCTGTGTGAATGTCACACCTCCCTAAAATCACCGAGTTCCACTCTAATTAAGAAGGTGATATTTTTCATCCTCCCAACATCTTTCTGAGATAGGGGAAGGAGTTATTATTACCCTTACTCCTCAGCCAGGGAAACTGACACAGAGACACTCACTCAGCATTAGATGGAAGATAACGGAGGCTGAACTTGAATTTGACCCTTTTAGTTTACAACCACAAGGTGACGAGAGCACGCAGCAAGGTCACCTCAGGATGCAATGAACCCTCTAAGTCTTTAGGAAAAGAAACCTTTCTCCGCCTTAACATGATATTCGGTTTTCAAACTAAAATATCGACTATAAAGCTTTGGGGGCCATAATTTTCATCAGCGAAAGTGTCAGCTTATCCTGCCGCTTGCAGGGAGCTGGTGGAGAATCAGGGTGGCAGTCCCCTCCCTGTGGCGTTGTGGACTTGGAGTGGAATCCCGAAACGTGAGAATGGGTAAGACTGAGCTCACCAGCTCATCCAAGGTCGACCCACTCTTCTGTCTGAGTTTAAAGAAGAAAGCACCTGGGAAGCTCCTGGGAATATCCCCAGCAGAGGGAACAGCAACAGAACCCAGGCCCCGCATCCCCTCTTGGAAGGACTGCCACGTCCGGGGCCCTGGAGCATTGTTTCCTTTCCGTCCCTCTTGGTGCTCCTTTGGCAGATGCATATTTTTTCTTCCTTGAGGCCTCTCTTTACTGATTGAGTGTGGGAGACTGTGGGCTGTTGTGCACCTGCCATCCTCGGGGACAGGGCTTTCGGGCCTATTCCTGTGCCCTCTGTGCCTGAGAACCTGATGCACCAAAGCTGCTCCATCAAGTTTTCCTAGGGACATGGATTTGGCTCCAAGCCTTCCACAGACTTGCAGGTCCTAGAACCGCTACGTGTCCTGTAGAAAGCCCGGTGACGGCCGCGCGCCTGGCTGCTGGCGTGGAGCAGCTGGCAGCGTCAATGGCTCTTCTTATCTTGTGGCATTTCCCTGCTGTCTGTCTGGCACCGAGCGGAGGTGGGACACCAGCAGCACCTTACCAAAACAACGATTTCCTCCTGAAACATCACTGATTTCTGGAACACACTCTTGGCACCGTCTGGGGACAGTTTAAATCTGGGAGGTGGATAAATCCTGTTCTGTGCGCTCAGGATGCCTCCCTTCCTTTTGGGCTGCGGATGCCTAAAAGAACAGGAGAGGGAAGCTGCCACTTGTCTCTTTGTGTGCCAGACACCAGTTGCTGAATCATGAAGTCAGCCAGTTCTCTAGTGGGGCTGTTTCTAATTTCTGCACCTCCCTTTACCATTCTGGTTTTGTTTGCAAAGTAAAGAAAGTTTCTAAATATTTGGAACCCCAGGGTCCTTTGTGGCATTCCTGTGTTTTCTCTCCTTTCACCAAAACATAAAACAACCGGCGGTTGGTTGCTCGTCGGACTCTCTCTTTTCCATGCGTGTGGGGGGATGGACCACAGTCCAACAGCTCTCTTTTCTCTCAGCTTCGGTCATGTTCTTCCTGATGTGAGAGGCTTCCTATCACCGCAAGAAACATTCATTTACGCGGAGTCAGTGCAGATGGGTTATCTCAAAGAGAGAACCTGAAGAAGACGCTGGCCTAATGTTTGTTGAGACAAGGTGCAATTAGGAGCTCCCTCCTGTGCCTCCTACGGCTGTCCCTCATAAGGTCTCAGGTAAGTAATAATTAAAGCAAGGCTTTAAGGCACTATAGTGCGGCTCTCACAAATGGGCCAACTCGTTTTGTCAAAATCCTATCCAAACAACGCTTTGATCTCACCTGCAAGCCACCTGTTGCTCTCTGGCTCAGCAGACTGCCCGGGTGGTACCGTGTGGAGCCTCTCTCCCTCCTCCCTGCTGGTATCCAGACGTGCATACACCTGTTGCCCTAGCCCCTGTCCCCTTCCCCTGGCTTTGATCTCTAGGCACTGTGGAAACCATCAGCTGTGACAGAATTCTGGTCAGGCCTCATTGCCTTGGCATGCAAGTCTCCAGGCCTCTGCCCCTGGGAATCTGAGGAGGAGTAGCCCAGGCCCAGGAGGGTGGGCCGGCAGGTTGGGTGTTTCACAGACTCTGCCCCATAGTTCCTCTGCTCTTCTAGGGGCCCAGCCAGCAGTAATGAGCAGTAACTCCAGAGGTCAGCCAGCCTTCCCAAGGAAGAGCAGACTCCTTTCCAGGCCCAGATGCTGCACCGCCTGTATACGTTGGCACTTTGCAGAGCCAGTGTCTATGATTCCTCCCCTGGGGGTTCTGGTTCAGCAGGTGCCCCTCCCTCCTGCAAGCAGGTGGGGTGTCGATATCAAAGTTAAGGCTTCAGGCATTGGAAGGGACTAGAAATATTTTTACAAGAAGAAAAACAACACAGTTGACCCTTACTTAAATTGAATTTCTCCCAGCATATAAGGCAAACTTCTTTTTTTGAAGCAGGCCACCTAAAATGTAAGGGTCGTTTGCCAAAAGCCACATCTGACTCAAATAAGCAAATCTGTTGTATATAGCCTGTGCATGTAAAACACAATCCAAATGCTAGCATGCATGCTTTTATGTTATTCAACGACAGCAATCCGTATCTTATTTGTGTGTATCTTTGATGTCTATTATGTCGTCTGAAGTGATTACATTGCTTTTATTTAATAAAATTTTTTTCAAGTTGTTTTAAGTCTCTGAATGAAAAGTCAAAAAAAAAAAAAGAGGCTGAATTCTTGTTTGCTGCATCTCAGCTTTTATGTTGGAAGCAGTTGATGTTGAAGCTCTTAGTCTAAACAATTTACAGTTTTCCGGATTAAGATCATGTGGAAGAAAGATGAAAATCTTTAAAGCAACATTACATAAATGCTCCTGCTACTCCAGGGTATATGAGATATTTGTGAGCTCTGGCTGCTGGGAACATGGGAGCTTTCTAAAGTGGGCAGAAGGTGAGAGTCTTTCGGAGAGCTTCTGGAGGCAGGGAGATAAAATCTACTCCCCGAACCTGAATGCCATGAATGCTAATACAGCCAACACAAAAACAGGGAGACTGCACAAGCTTTCAAGTTGTTTGAGGGAAAACAAGCTCATTTAATGTCCATCTGCTGATAGGGACATTAGGAAGAGCCTGGGCTGCTGACAGAGCAGTTCCCTTGATTTTGACTATTATTTCAGGTTTCTATCTTTTCCTCTTTGTTAGGAAGATATTAAAAATAAGTTTTTGGCAAAAAGTACAGAAAAACACAGAGTCTCCGAAATTGCAACCAGTACAAATTCCTGGCCAGCAATCTTAATTTTTAGTGCTTGTCATCATTGAACAGTTTTCAGAACTTTCTCTAAGTATTAGAAAACTCTGGACTATTGAAGAATGTTTCAGGAATACCATGCAAGCCTAGAGGTTTATACTCTTAAGAGGTGAATAGCGGCTTGGAGACCTCCATTGAAATTTGTGTACCAGGGATTATAGAGTGTGTCCACAAGCTGTCCCTTGCCTGTACAGAAGCCACTTAGCAGTGTTTGAGAACTATGGTTGTTTGTGTAGGTATTTCTGTAGGATTTGCAGGTTATAATGTGCCCAGTGCCTTAGCTCAAGAGTCTATCTCTTATTTCCTCCTCTTCTCCGTGTCACATCTGTTTGTCATGTGTTCATTTCCACATTAAGGTAAGTTACAGCTAAGAATAAAAAGGTAGTGCTAATTAATTTAGGATGGGGAAGAAAAAAAGAATCACGATTAAATTTTTCTTCCCTCCCCAAATATTTTCCAGTCAGAGATTTATTCGGAGGCTGGATGATCACTCAGAAACACTTGAAGAACCCACTTTCATTTGCCAGGTGTTGAAGTTCCAAGGTATTGAGGTAGTAGTTCCTATTTAATAAGGTGAAGAAGAGAAATAGTATGTTATTTTATTTTTTGCTCTGCCCTTATATATTAAAAGAACCATTCAGTCTTAGCTGAGCATGGTGGCACAGGCCTGTAATTCCAGCTATTCAGGAGGCTGAGGCAGAAGGAGGGAACACAAGTTCTAGACCAACCTGGATAACCTAGTGAGACTCTGTCTCAGAATCAGATCAAATCAAAGGACTGGGTTGTAGCTCAGTGGGAGGGCATCTGCCAGCACACTCAAGTCCTGGGTTCATTCCATAGTATTGAAAAAAATAATTAGCCTTTACCATTATCATTTCTTGCCTGAATATCTAAAATTCCTTCCTAACAAATCTCTCTCCTTCATCTAACCGCTCCTATCCTTTAAAGATTTTTCTACCATTATCAGCATGCTCTTGTTACAGACTGAATCTGATTATGTTATGGGAAGGAGAGAATTCTCCACGTCTCCCCTGCAGCTCTCAGGAATGAAATGTGCTTGGTTGGCAAACCCCAGTGGGCAGCCTCCACCCGTTCCCACCCCTGCCCCCGCTCTGCTCTTCTTGAGCTGCTCTTCCGCCATACTGAACCACTTAGGGAAAGCCGCTCCTCTCCCACATCTGAGCTGCTTTCTTCACTTGGAACCACCTCCCCGAGGGTCCTAACTGCTAGTGGACCTTTATGTCTCAGCCAGAGTCACGTCGTCCTGCCTGGAGCACGCTCCCTGCTCTGCTTCCCTGAAAGCTGTCCCTGACCATCTCTGTGGACCACAGAGCCCCTCTGCGGGCTGGAGCTCTGGGCGCAACGTGTCAGCGAGGAGTAGGAAATGGAAAGTGCTAGTTTACTTATCTGAGTTCTGAACTAGTTTAGAAAATCCCTGGGAGCTGGCACTATGGATTTTATTCTTGTGTCAAGCATGAAACCTTTGCCTGGTGTGTAGTGAATGCTAAGTAAATATTTGTTGAACAAATAGATGGTCTCTAGTGGTATTTTCATAGGTACGTGCCTTTCATCTTTGCAAGAGTCAGGGTTTATTGATAGTTGAATACATGTTGTTTTGTCAGGCCTAAACTTTTATTTTCTCTTTTAGGACAAGGAATGGTTATTTAGAAATAGCAAAGCCAGTTTTAAACTTGCCTGCAGATCTTGTCATAATCCTGCTATGACCCGTTGCCTCTGTCTTTAGGGGGAACACCAGGGTAACTTTCGGCTTGATTGGGCTGCCTAGGAGGGAACTATACCTGGGAAAGATTACAAGTGTTAACTGATTGAGTAGGCTCCACACAGGTGACATCAGAGAAGAAGGTGGCACTCCATACTCAGAGACTGGCTGGAAGGCTGAGCTCGAATTTTGAATGTTTGTATTCAAAACTCTTGTTTTTTTTTTTTTTTTTTTTTTTTTTTTTTACCATTTTCCTGACCTGAAAAAGTGTCAAGTGTCTTCATTTGCCGAGTCGGACTAATTTCAGCATCAAACCTGCAGGGTGGCTGTGAGAGGCAAATGTGTTGGTGCCCGGAAGGACTTGGGTGCCTGGTTCATGGGGAACACTCAGCCAACGATGGTCATCATCATCACCAGGGCCATCTTTATACCCTTTGTAATGGTTGGTATCTTGGACCCTCCCTGGTTTGGGGAGTAGAGAGCTTTCCCTCACATCACTCTCTTCTGGGCACTCGGCCACGTGATTTGGGCACGTAAACTTTCCAGATGGTGCTGAGTCAAGCGTAGTTGGGAAGGGCTGGGATTAGGTGAGTGGTCTTTTTTGGGGGGTGGAGGGTTTTCTATCTAAACACAGCTTCCTGCTTTGCTCAGGATCCAATGCAGAGCTCACGGCTCAAAGGCAAAAGAAAATCTGGGTTTGTGTCCATAAGCCTTTACATCCACAAACACACAGCCAGCCTGGAGAATGTTTAGACAAATCTGTGGCATAAGATTGACAAGTGTTTCTTGTGTCCTTTTCTCAAGGGTGGGGCCAAGTGGCTCTCAGGAGGGCAGTTCCCATAGGAGATGTCAGAGGAGGCTGCGCAGCAAGGAGGCTGTCCTAAGGCTTTCCCCACAGGGGGCTCTGATTCTGCATCACAGCAGCCACATGGAGGTAGAGCACAAAACACGACCAAAACGTGCTCTGCTCTCCCAAGCAGGCTCACCATGCAAGATGAAGCCGCTGATCCTCTGCCCTGCGCTGCCTTGCTAAGCCCTGAGCTCCAACAGGGCAGGTGTGGGAAATGCCTCTGGGCTTACGCAGTGTTTTCAGCTTGCTCTGGGTTTATCAGGATGTAGATCCATCTTGACTTGAGGAGCATCCATGTGTGCATGGGTTATATGATTAATACAAGATATAGGAGCTTTAAATAAAGGATACATAAGAGATTTTAAAAGAAATGGCCCACTACTAAGAAAATCTCCATGAACATGTACTAGAGAGAGAGAATTTTTTAATATTTATTTTTTTAGTTTTCGGTGGACACAACATCTTTATTTTATTTTTGTGTGGTGCTGAGGATCGAACCCAGAGCCCCATGCATGCCAGGCAGGCGCGTTACCGCTTGAGCCACATCCCCAGCCCTTCTTTTTTGTTTTAATTGTTGCATTTCCCTGAAATCAAGAAGAAAATCAGCAAAGTTATTGAAACTAACAACCTGAGCCTCGAAATTCACACTAGCTTAGCTGTATGTGATGGGTGTGCATGGTGGGACCATCACATAGGAAGGCAGGAGGTGTCACATGAGCATGATCTTGCACAGAGGAGCCAGGTTGGTACTGGGCTGCCCCTGAAGCGAGGAAGCCAAGGTGGATGCCTTGGCAGCATGGGGGAAGGGCCAGAGGGGCAGGTGAAGCTGTCTGGGAACAGACACTGCCGCCTTGGGCTGGCAGCAGAGGTGGTGGACAGTGGACAGAGCGGAGAGCTCTTGGGGTCAAGTTTGAGAGGCTGCCCAGGCCGTGTGTGTGAGGTGGTGAGGTGGGAAGGTGCCCAGGATGCCCTGGGCTTTGCCTCGGGGGCAGCGTGCAGGAGAGGCGCCTGGTGGGGCAAACCAGGCGTCCTGGTGAGTTTGTGGAGTCTTTGACATGTGTGAGAAGCGCTGTCCAGTAAGGATTTGAGGGGTGACGGCTGGAGACGGGGCCCTGGGACTCCTGGGGGCTAGATGTGAGGGGAACGGTGTTGGGAACAAAGTCACCTTGGGAAGCAGCGTGGAGTGAGAGGAGAAGGGGCTGGGCAAGCACTGCTCTTCGATCTTAAAAGTCTTACTGAAGAAAATGGGAAATACATAAGGAAGGACGTCAGAGTGGCCGGAGAAGAAAGAGGTAGGCCACGGAGGGTTATCCAAGGGGAGAACCTGCTTCACAAACCAGGGGGACATCAACAATATTGAAATCTGAAAAGGCCATTCAGTTTAGCGACCTGGTTGTACCTGGTCATCTCCATGAAAACCCCACGAGGAGGGCAATGTTTCATTTCAGACATCATCGCTGGTCTGGCTGGGTTATTAGTAAAGAGAGGAAAGACCAGAGCAGCTCTCCTTGTGCAGGGCCAAGACGGTCCAGCGTGACACCGATGCTCAGCAGAAGGAAATGGCGATTTTGCAGATGGACCCTCAAACACGGCTGTGCACCTGGAACACATGTTTTCTAAAGAACAACGATGTGTATGCCGTGGCTTTTAATAAATCCATGGTTTAATTGTGATTAGTAACGTGTTTACTATTTTCTTGGGAACAAGTAGAGATGCATTATTGTAGGCAGATAGTTTGAATCATAACTACATTGCAATTTATAGCCAAAGTATGATGTTCTCTTATGGATAATAGCTATTAGACCATGTGTGAAAACTGCGTAAAAACAATGTGAGTAGGAGGTGACATTACCAAGGCAGGCAGGTAATGAAAATTTAAGTGGACTCAATGTAATTTAGGTAGGTTAATTATTACCAGTTTTTGTTTTGTTTTTGTTTTTGTGAAGCTCCAGTGCCCAAACTTTGGATTCTGGCTCTTTCTCCTGTTTTCTATCTGACCCTGTGCAAATTATTTCCATTCTCTGTGCCCCAGTTTCATTATCTATAGAAGGTAGGATTAGATGAGATTATCTACATGTATCCCTTAGAACACCTGCTGTATATACGTACATCATAAATCTACTATTATTCCCATTTTCTCATTACTATTCTGTGATCAATATATATTCATGAATTTTTGTCAATTTCTCTTAATTGGATATCCAGCATGGGAATTACGAGGTCAAAGGGTAAAACCATCATTTTAAAAAATAATTTTTGCAGTTAATTTCTTTCAATAAAGGAAGAGTTGAGGCTGGGGATGCAGCCCTGTGGTTGAGTTCTTGCTTAGCGCGTGTGAGGCCCTGGGTTCCACCGCTGGCATTGCAGGGGTTGGGGGGAAGAAAGAAACAAAGAAGAAGAGTTGAGCTGCTGTCAGTCATGGCACAGTGATGCAGCTGTGCGTGTTAATGTGTCTAGGTACTTCCCTACAGCGGGGTGAGCCGCTGATGGAGGAGCCTCTCTTCCTGTGCCCAGGCCTTTCCACCCTAGAGAAGACCCTCAGACTTCCCAGGGCCAGCATCTGACCTCACAGGTCTCCTCCTCTGGGGCCTTGTCCCTTCTGATTGGCCAGGACCCTTCTAAGACATCAATCACCTTCCACTGTACCTTATGTACTCCGACCAATAAGTCCAGGACGCATTTTCCAGTAACTATGCAGCAGTCTTGCTCGGTGTCACCATCCACATCAACTCTTTGTTTCTTGATTGCTTATTGCAAAGATGCTTTATAATTCCCGTTTTCCAGGCTATTGGTGAACTGAACATTGGCTTACATGTGTCTATCATCTATTTGCTCTTATTTTACAATTTTTTTTGTGCTTCTAATTGCTTGTTTTTTTCGAGGTGTTATTCTTTTTAATGACTTACAGATTTTTAAAAAATATTCAAGACATTGATCCATCTTATATATATTGGTTGTGAGTGTAGTCTTAGGATTGCTTGCCCTCTAATTTTGTTAATCTTAATTTTTCATTGACATTTACTTTAAAATGTTAAAAATTTTGAAGTTCTACCATGGCTTTTGTGCCTGAAACCTTCCCCCCTTCTAACGTAGAGGACAGGGAAAAAAAATCCAAAAATCCAACAACACTAAATTACATTTTCTAGCTCTTTTAATGTTTTTCTTTACATGTAATATACATGAAGCTCCTTGATTCATCACGGTTAATTGTGGGCGTGATTAGAGATGAAGAACTTTATGTGTTGTGTTTATAAATTCTGCTGATTTTGATAACTCCTTTATTTTCATGGCTTTTGCTTATTTGTCTATTATTTAACATTTTTTGTTAAATCATTTCTTTTAAGCGGTATTTAGTGATTTCATCTACTGAATGAGCACAACGATTTCAGAGTGTGACAGTTCTCTGGGTCAGTGTCCTCTCTCCGGGTGTGGGAGCTGGAGCCGGAGCACAACTCCCAGAGAAAATATTTTACAATAAGCAGAGGAAGAACTGTCCCTCTAGGGCTGGGTCCCCACAGAGCGGCTCAGAACTCGGGGACGATGACAGTTTGCCAGAAGTTTTTGTCATGGCTTTTTGAATCAGGACGGGAGGACTTTCTTAGAGAAAATGAGGTGAGGAGACTTCTTTATTAGCCCCGACTTCACAGACGTTTGGGAAGGGCGGAGTCTAATCTGGACTACAGAGCTATGCTTTCATAAAAGAAGTTCTCAAAAGGAAAAAAAATAAGTATGAATTTTCAAGGATTTATTTTCATTGAATTCATAAAAGAAAGACCTTCTGAATAAAAGGGATTCTTGGATCAAAAAAGAAATTCAATTACTTTTTCAAGCTCTAATGACAGTACTTTTCTGTAATTTTAAAAATACTTTGGGTGAAGGTTCCTTTTCACTTCAGTACCAAAGTGAGTGCAGGTAGCAGTCCCCATCCAGGAGCGAAACAAGCCTGGCTTTGTTTCCTTCTACCCCTCAGAACACCAGCTGAACCATTCCCAAGGTCATAGAATTCCGGCCGACACCACTGCCTCTGCAGGTTGTGCCTGCCCCAAACCAGGCCTTGGCATTGACTTATATTTTAACATATTGTTAGACGTTAAAATGTCTCTGCAATAATTTGCCTTTCTCTCCCACCTCATAGCACCGACTCTCTAGCAGAAAAAGCTGGGGACCTCATTTCAAAAACCTTAGAGGTATGTACAGTAAAAAAAACATGAACATTAGTGCACATGGATATTAGAGAGAAGATTTCACCGTAAGTATCACAAGAGTTCTATCTTCATACAATTTATAATGCAGTTGGGTGATACTGTAAGATTATATCTCACAAGTAACTTGGTACATGTTGTTAGAAGATGTAGTATTCTTGGTGCAGAAAACTTATGACAGACAAAATTGGGGCATATGAAAATTAAATAGGATATTTTACTCTAAGTATCATTAAGACTATCATAATTCAATTTATGATTAAAACAGGGTTATATTATATGACTATTACAAGGTAACATGTAGAAGAACATCCAGAATTCTCAGTGTAGACAATTTACAAGGAGAAATGCAACATATATATATATATATATATATATATATATATATATATATATTTTTTTTTTTTTTTTCTTTTTGGTGAGAGAAGAACTAATAGCACAGCTTGCATCTGTGGTAACTTATTTCCTACCTCATGCATATGAGGGTTCATAAAAATATGGAGCAAAATTTAAATTTCACACTTTATTTTAGAATTGGTTGTAAATCATGTTCGGCTGTCATTGTGTCAGGTTTTTTTTTGTATATGGTTTTTGTTAGTCTATCATTTTTAAAGATACCCCAGGCAAATAGCATTTAGCGCTAATACATAAATCTGTCTGTACCTTTAAAAGTGCTACGGCGTTTCAAAGAGAAACCCATTGTTCTTCACCTAGCCTGATAGAGCAGTGAAAGTAGGGCAGGTTAATTTAGTGAAAGTTTTCAAAGCTGCACAGTCATGTCACTAATGCTAAAAGCCCATAATTTACATTTTCAGAAAAAAATATTATAGAATTAAGTATCTTTGAACCAGCAAGACTATTCACTACAGGAAGTTATTATTTTGATCAGGCTGTTGGTTTCTGAAGTCTCTTGGCAACAATACAAAAATAGCTTTGCCTTGTTAATAAAGAACAATCTGGAAAAACAAATTAGAAATGTGTTAAGAACAAAATAAACAGACATTTTATTTTTTAAGCTTGGGGCCTCTGAAATTTCACAGACTCCTGGAATCTGGGAGCTCCACCCAACAGCTCCACATTTTATTACCCTGTTATAGGTTTGGCACGCGAGGGATAATTTTCCAACTGTTGGAACAATGTGGATTCACATTTTTCCAGAAAGGGGGAAAAGAAAAGGGAAAAAAAAATCTCTATCTTACATATTAAATTCTAAATAGAGAAAGTGTCTGTATCACTCTTCTCATTTTAATATGGAATTTGAGAACTAAGCGAAAAATTACATGTATGAAAATGGGGTACCTCAGCGTAGTTGAGACCTACGTCTGGCGAAAGGATCTTAAATCAGTGTAGAAAAGTCAGTTCACAGAGCTCAGCCCATGTCATGCAGCCCCACTCTCAGCAGCCACCGGAGGCCAGTCACCTGGGGTCTGCTGAAATAACTGCTGTCTAGTTCTTACTGCTGCATATTCTGCACGCATTGACGACTCTAGGGAGAGCTCAGGACAGCTTTGGCTAAGGCAGAGCTCTCTGGCCCCTTGCTGGGTGTAATAGTGCCTTCTAGGTGATTAGAAACCCATATTGGCTTACTTGCCATTGCAACCAACACACCTGTTTGGGTGAGGGGGAAGCTTGGTGCTATAGGTTTTTAAAAAGTACGAAATTGCAATTTTCATATGCATATAGAAGAGTATACCAAAAAAGCCCCCACATGCAATGGGAAATGATTATTCCTTTTTTTTCCTCTGTTCTATGAAATGGGTGGGAAAAAATTTCCAGGGCTGTTCATGGTTTGTCTGAACCAGTCTTCCCAGCTGGAATCTAATCATGGCGCCAGGCACTAGAGCTAAAGCTGGTCACCTTCTGCCATCCTAAGCGGAAGGCCTCGTGCTGGAGCAAAGTGAAGGGAGTGGGGTTCGGGGAGGCGGGATAGCTTGCTGAAGTTTACCTGGCGAGTTGGCAGCATCATCACGCCAAGACACACTAAGCACGCAGGTGTTTGTGAAGGGATCAGTGCCAGTAAGAATCGTGCTATGAATTTTGGATGGTGCTTATCAGTTCTGCTCAGACGTGGACTAGGCACTCTTCTTTTATTATAGCCGTTGTGTTCACGTCCAGGGTGACGTGTTCTCAGGAACACCAGCCCAGGAAACTCTGTTTTCTCTGGCTTGACCTCCCTCTTCCTGACGTCTGCTTTTCTGCTGTTCCCGGAGCTGCTCCCTGGCTTCACTTCTCCTCTCCCTGGTCCCATTCTATCTTGTTCTGATGTCACATCCCCTCGATGTCCCCAGCCTGCCTGCTGCCCTGCTGGGCTGCTGGAGAAGACCTTCTTCCCATCCTTTGCAGGAGCTCTGGCCCCTGAGCCCTTCCCCCTGGGCCAATAGTGCTGGGATCTCAACACCACTGAGCAGCTTGGGATATGGCTGCATGTCCAGGATGGCTGATGCATGTGACAGGCGGCAGAGTATTCAAGTGGCAAATGAACCGAGGGGAAAGGGCAGTGGGGATTTTGACTTTGTCCTGGAGAGGCAGGTGAAGCTAATATCTTGACATTGATACCTGAAGGTACTCAGGAGACCCTACATTTGGCCCTTGGCTTTCAGATGGGAAGCAGTCCTTATACCCAGAACCCTCGCCCCCAGGATCTCACAGCTGGTGAGTGGAGACAGCTGTGTATACGTGTGTGTGTGTGTGTGTGTGTGTGTGTGTGTGTGTGAGAGAGAGAGAGAGAGAGAGAGAGAGAGAGAGAGAGAGAGAGAGAGGGAGGGAGGGAGCAGAATGTGAGTGGCTTTCTTCTAGAGCAGTTTTTGTTTTTTTCATTGGAAGAAATTTTAAAAATATAGACAATTTCAAAGAATAGTATGTTAATCAAACTCTCACCACCTCTATTTGAAAGGGGTACACATTTTGAAATATTTGCTCTCTCTTTTTCTATGTTATTTAAAAAACACACAGGGAAGGATAAGTTCATGGTTTTTGAGAAGAAGGATATTTAAGAACAAAGAAAGAATGCATTTATCTTCCTAACAGAAAGAACAGAGAGAACAAATTCCTCTGGACAGAAACAGACTCCCCTTGGCCACCATGTGGGCCTTTCCTATCACTCATCCTTTCCTTTTACAAACAAAACACTTTGCTTAGTTGGAGGACACATCTGCCAATGTCACCCACGTACCGATGCTGAGGCACAGTGGACAGGAAGCTCTCGTGGGTGTCTCAGGGTCATATTGTATGTGACACCCTGACGTTTGTTCTCTTCCCTTATCATCCTGTGCTCAGATAAGACACACATACATTTAACTTATAATTTTAAGTGTCACATGTGAGACACTATGTGGACATTCTATGGTTTGTCTAGTTATTCACCTCTAAATGGCCATTTTCTGTTTGACTATTGCAGATAATGCCACAGTAAATATTCTTGTTCAGGTCCTCTTGTGGTGTGTCTCTGGACATGAAATTAGGCATGATCCTGGGTCCTGCACATTTTCAACTTTCCTAAACATTGCTGATTCGCTGTCCAAATGTGCCATAGTAAGCATATTCTTGCCAGTTTGTGTGTGTTTGTGTGTGTAGGGGGTTCTGCTTCCATAAAACCTTCCCAACACTCAATAATGTTACCTTTTTAAGTTTTTACAGAGTTGAATGAAATGTAGGTTGTCATTTTTCAGTGCAAGTTGGCAACTAGTGGGTACTTAGAACCTTTCAGCATATGCAGAAATACAACTGGGATGAGACCCTCGAGTGCAGTGGTGTGACTTGCTGCCCCCAAAACAACTGGTCAGTGCAGGGAGCTCAGAAAGCTGTGGTTTTTACCACTTTTGCCACCTTTGGAATTTTTTAAAAGCACATTGATGGTTCAGCTGCTGTGTACCAGAGAGAGTGACGAAGACACGTTCTACTGTTATGAAAACCATTAGGCAGATGCACTTCTGTGTGGTCTACGTGTGAATGTTGTCTCACAAGTCAACTGCTTCATTGTACAGGGAAGAGAAAACACATGCCGGGCAGTGAAATGATTTCTCCAAGATCTCACACAGATATCTGCTTTTAAGGAAAAAAATTTCAGAAAGGTTGACTAATTGGCAAAGAAACATGGAAATAAAAATAAACGGCATTCATGGGCTCGGCCTCAGGCACTTCCTAATCATCCTATGCAGGACAGGCCTTGCACAGACATCCATATTCCTGCATGGGATGTCCACCTTCCCAGGAGGCAGGGCCTGCATCACAGAAGTTGCAAGTAAATACTGCCCAAGTCAGGAGGAAAGCACAGCAGATGTCCGAAGCCCTGGAAGACAAGAACATTCTGTCCCCCAAGGAAGCAAATGCCAGCCGGCCCTCCCTTCTTCTGGCGTCCCCCTCCCTGGCCCTGCATGAGAATTTTAATTGCAGAATTTGCCAGATAAGGAGGGAGTTTGGATTAAAAGTGCAGTAGTGAAGGTCACCTGCTATTGGATCCCTTCCTGCCCTTTGAGAGTTCTGTTCCTACTCTCCACACTTGAATAAGTTCTACTCTTTTCATTCCTGAAAAAAAAAAATAGTAGTGATTAATTTGAGTCTACGGAAAAATTTCATGAAGCATACACATCACAGGGGTACGGTGTATAAGCAATTTATTTAAATTATTAACATGTAGAATATATCATATGACACATCGTATTAGTTCTTTAAATGCGATTCCTTATATAGACTAATAACGTTCCTGAAACTTTACGGGTGCACTGTGAAGTTCTGGAACACTTGCACATCGTGTGTCGATCAGCTCCATTTCTTAGGTTATCTGTCATCTCAAACATTTGTCATTTCCTTTGAAATGAGAACGTTTGAAATCCTCCCTTCTAGTTACTTGAAATTACACAATCTGGTGTGAGTGACCACACTCACCCTCTGGTAGTGGAACACCAAACCCCTCTGTCCAGCTGGCTTCAGTCTGTGTCCATTCGCCAGTCTCCCCCCTCTTCCTCCTCCTCCTCCTCTTCCTCCTCCTCCCCCCTTGCCCATAGTTCTTTCAGATTCCACATGAAAGAATCACAGTAAAGATGTAGGAACAAGTCTTTTTGTACCTAACCATTGGAATGAAGTCCAGAACATGAAGCAGAAAGTCACCCAAATTTGGCAGTATGACACTGAAGAGAGGGAATTTTAATGGGGATAAGTGATAAAGTTTATTGGTTATTTTTTTCAGATGAAGCATCAAGGTCTAAGGTGTGGGTTGGTGGATTTGTGGTGGGTTTGGCAATGGATGGCTGCTTTCATCCAGGGTAGCACCGTGACGTTAAAGGTGGCCACTTCATGAGATTTCGCAGGAGAGGCTGTGTCGAAACTAAGAAAGACTTCGGTGGATTTCAAACAACGGAGCATGACGAGGCAGAGGAGGCTCTAGGAGAGGCCTGGGAGGCAGCCAGAACTCCTGGCCGAGGAAGGAGAAGGACAAGTCCCCAGCTCCTGTGATTTCTGAGGCTGTGAGTCACTCGGGGAGCCCAGGGAGGCCACAGTCATCCTCTGCCCTCACTCAGAGGCCCAGCTTTGTGGGGTGGGAGGACAGCTTTCCAGACTTGGTGGTAACACAGGTGGCGGGATGGCGGTGCTCTCAGGAGCTCGAGGTTTTCCTAACAGTGGGGACCACCAGCACAGGACTCCATGCACCTTGCTCCTGGAGGACATGACTGTGATTGGGCTTTGACATGTCATGCTGAATGCTCAGTGGCTTTCTGTAAGCATTATTCCTGGCTCTTCATAGCAACCTCATGTGGCCTGGGTCCAGCCCTCTCTATGACAGAGCCAAGCTCACACAGGTACAGGGACAACCTCCATAAGGCTCCTCTTCCAACACTGGGCTGAGCCACTGTTTAATCTTAATCAAAGTTAAATTTTAGAGGTCATTGTGGTGAGGAGAAAGGATAGATAACTGTCTCTTGTTCTTTTAAGATTACTAGGACAGCAGATTTGGAAGAAAAGAAACTCCTTTAAAATTAAAGGCCGTGTCTTTGGAAATTTCTCTATGTTCCAGAATGAATTAGAAGATATTAAAAGTGAAGAAAAATACACAGGCATAAAAGGAGCCATTGAAATTTACTTTCTAAGCTATTTGTTGAATATGAGATATAGAAAAAAAGTGAGGAACAGGACACCAAAGGGATTAAATGGAAAAATCAAACTAGTTGATGTGTTTTAAATGTATGAATTTTCAGCGTCTACAATGTAGACTGCATTATGGCATGACATTTATTAAAAATAGCATCAGTTAATTACTCAATTTTGAAGCAATTCAATAAAGTAAATGTCTTAGTTATGCTTGAAAATTATGTTGCAGGCTAGATCATGAAGAAAATTTATTAGGTTAATTTAAAATTTTGCTGATTTTTAATTCACATCTTAAAGAAGAAAACAGTACTTATGATTCTAGTGAGCATGAGGAATGGTGGAAATCTAGTTGAAGTCTGGAGAGCCAGCACATGATTTGAGATGGTTCAGCCTGGTCTGGAGTCAGCATTCTGGATCATTCCATGGGGAACTTCCTGCAATGGACATAAATGAGACATGCTAGGAAAATCCCTCCCCATTCCCAGGTGACTGTGTGCCACACACTAGAGTGTCTGTCTTCCAACTGAAAGAGACACCTCAACATGTACTTGCTGGATCAATGCGTTCTTATGAGCCGTGTGCATTAGCTACACAGATAATGTAAAATAAAACAAAAGAGGGAGGGAAGCTTGTGAGTTTGGTACCCAAGGATGCATCATGAAGAAAGAGTGCAAACTGGAAATCGAGAAAAAGTATTTTACTGACGATCTTCCATTTCACTTGAGTGAGGAAGCATCCTGAAATCTGCTGGGATTTCCTTCCCACAACTGAAATGGAAGCAGTGATGGAACTTTGAAATGTATCCTCAAGGTGCTCATGGAGCAGCCTGCGCATGCTCATGCAGCTGATGAAATGTTAGCCAAGAAACTACTCCCACAGGGAGGGCTACGTCTTCCGTTAAGGGGATCTTCCTCCCAATTATTGCTTTTTGATTTTTTTCTTTTATATTTTTGGGAACACCCTGGCCTTAAACACACAGTAGTGATGATGACACAGGACGCAGCTTCGGCTGAATGGGTACACTGTGTTAGTGTGTCTCAGATCCCAACCATGGTGCTCCCACTACCACTGTCATTACCCCCGAGAGTCTGAGAATTTAGCTTCTGGTTTCTTATTCTAGCAATACTTCATCCCCTAACAAAAAAAGTCGTCTTACCTTGTCAGAAGAAAGGGCCTTCAGCTCTAGCAAATTTCAGGGCTATAATTTAAAAAGAAAAAAAAAGAAAGGGAGAGAGAAAGAGTCAGGCAACTTCATTCAAAATGTTTAGGATTCTGGTGGGACGTGCTGCTTTTATCTCTTTGAGTGCTGCTCACAGAGCTCTGCTGAAGTGCAATTTTCCCTAAGTGCCCAGAGACACTCAGCACTCTCCCCATTCCCCTGTCTGGTGGCAGAACCACCACCCGCACCTTGATCCTGGAGGGCAGCGTGGCCAGGAGAAGTATGGCCCCCCAGGAGGGAGGGTCTTGCTCTCTACTGTCCAGGAATTATTCACCCTCTTTCTTTTTTTTAATAGAAAGAACACTTTAATGACTTTCAAAGTGAAT
Source organism: Urocitellus parryii (assembly GCF_045843805.1). Lineage (NCBI taxonomy): Eukaryota > Metazoa > Chordata > Mammalia > Rodentia > Sciuridae > Urocitellus > Urocitellus parryii. The sequence goes on from NC_135532.1 coordinate 5,875,613, forward strand.
TCCTGCTGCAATTTTATAAAATTTCAGATGTTTTTATTATTAACTACTTAATTAATTTATTTTAATCATGTACATATGACAGCAGAATGCATTTTGACTCATTGAACACAACTGTAGATCAACTTTCACTTCTCTGGTTGAACACAATGGAGCATTGCACCAAATGTGCAGTCATACTTATACCTAGGGTAATGATGTCCATCTAGTTCCACCATCTTTTCTGCCCCCATGCCCCCTCCCCCCCCCTTTACCCAATCAAAGTTTCTCCATTTTTTTCCATGCACCCCCACACCCCATTATGGATCAGTATCCATTTATCAGAGAGAACATTTTTGGGGGATTGACTAACTTCACTTAGCATGATATTCTCCAACTCCATCCATTTACCTGCAAATGCCATAATTTTATTCTCTCTTAATGCTGAGTAATACTCCATTGTGTACATATCCCACAGTTTCTTTACCTATTCATCACAAATATTCTTTTTAAAATTGCATTTATCCAATCTTATTAATTATGCAGATCACTGGATTTCATCGTGACATTTCCATACATTCATACATTGTGCTTTGATTGTTGATTGTATCCACCCTCTCTACCCACTTCTCCTGCCTCTCCTTTCTTATCCCCACCCTGGTCCCCTTCCTCGTCTGTAATGCTCCTCTGTGTTAGTCACAGAGCTTTAGTCGATGGTTGACTGTCTCCATTGCATTGGGTCTGAGGCAAGGCAGAACGTCATGGCGGAAGGCTGTGGCGGAGGAGCGCTGCTAGGCTGATGGTGGTCAGGAAGGAGAGAGAGACAGAGAGGAAGGAAGGGATCATGGACAGCTGTAGTCCAGGCCACCCCTTCAGTGGCCTGGCTCCTCCAGTCATGCCCCACCTACCTAGATTGCCACCCAGTTCCTCAAATGGATTAATGCACTGATGACATTACAGGCTTCATGGTCCAATTGTCTCACCACTGGACATTCACATTACCTAGCACATGAGCTTTCTGGGGGACATTAAAGATCCAAACCATAATAGTGTTCCTCTTTATCCTGGGCTGAAATACATGTTGTCACTGTGGCAGCCTGTCCTATGGTCATCGAGTTTCACTTACATGAATGTGGAAAGTTCTTCCAAAGTGTTTAAAAAATAGTCTTCCATACTTGTCACTCCTGGTGGTCTGGACGTTCGGATTCCTGACTGATGTGTTTCCACATTGTGACTCTACATGGGGAAGAACTTCAGTATTTGGAAGTTCATCAAAAGCAAATCAGTTTCAGAAAGCCCTTGCAGAGGGATACTCAGCCTCTGACTGTCCTCCGGTGCGTCCAAAATGAACCTCACACATCTGCCCACCTCTTCCTGCCAGATTCAGCCAACTTTGGTCTTTGTACTGAGCATCTTTTTCTGTTGAAGTTACTGAACAGAGTTTTTGTTCAGCCTTTCACAATACATATGAATTTTTTATATATACAGTTTTCCCTTAGAATGCATGGGGGATTGCTTCTGGGACCGAGTCCCTTATATAAAATGGCATACAACCTAGGGACACTCTGCCATAGACTCTAAATCATCCCTAGATTACTTATGATACTTAAATCAATGTAAGTGCTATATAAATAGCTGTTATCATGTGCTGTGGGGGAAATCATGACAAGAAAAACATCCATACATATTCAGGGTAGATGCCAGTTTTATCCCAGAACATTTTAAATCTGAGGTTCATTGTATCCATGGGTTTAGAAACCATGGGTAAGAAAAGTGGACTCTGTGTGTGTGTGTGTATGTGGTGTGTGTGTGTGTGTGTGTAATTCCTATTTTGTTCCTGGTCATTGCTGAAAGATCTTTTTTTTTTTTTTTTAACTTTTGTCAATATTGGATGAACCAAGTAGTATTCTCGATTCCACACAGTATAATTTGTTATTCTATAAAAAGGTTTTGACATATACACCCAACGCCTTACCTGGACAGTTATTTTCGCCTGAGTCAGGCAGTGAATCAGTGCACTCAGCTCCAGCAACACTAGATTACCGTGTCAGAGGCTCAGGACTCTGTCCTTGGGCCCTTTGTCTTCATTGATCCTCTCCGCGACCTTACCCGCCTAGCAGTTGTGCTTGCTGTTTACAAGCATGACAGATCTGCAGCCTGGCTCAGACCCCTCTCTGGAGTCAGACTCAGGCATTCATGGGCCTGTGGCATCTCTATTTCTAAGACTAAGCTATGTTGAACCCCAGCACCCACCTGCTGAGGCCCAGAGGCCCCCTGCAGATGCCCTCGTCTTAGTCCTTGGTAGCACCAACCTTCAGAGGCTTTGCTGAAAGTCTGCAGTTTCGAGTCCCCGCTTTCTCCCACGCGGCCTTCCACAGTGGGCAGGGGCTGCCGCTGTCGGTTCAGCTGCTCTCAGCACCTGCCTCCCCTTCCCCTCCTGTCTCACCTGGCTAGCCACCCGGATTCCTCACTGGCCTCCCTGCCTCCATCCTCACCCTGACCATCTAATCTCAATCTCAGGCCAAAATATCCCTCTGAATGGGCAGGATGGGTCATGTGGTGGGTGGCTGACACCTATGCGCAGCCCGCCAGGCGGACTTCTGCAGGACCCCCGCCACCAGGCCTTCACTGCAGGGCGTGGCGTGACACCAGGTCCCGCTTGGTGCCTTGTGCTTTGGTTGTTCTCTCTTCCTGGACACACCCACATGCCAGCACCCTCCCCTCCCACTCCTGTGTGGGAAGTCTCCTCAGTGACTTCAACCTAAATCCCTCTTTAAAATGCACCTTCAGCCCCTTCTGTCTCCGTGACCTTGTCCCCTGTCTTTTTCCTCCATGGCTGTAATGGATCATCAACTATTTCATCGTTGCCCTGTGAATTCTCCTTCTTGTCCTGACCCCGCACACATGATTCAGAACTGTGGGGATCTTCATCTTGTTCTTATGAACCCCAGGGGCCTAGGGGAGTGCCCCTAAGACATGTCTGTCCTATAAGTTGCTCCAAAACTGAAGCAGGGGGAGCAGAAACCCAAAGGGAGGATCACAAGAGCATCCCCCAAACACACACTTCTATTAAACAAAAAGCACAAAGATCCATGGCTTACTAGGGGAGGAGCCGGGATGAGTGTGTTCAGGATCCCAAGCGGTATATAGCCTGCTGCTCCCAGCTGGCTGGTGTGGAAGGCTCACTCAGGTCCTGAAGGAGCTTGTCCCCATTAAGACCTAATGCAGGTGACAGTAGATTGGGGGAGACTAGAATCCTCCTCTCTGGCTTTCCCGCGTGTGCGCCTTCTGCTCAGACGCCCTTGTCCTCTGGCCTGCGCTGGCTGTACACACCACTTACCCAGGGCCCCAGGGTCCCTCCCAGCTGCCTGGCTCCTGTAGCACTGGCCTCCTCTGCTCAGAGCTTCACTTGCACTTTCTCATGAGACCAGCCTGGCCCTGAAGTCCTCAGGGAAGGGAGGCTCTTTGTCTTGTGCCCAGCTGGATCCCGACACCCGACAGCCTGGGAATGTCTGTGGGATGAATCCTGCCAGCCCCACCCTGGTGCAGGTTGCACTAGTCACTATCATTGACAGAGAACAGGGATTCCACGCCGACAGGGCTGCGATTTCCCAGGCAGACTGTCTCCTCGTCCTGCTGTACCTGATGCCTTTTATCCACAGAGGAGTGCCACCCAGGAGGTATTTAGAAGGAGAAGAGAAAGGAGTATAGAAACTTATGTCCCTTTTCTTCATATTACCCTTTATTCACCTGACACACCTTGAGGCCTTGGTAGGCTTAGAAAAGATTTTCCTGGTTGGGGGAAAATGGTTTAAGATATTGAAACAAGTGACATCAGTGAGACGGATTTATATGGCCATGGTGGAGGGTGCTTGGTCCTGGACGGCTCCCAGTCTTCAAAAAGAGCATCTGGGCAGATATGTGCACTAAGGTAATGCAGGGGGAATGTTGTCGGCAAGGAAGGCCCCAGACCAAATCTGGCTCACTGTCACGGCCAACTTTGTGTGGTGTGGGAGCTAGAAATTGTTTTACTACTTCTAGAAGTTTTCTGGTGGAGCTTTTGGGGTCTTCTAGATATAAAATCATATTGTCAGCAAATAGAGCTAATTTAAGTTGATCTTTTCCTATATAAAACCCTTTAATTTCTTTTTTCTGTCTAATTGCTCTGGCCAGTGTTTCAAGAACTATGTTGAATAGAAGTGGTGAAAGAGGGCATCCCTGTCTTGTTCCAGTTTTTAGAGAGAATGCCTTTAATTTTTCTCCATTTAGAATGATGTTGTCCTGAGGCTTAGCATAGATAGCCTTTACAATGTTGAGATATGTTCCTGTTATCCCTATGTAAAGGTGCTGTATTTTGTCAAATGATTTTTCTGCATCTATTGAGATGATTATAAGATTCTTATCATTTAGTCTATTGATATGATGAATTACATTTATTGATTTCTGTATGTTGAACCAACCTTGCAACCCTGGGATGAATCCCATTTGATCATGGTGCACAATCTTTTTGATATGTTTTTGTATTCGATTTGCCAGAATTTTATGGAAAATTTTTGCACTAGAACTAGTAAATGAATTCAGCAAAGTAGCAGGGTATAAAATCAACACCCATAAATCAAAGGTATTTCTGTATATCAGTGACAAATCCTCTGAGAAGGAAATGAGAAAAACTACCCCATTTACAATAATCTAAAAAAAAAAAAAAAGATACTTGGGAATCAACTGAACAAAAGAGGTGAAAGATCTATACAATGAAAACTATAGAGCCCTAAAGAAAGAAATAAAAGAGACCTTAGAAGATGGAAAGATCTAACTTGCTCTTGGATAGGCAGAATTAATATTATCAAAACGACCATACTACCAAAAGTACTATACAGATGTAATGCAATTCTGATCAGAGTCCCAATGGCATTCTTCACAGAAGTAGAAAGAGCAGTCATGAAATTCAACTGAAAAAATAAGAGACCCAGAATAGTTAAATCAATCCTTAGCAGGAAGAGTGAAGCAGATGGCATCACTATACCAGACCTTAAACTATACTACAGAGCAGTAGAAACAAAAACATCATGGCATTGACACCAAAACAGACTGGTAGACCAATAGTACAGAGTAGAGGACACAGAGACTAACCCACAAAATTACAATTATCTTATATAGACAAAGGTGCCAGGAATATGCATTGGAGAAAAGACAGCCTCTTCAACAAATGTGCTGGGAAAACTGGAAATCTATATGCAACAAAATGAAATTAAACCCCTATCTCTCACCATGCACAGAACTCAATTCAAAGTGGATCAAGGACCTAGGATTTAAACCAGAGACTCTGCATCTAATAGAAGAAAAAGTAGGCCCAAATCTTCATCATGTGGGATTAGGCCCCAACTTCCTTAATAAGACTCTTATAGCACTAGAATTAAAACAAAGAATCAATGAATAGGATGGAATCAAACTAAAAAGTTTCTTTTCAGCAAAAGAAACAATCTATGAGGTAAATAGAGAGCCTACATCCTGGGAGCAAATTTTTACCCCTCACACATCAGATAGGTTATATAAAGAACTCAAAAAGCTAAGCACCAAAAAAAAAAAAAAAAAACAAAAAACAAATAACCCAATCAACAAATCATGGCATTTGAAGATAAATGGATGGAGTTAGAGAAGGTGATGCTAAGTGAAGTTAGCCAATCCCCAAAAAACAAATGCCGAATGTTTTCTCTGATATAAGAAGGCTGACTCATAGTGGGGTAGGGAGGGGGAGCATGGGAGGAATAGATGAATTCTAGATAGGGCAGAGGGGTGGGAGGGAAAAAGAGGCGGAGGGAATTAACAAGGATGGTGGAATGTGTAGACATCATTATCCAAAGTACATGTATGAAGACTTGAATTGGTGTCAACATATTTTATATACAACCAGAGATATGAAGAATTGTGCTGTATATGTGTAATAAGAATTGTAATGCATTCCACTATCATTTATTTTTTTAAAAAATCAATATAAAATTTTGTTTTACATATTTAAATGGCAGGGAAAAGAGATAGTATTTCATGACACACATGAACTATATGAAGCTCACATTTCAACCTTTATACGTAAAGTTTTATTGGAAAATAGCCTCACTCACTCAATTATGTTCAGCAGCAGGGTACTGCAGCAGAACCTGTCTAGTTTAGTAGCCCCAAATAATCACTGCTTGTCGTGTTACAGAAAACATCTGCTGACCACCAGGTCAGAGGAAAACAGAGGTGCAAAGGTCCAACTGCTAGCTGTTGAGCTTGGTGGGACTGGGAGTATGTGTGTGTGCGCACACGTGTGTAGGTGTGTAAGTGTGGGGGTGTGATGTGTCGGGATATGAGATTGAAGAGAAAGGCAAGGTAGGATATCGGATAGATCTGGTCACCATGCCAGGAGCCTGGGCCTGTGTTCTGCAGGCAGGACGGGTCCTGGGGAGTTAAGCAGTGGTGTGGCCAGTGGGATTTGGGCATTCCCCAGCTCCCTTTCTGGTAATTTGTATACGTGGGGGCAGACTGGCAGGAAGAGACTGTGAAACTTCAGCCAACTTGATAATTAATCCTGCCATTGCCATTAATTATTCTGCTGTTGTAACCCTGATAAGAAAGCATCCAATCCACAGCACTTAGTTTTTCCTCTGTTCTTGGAGGAAATACTTCCAAAATGGTTATCTTGGCTACAAACACGGAGATATAGACAGATAACAGGCAGCTTTAGTGTTTTCATAGGGAAAATACTGCATTTAAATCCTAGTACAGTGGTGGCTCACCCTCTTTTTTGTTTTGTTTTGTTTTTTTGTTTCTAGAGCAACTTGCCAGGATTCCCCCAGGCCATTATCCTGCAGCAATTTTTCTCCATCTTCCCTCAAAAATCCTTTGACTTCAAAGATGCTTGCAGACTAATGGCAGGAGAAATCAGCCCCAGATGGGGATGTGGCCAGCGTCATGGGTCCCACCTCTGGAGGTGTTCCACATTTTACACTGCAGTTAGCAGGCCCTGGCCACCTTTGGGCACCCTTGGAGGTGTGTCATTCAACTGTTAATTCTGTACTTCAAAGGGAGTGCAATTCATAAACGCAGCTGCAGAACATTTTAAAAAGTATCCCTATCCCTGTGGTCTCCTCCAGTTTTGTTTTTAACATAACGAAAATCGAATGTCAATCTGCAGCCATGAATGTTGAGGGCAGTGATGTTTCTGAGCACACAGCCTCGTATATGCTGACGCTGGTATTTAAGAACAACCTTTTCCTGACTTTTGTGTTCTCTTTGTTGTGTTTGACTTTGCTTTCATTCAGGGAAGTGTTTGCACTAATGAAGAAAAGGTTATGTATGAATATTGGTGTCTTGGAGGGACAGAAAATATGAAACAAAGTCCTCTTTAGTTTCCCCTTAATCTATGAGTTCCACTGAGTGGGAGGAAGTGGAAGGTCAAGTTTTTAAATACTCTGTTAATTTTTGCTAACAATATTTTCTTTACTTCATTTTTATTTTTCTTGTTTAAAAATGACAGTTACTCATGTCACACCCATAACTTAAAGAAAACATTAAAAGCAACTCTTTAAAAAGTTGTGCATATTACTAAAGTTCTATGAAAACATGAGATGCTATGCAAGTGAGGGCATTCTATTTTGTTTATCAGCATCGAATCATGAATCATACTCACTGTTCACATGAATTCATTGGGATATGTCTTAAAGGAAGTTGAATACTTTATCACTTTGTCACCATCATCTACAACATGAGCACATGACCTCATGATGTACAATGAGATGATGTACAATGAATGATTAGTCCTGGCAAGTTTAATAATTAAGACTTCCAGTTGTGAATTACAGAGGCCAAATTCAAATTAGCTTCAGCAAAAGGGAAATCCACGGGCTGGTTTAATTTAACATCACTGTATTGGCTGGATGCAGGGCCTCAAAAGATATGGTCCGTGGTGGACATTTTTTTCTGTTTCCATTCCTGAGTTTCACTTCTGTGGTAACATGTGGGTGGCTGCTGTGGTCTCCGTCCACTCCCATCTCTCCTCTCTTATGAGGACAGAGTGTCGGGGGGCCAGCACTTCCAAACTCCCGCTGCCGGTCTTTTCCTCTGGTCAGGGGAAGGCTGAGCACCGCCTGCCTTGGGGCGGGCCCTGTACCCCAGAGGATCCTGGTGGCCTCTATGTGGGGTAGTGGTGAAAGGGCAATGAGTGGGTCACTCCTAAAATATGGTGTCAGCTCTGGCACACAGACCCCCAGTTGTTCACCTGGACGCCTTGAGGGGGAGACAAGGTTCAGGGCTTTCTATCCCACAGCATGGCACGGTGGCATCTGAGGGGACTGCAGCAGCTGGAGGTCTCGCTCACCCTCCCCTCATCTCTCCTCCCTGCAGAGGACAGTGAGAGACTTCTCGGGCCCTCTAACCAGGCTGGAAGACCCTTTCTCCAGAGGGATCCTCCCATACCAGAAAGAGAGGGATGGGGAGCAGAAACGTGAAGGAGAACCTGCCAAGGTCCCAACCCTTGTCACTGGCCTGCCCTTCCTCGTGACTGCCCTCCGTCCGTCAAACTTCAGCACAAACATGGATAGTTCTTCTTGTTTCTTTTTCTTGTTTCTTTACAGCTCCTGCATCAGGTAAGCTTGATATAAAATAAATTTATTTGGCTTTTTGTTTGTTAATCTGTATTTCCTCATGTCGCCTCAGTCATCGATCTTTAGAGGAGTGACATGACCTTTTCTCCCCTGCAGTGACATCATGATGCTGATGAGGTCATGAGATGTCCTTGGAGAAAGTGGGAACTCCCCCCTTGCCTCCTCGATCCTGCTGCACGGAGCACTGGGGTGGTCCCCTGACTTTCTGTTGCTCAGCACAACTCCGAAGGCACTGCTTCTGCCTGAGGAAATATGATGGGGTGCTGCTGAAGACCTGCGAGGCCAAGATGACGAGAGGCTGCGGGTCCCAGTGTGGAGCGAGCGAGACCTCCGCCTCGACCTGGCAGTCAGGTGGGACACCATGCTTAGAAGGGCCCACCTTGGTTTCATGTTCGTTTGTCTCCATCTTGAAATATCCAATCATTTTTAACAGAAGGCCCTGAACTCTCATTTTTTTTCTAGGCCTTGAAAATTTATCCTAGAGAAAGGCCACAGCTACACTGAGATCTGGAGACCAGGGGCAAGCCGTGGGGAAGGAACCAGTCCCAGGGTCTTCACCAGCCACCTACCTAGAAGTGCTCACGGCCACAGGAAGAGCTTGCAGGGTGTCACCCACACAGATGCCGCCTGTTGTCTAGTGACAGACAGAGGAAGGATGGCGAGCTTATTAAAGAAACCAAACGAGACCTCTTGACTGACAAGGTGTCTACAAGGAACTCACAAATGCATTCCACGATCCCTAAAGTCTAGAGAGCAAAGTCGAACACCCACAGACCTCTCCTTCCCCAGCCCACTCCAGCCTGGGCAGAGGCAGATGGCCACCTAGTGAAGACGTGGGAGAAGAAGTTGCCGTAGAGGAGAAACCAACCATTCTCAGTGCAGGTCTCCACAAGCAGAGGGTGGAGAAGAACAAGGAGAGAAATTTTAACTCCAAGGGAAATTCAGAATTTTGATAATTAACACTGGTCTGGACAATTAAGTTGTAAACTTGAAGTATTTTTTTATCACCGAAAAACACTAAAAAAAAAAAATAAGGACTTTCCTTACCTGAGAGTGGCCAGAAACGTCCTGTGATCTGTCTGAGATGCAGCTGAGGAAGCCGACCTAGCTACAGGGAGGCGTTTTGAATGGCGTCATGGAAAAGACAGCGCAGTTTTCTCCCACGGCCGCAGAGTTACCCTTCCAACTCAACAAAGACAGCTGGGAAAGATCTTCTCTTGTAGATCGTATTAGTAATTTCCCACAGAAGCTATCCTTCTTGACCTTGTCTTTGAGCCAATAGAATAAGAGTGAAAAAAGTCTTCAAAAACTATATTGACCTCATAAAATAAATTGTGTGTTAATTAGTACGAGAGAAACACCCTATGAAGATGCTGCTCCATTCGAAGTGACCAGTATTATTTGGTAACAGAGCAAAGGCCATCACCAAGCTCGGGACTAAAACTGAAGCAACACTTGGCGATAATTGAGTCTCAGTGGTAGGAGCTTGTCCTACCAGGGTCATACCAATATTGTTAAAGAGAGGAAATTAAAGGCACAAACAAGAAGGTCTCAAAGTACAATTCAGAGTACATTAAGGTGGTGAAAGAAATGCATATTAAGGAAATCCACATTTCAAGCTGACCTCCCGTCCTGGACTCAAAGGGACACATCTAGGAAGTGGTTTGGAGGACACCCTGTTGAGCCAGGTATTGGAAGTCGGCCTGAACTGCACATTTCCTTGTTTTCATTAGCTTGGGTTTCAAGCTGAGCATTTTTTGAATGCCCTTTTAGGTAAGCCGAAAGCTCTTTGTTTTCTTACAAGTTCCACTGTGAGAGAGCGTCTGTGATCAGTAACCACACATTCTATTTCTAATTTATGTCATTTCACAACGAAAGACAAACTTCTCCATTATCTTGTAATTACCTATCTAGTCCCATATCACAGTACTTTCTTTGTGTCATGGAACATTCTTCTTGGGATTTGGTACAACTGGTTGAGCAGGTTCTCCTAGGGCAAAACCAAGTCAAACAGAAGCTCACCAATGGCATCTCAAAGACGTATTGTCACATATGAGTAAGTTTGTTAATTACACATGCAGTGTTACAGTGTATGCAGAAACAGCAAACTTTCTTGTGAACATTCAAAGGTAGCATGAAATTGGTGTCTGGAACAAAAATAAAAATAACCTCAGGTAGTTAGTGATTGGTGGAAACTCGGATTGCAGTGCCAGGAAATCTGACAGAATCCCATCTGCAGTAACCATGGCCCATCTAGATGGCAACCTTGAGGTTCACCTGGGACCAGCAGACCTTGGGGACTTGGCTCTATTTTATTTAAATAAATAAATAAATAAAAAATAATCCAAATGGCCCCTTAGAAAATTAGTGTCTGAGTATTATGGAATTAATTTACTGACTAAACACTGAAGTCACGTGGTTTATTTTTCTAATGACCCAAGTGAAAGTGACGTCTCAGTGTGGTTATCCTCACCAGTGCCAGGGAAACAGCAAGGTGCACCCCCATGTTATAACACACCCCATGATATAGTGCTCCAACTTTAAAATTAGGTTTTACTGTTCAGATTTTAAAAAAATGGATAAAATGTAAAGTCAAAGGTAAAATTCCTCAGTTTCTTTTACCATAAAATAACACTGTCAACATCATTAAACACTACTATAACTCTATCCCAAAGACTCTTCCCAGCAAATAATCCCTCCAGAATATTGGTTTTCTGTAGCAATGACCTTAGAAAAAACTTAGTTGCTATGCCAAGAATAAAGTTCTAGCTCTTAAGTATTTTCAAACTCATTTTCTATTTACATGCTCAACCTCTTGGTGTTTCTACATATTTTTGTCATTAGTTTTCAAACTTTTTGTTGGCCTTCTATGTAAAATCTACCATTACAAATAGACTGTTGAGAGATAAGAATAAGAAAGCAATAAATATTCTTTTTCATAATTAGCACTTAAATTATGCTTGGCTCTTAAAAGTAAATTAAAAACAAACTAAAGACCCCAGATTAAAGTATTTGTAATTTTAATTTAATGTGACCTTAGATTCACACCCCAAATTTATCAGGATATCTCAATTTGGCAGCAGGGAAGGCACTGGCTAAGACACGAGACGTATCAGGGGTTAGTGGGGGCGGGGGTGCTGATTTTCTTTTTCTGTCCAGTTGAGGTGAACTCTGCTGGATTTGCTTCTGTGACACCAAGTCTAGGACACCATCATGTGAAGCGTTAAAAATGGCACAAAACAAACAGGAATAGTCTTGTCCAACTCAGTCTAAAAAGTCCAGATCCTAAATACTGGGGAATGTAAGAACTTTCCAACAAGGTACAACTTGGCTATTAAATTATCCAAGTTAAAGAATGTTATCTGAGTTCCACATTACTTTATTGTCTATGAATTTCACTTACAGAAGACTTTCCAGATTAGTTATCTTGGTTTCTACTCCTTCTTCAGGGAAAGGGGAAAAAAAAAAAAGTATTTTTGGTTCTTCATACTGATCGCTCCTTAACTTAGTGACCCAAGATACAAGCCAGCTTTAGGCTTTTAACTGCTTCTTGGGGGTTCTTCATAGAAATTGTAGCATAGAAAAAGGAATTGAGCAATTGAAAATTCATTTTAAACTCTTCATTCTCCAAAAATCTCTCCTTTGAAGGAAGAAAATGTGATTTCGTCTCTGTCATCCCTCAGCATTTGTGTGAGACATGGCTTACTCATTCTTCCATCCCGTGGTTATTGAACACTTAGTCTGTGCCAGGTATTTTGCTAGTGCTGGGAACCCAAGAAAGACAATCTTCTCATCCTCAGATAGCTTGAAGTATATTTATGCCTTAGTCCTTGTGGGTTGCTATAAATAAGTGTCATATAGTGGGTGGCTTATAAACAACCAAAATTAATTTTTTTTTCACAGGACTGGAGTCTGAGAAGTCCAAGTTGAGCTATCAGTAGATCTGGCACCTAATGAAGTCCAGCTTCCTGACTCATGGATGAGGATTTCTTGCTGGGTCTGCACACGCTGCAAAAGGCAAGGGGGCTTCTCTGGCTACTTTCATAAGAACTCTGATTCTGTAAATTAGGGCTCCATCCCCGTGACCTAATCACTTCCAAGATATTCCCTTCTTAATACTATCAACTTGAGGGTTAGAATTTCAACACATGAATTTCAGGGTTACACAAAGATTCAGAAAAATATGTGCTAATAAGCATCACATTTACACATTACTGTGCACAGTTTTAAAAGTAAGAAACTTCATGACATAACTTAGTATCTTTATAAAGAAAACATGATATTGTGATTTGTTTTTATTCCTAATATTGTGGATACTGTCAGAGAAGACCTTTAACTCCAGTGAAGGAGATTGAAGTGGTCCTGAGGGAATGGGAATAGTCCCTCAGAATCGGTTTCAGTGTGGAAGATAAAAACATAACTGATATCAATTGGGAAATAATGATCATTATTAGTCTTAGAAAGAAAAAGAGTAATTATAGCAAAATAGAAATATTCAGAAATCTTGAGCCATCAAAGTGGCATCTGAAAGAGATGCAGTTATACCTTAAGGAGACTTATGTTGTTATGAGCAGAGAAAATAAATTGGTACCCTCATTTTTAATATGTCTCCTAAAAAATCAATCAGCATCTACTGACACCTGTCAACCCTCTCAAGTTTTTTTTATATTAGGAGTAAGCTCAGTAGCAAGCTTTGTGGGGCATCTATTGATTTAGTGTCTTTGAAAATGAAAGTTGAGATTGGTGTACTGGGGGAACAGTGTTGAGAGATATATGAGATAGTTGGTTCTGTTTCCAAAATAAAGCTCTGTATTTGGGGAGATTTATGCTGGACTCCCCCAGGAGGGGCAGATGTTACTCTGCACATCTTCATATAAAATTGTCCAATATTACAGTGACCTTACCTGAAACTTAGTGTGTTTCAAGAGAATGGCAATTTTCTCAGGAACCACACCAGCCCAAACATACTTTGCTTTTTAAGGGAAAACTATGATTTGAATGCACATACCCTTTCCAATCCCTCCATGTCCTGGAACTTAATTCTTACAGTGATGGCATTAAGAGGTAGGTGATGGGGATGGACACTGTCCTTATGGATGGGATGAGGGTGTGAGAGGGTGAATTCGTCTATTTTGGGTCCTTCTCCCTGTAAGGACAATGTTTATCCCCTCTGGAAGAGGCAGCAACAAGACAGTGAGCTGGGAGCAAAGAGCAGCCCACAGCAGACACTGAATCTGCTAGAACCTCTGTCATGGAGTTGACAGCGTCCGGAACTGTGAAGAATAAATTTCTGTTTGTTCACAAGTTACTCAGAAAATTTATCATAGCAGAAGGAATGGATTTCCAAGTAACTATAGTATCTCTCATTATCTCGGAGGTCTTACAACATGCCGGATAGTAAATGCAGTGCCTTTACAGATATCACTTAAACTTTACCACCACTGTGCACGGTCGGTATGATTATTCATACTCTACAAATTTAAAAACCTGAGTTTCACTGAGATCAAACTGTGTAAGGCTCCACAGATCAAAACTCAGGATGGTTAACAACCAGATGTGTCTCTAGAACCTGCTTGTCCACTGTCACTCCATGCTGCCAACGAGGAGAGGGGACTTCACGCCATTCGCTGGTGGCCGGGCATGTTTAGATGGTAAAGTGCTCCATTTCTGATATTTCCTTATGTTCTGAATAGACCTCGCGATCAGCGCTAACTGCATGATAGCGGTAGGTGGGCTCAGCTGTGTGTGGCAGGAGGACCCTTGGGCCTTGATTCACAAGGGATCATTGTTCACTGTGCCCTCAGAGATACTGCTAGTTGACTCCTATCTAGGAAATTTGTTGGCTATCTAAGGGTAGGCCAATTTGTTATCATGGAGTTGTTGAGACAAAAGGGCACCTGGAGAGCAGAGGTGGAGCTTGAAACAGGGCTCAGCTGCTTATCTGCTCCTCGGGTTCATTGTCAAACACTTTGTCCTGGGCGTATGATTTCTTGGTGATAACTCGGAACTGCTGTAAAATGCTTGCCGAGCCAGGGAAGAGGGCTGTGTCGGGGCTGATAACGCAAATGCCACTTTTCAAGTTATAAACCCTTTTATTTTTGCTATTGTTGTCCTTCTTTGATATTTAAGGAACTTAATTTTTGTCCCAGTTGCCTTTGGATGATGTTTACTATGGACTGATATATTAGTTATTAAGTTTTTATTGTCACATAAAAATTCTCATTTACTCAAGAGAGAGGCAGTGTATAAATCAGAAGTGAATGAAGTAATAGTTTTAGTGGATGTAATTTATTAGTATTCTGCCTTGAATTAACTTGTTCATGATAACGAATATGTGATTTACCCAGGGCTCCATGTGACAGGTGTATTAGTCAGTGTCCGCTCACCTTGGGCATGCGCAGTAGATATCAACAGCACGCTTCAGTGGGCGCTTGTGCACCTAAATTCACACAAAAAACAAAGCTATGCAAAATACTTTTAAATTTCACCGATGATATGCAAGGGAATCACATTAGAGTTTACTATGTGACTTGTAATATGACTCAGACACCTTTGTGGAGCTGATTTCAGGTACAATAGAGCTCACCCATCTTAGGTACTTGTATACATGTACAGTCTGATGAACTTTGTCATTCGTACAATCATGTAATCCTAACATTTCTCATGCCCCTGGCTGAGGGAACAACTGATGTGCTTTCTGTCATTACTCTTTTAATCTTTCTGGAGTTTCACATAAGTGGTAGTAAGTGATTTGCAATCCATTTTAGGCACATTCTGCAGAAAAACAGGATATGTGTGTGTGTGTGTGTGTGTGTTTCAGGATGGACTCATTTGATTATGGAGCTTGCTGAATCTGAAATTCACAGAGCAGGCCAGCAAGTTGGAAATTCTGATAACAGCTATTAATGCATTCTTGAGACCAAAGTCAGTCTGGAGGCAAAATTCCTTGTTTTGGGGGAGGACCTGAGTCTTTCCTTTTGAAAGTCTTCAGATGATTGCCTGAGCCTACCCACATCATGGGTAGTTCTTTTTTTTTTTTCCTTATTCAAGGCCAGTGGATTTAATTACTATCTAGCCAGGTGCAGTGGTATTCACCTGTAATTCCAAAGGCTCTGGAAGCTGAGGCAGGAGGATTGCAAGTTCGAGGCCAGCCTCACCAATTTAGCAAGGCCCTCAGAAACTGAGACCCTGTCTCAAAATTAAAAAAAAATATTAAAAATGACCGGGGATAGAGCTTGGTGGCCCTGGGTTCAACACCCAGTACCAATACATCTAAAAAACCCTACAGCTCTGTGGCATAACCTAGCCTGGAAAACATATAAAATTACTCATTACACAGCCTTCTGATTTCCTTCACTCAAGCATGTGATGAGATTCAGCCATGCTATTGTATTTATTATTATTTCATTATATTGGCTAGTTGTATTTCACAGCTCAGCCCTACCACACTTATCTATCCACTTACCAGTTAGTGAACCTCTGGGGTTTCTCCAGTTCTTATCTAATATGAGAAATGTTGCTGTGGGCTATGATAATTAGAAGGCTTTTGATATGACTTTTCAACTTTCTGAAATGTGAACAGTTTTACTTTATATACTGTTTCATACAAATAGCTAACATTTGTGTTCCACTTTGGCATTTTTGGAGTATATTTGCATTTTCCACATGTAATTTCTACTACAACAACATTGTCATCATCATCATCATCATCATCAAAACATGCAGAGAATGATTTGTAAACACCTTTTTATACATGGTATCTCATTTGTTATTTACAACATTCTCATGATTAAGTATTTGTAGTTTCATTTCTCAGATTACAAATTTGAAATTTAAGGCAGTGTAGAGACTTGCTTGCAATGACTGCAGTGAGAGATTGTGGACTGGAATTCAGAGTAGCATATTCTGATTCTGAGCCCAATAAGTCCTGTTCTCTGGTGATGTTAAGGACATGCCCAGAGAATGATAAAATTGCAATAAAATTTTGGAAAGATGCACTGTTAGTGCTCAAGCAACCTGAGAAATTAATTTTCCTGATTTCCTAAGAACAAAGTCTTAAATCATCATGCCAGATTTGTGAACTGGAAAAATTCAACATGGTGGTGAAGGCCTTCAGTTAACCCTTGATCGCTCTTAACCATCTATCTGACCTGACCCTTGACGTCACTGCAGTCTGCTGCCTGTCAATGGAGAGAGTAACCTGCTGGTCCTGGAGGAGCTCCTGACTGTTGCCATGCTCGACTCATGTGCAGGGTAAATATCTGGTGCAGGTGACCTCTAATGTCCCAGCTAATTTAATATTTGCATAATTCCATTTCATGGCTTGCAAATTTAGTATTCATTTATGAAAAAATATATTTAGAGCTAGGGAGTACTACCTTTGGTATACTTTTTGCTAAAGATTTCTATCTTTATTTTTATATTTAAATGATTCTGATGTGTTTAGCGTTTTGTAGAAATGCAAAACAATATAAGATGAAAACAATACGCTGTCCAATTTTGACAGGTGTTCAAGGTACTATGTGTCCCTCTCTGCTAAGTAGGTGCAGATATCTCGAGTGTGCAAATAAGGGAAACTGAGGCTCATCAGAGTGAATGATTTTGTTTCAGATGACATGACTTATAAATGATGGAGTTGCAATTGGAACTAATTTCTGCCTGACTCCAATGTAAATTTATTTGTCCAGGAGTTGGCCAACTTGTCCTGGTAAAGGGTCAGCATGTAAATATTTTAGGCTTTGCAATCTGTGAGATGAAATGGAGGATGTAGAGGGCTCGTGTATTCTATTGTCTGTCGTAATTTCTCAACCTCAGACTAGCAAGAAAGGAGTCCAATGCGAGATGTAAACTAGAGTGCGGCTGGCTTCCCTGCAGCTTCACTATCAGAACCAGAGTGGCTGGCACAGGGACTACCGGCCCCTGCTCTAGACCACTGCCTAATGTCACTGTTGTCTAGGGGAAGGGAGGTCTTTTCTAGCACTTAAAACTTATTGGATAAGAGGAGAGTTTTAACATATTGCTTCTTCCAGAGAGTCTGATGAAATGTCATGGAATACAATTCCATTCTTGTGCCTCCTATTTATGGGAGTGTGAGAAGATGGGAAAATCGCCCTCTTAGATCATGAGTAGACTTCAGGTCTCAGAACATTGTGTTAGCTGAGCAGGGAGAATAAAAGTTATTACATGAAAAGAAAAGGTAGGTCCCATGAAAGGCTTAATTCTCTGGAAAAGCCAGTATTTCTGTCTCTGCACAAATCTCTGGTCTGTGTTTTTATTTCACAAAGAGTCATCTTGTGAATTGTTTGAGTTTCCCAGTGCTACTGTAACAAATCTCTGCAAGGTTAGTGCTTCAGAAGTACAGATTGGTTGGGAGGAGACAGGAAGTAGGTAAGCTGGGGCCAGCGGTGAAGAGGAGCTGAGGGGGCCGGGAGGGGTGATGGCACTGGTGACTGTGGAGTCTCTTTAGTGGGTGACTAGAATCTTCTAAATCTCTTGTGGTGATGGGTGCACCCACCACAAATTAAAAAAAAAAAAATCTTTTGGCCATATGTGTCCAAAAACAAGCACAAATATATTGTCTTCAGCTCTGGAGGTCAGAAGCCTCGTTGGACTCAAGCCAGGGAGCTGGGTACCTGCAGGGGACTGCACCTGGAGGCCCAGGGTGACCACTGGCTCGACTCGTGGGGCTGCACAGGGTGCCTGTGTCCCTTGGCTGCGGGCTTCTGCCAGCCATCGGCTGTCCACTGCTTCCATCATCACATCTCCTCCGAGTTTGACGTCATGCCTCTCTGGTGAAGACCTTTGGATTGGATTGGGGCCAGCTTCATGCATCTGCCTCATAAGGCAACCTTATCCCCAGGTTCTGTGGAAGGGGGGGTCTGGCACCCTGAGGGGGGCATCGCGGTGCCCACCACCCCTGGTTTGCTGAGCATTTCAGGAAGACTCCTCCCGCGGAGGCGGGCAGCACCCTCTAGTTCGGGAACACCTGCTCTGCAGGCAATCCTGTCAATTTAGATGTGCAATTTTTCACAAGAAGTAAGTGTGTTCCTGAGGCCTCACCACCCCCCGCCCCCGCTGAGCACAGAGGAAGTGACAGCCACACTGATTTCATTTGAGTTGCGAGTTGATCAGAACACTGGCATTCTCCTTGTCTCTTCTAGCCAAGTAATTTGTACCATTCAAAACGTAGCTATTGTTAAGGAAATGATTTAAAGATGATTCACATGTTGATGGTATTAGCACCTACTGAAAAGATTCGTTAAATTGGCTTCTTTGTGGGGTTGCAGGGGAATATGCGAAGGCTCCTTTTCAAATGGATTTATATAAAACTGCCCCGTGTTATTACCCATGTAGAAGCAGACCTTACAAGCTTTAGTTATTGCCCTTATAATTGCTGAGAAACACAGCTCTGCTGGTTCCGAGGTATTCGATCTTGCAGGATGTTGTGCAGGACACTAGGAGAGGATATTCTCACCTTGAAAAACAGCCACCTGATGATGTCCCTTGGTGCACCCCAGTGGGCTGGAAGGCCAACAGAGTGACATTCTTTGCATAGGATCACTTAGATGAATGGAGAGCCATGTGAGGACCTGCCCTGTCACCCCAAAGGCTTCCCAGGAGAAATTCCAGTGACTATGGTAAGTGGCCATTTACCCCAGTGCTCTTGTGAGCTCTAAGGAAAGTCTGCGGGTGATGGCATTTCAGCAGCACCCCGACGGGCACAGAGAGGATTCTATGTGGTCATACAGAAACGGGCTCTGCAGCACGCAGCGGAACTGAGGTCAGCCGGGAGGTTGCAGCTAGAGTCATGGTTGGACCCGGGAGCCAGACCCACTTCCAGATAGGTTACAATCGTGTCTTCAGGCTGCACCTCTGGCTGCAGAATGTGTGAATCATGGAATCATATTTTCTAAAGCATCAGGCTTCAGATGTTTCTGTGTGTAGCTAATCGCTGGCACTAATTCCTGGGCTGATGAGAAACTTCCAATGTTAAGATTCTGTCAGAGGAGGATATTCCCCAACTTAAGCAGCAGGAAGCAGGATTTAAGTTAGATTTAAGAATTGGCTGACTGTAAGCATTATTAAATTCTGGAACCAGTTATTGAAGGAGAGGGTAAAGTCTTCTCTGGAGGTCTTTAATAATGGTTTAAGAGTTGTCTTGTCTGAAGCACAGGATATTTTTTAATGTGTTGGATTTGCATATTAGAGATTTAGGGAGATCTCTGTGAAAACTCCTGGGGTAAAATAGCTAATGTGTTCCTAGGGAGAGCACTGATTTCTGTGGACAGCTGGTCATTATTTAGAGGTGAGACAATTGTCAACTCTACCTTGGTTTGAGGAAGTATTAGGGGGAGAAAAAGTCCATTTTAGACCTTTTCAGAGACTTGTGAATTACCCGTTTTCAGTTCCACAGTTGAGGAACAAGGATGTTCAGAACTTCCTCCTGATATAGATGACAGTAGTCTGAGTCCTGAGATCTCTCCTGGCCACGTGTTAAACTGCTCAAGACAGTGGGAGGTCTCTGTGGATATGGAAAGGATTGGGCAGTGAGCAAGGACCGTCCCCAGGCTCTCCAGAGAGCGAGGTGCCAGGCCACGGGAAGTCCTGCTAGCATCAGGGAGGATGTGGGGTTGACTCAGACTTCCTGGCCTGTTGGTATCGTCTTGGAAGGAGGTGCAGTCCCTCTGGAAGGAAGTGGTGCCAGTTGGGCGATGGTGTCCCAGGAACAGGCAGATGCTTCCCTGCCCAGCCTCCTGCCTCTCTGGCCTTCTCTCCTCTTGCACCGGGCAGAGAGGCCGCCAGCTGTCTGTCTCTGGGGGCTTCACCTCCAGCTGGAGACAGTGTGTGCCTCTCCTGTTGGTCCATGGCCACACTGGAAGCCAGGGCTCCTTCACGCTCTTGCTGATGACTGGGATAAAGCCTAGATGACCAGCTTGTCACTGTGGGCCACATAAAGCTAGGAGTAGATGGCACAGTGGACCGGTTTGACAGGAGCCTGAACGGGGCATAGCTACAGCCATGGGCCAAAAGCAGGAAGATGGAGACTAATGACAGTGAGTGCCGCGTCTGACAATTCAGCTTCTAAAAATCAGCTGCATGATACAAGCTGCATCCAAGTTTACCCTGTGAGGTCAGCATTACAGGCCTGGGGTGGAGGACATGTCTCTGGTGAGGGACTGTGGTGAGCTGCACAGTGGTTGGCAGTAGGTGCTCAGCAAGCGTGGGCTTAGAGATTAGATGTCACGTCTAAACCAGAGGCTTCTTCCACATTCCTCTCGCCTCCCCATCTCACAGGAGAGTTCCGCAGAGCAGAATTCCTCCTAGTACCACACTGTTCTTTTGTGTATTTTCCAGTTTTATAGGCATACGGTTCTCATGTGGGTTACTTCTCTTCCTCCTCAGTTCCCTGATCATTAACTAACTTAGCACCCAGCTCAACTCCACTGCCTGCTCCACAGTCTCACATCCTGAGGAAAATTTCCTCCCTGAGGAAAAGTTTCTAGTCACCATTTTGTTTTAATTTGATTATTCATAATTTTCTTCAGCATTCTCAGAATTGCATATTCTCTTCAAACACAGCTGACATCAGTACTTGCATTTGATCTTGGGTTGCACCATCATATTTTGCACTTATTGACATGTAGTCATCTGATGGCTTTACACCATGTGCTTGATTTCATGAGGAATAAAATCTATTACTATGGTTTTTCTTCAGACCATGGGAATGTCCTGCCTTTTACTAACATACCGAATAGTTATATTTGGGGGACTATCAAACTAACATCATCATTAATGTTGATTATTTATATTCCTCAAATATTATTAGCTCATCTATTATTAATAAATTGAGTTCGGTCAAGTATTATGATATTGGTGAGAAGGAATAATGACCAACCGAATCCTGCATTTACCAGGATGCTCTGAACCTTGATAGCATTACCTTGTTTCAAAAAATTAGACTTAAGTGATGGCCACCATGGCCGAGAGCAAAACCTACCACATGTATGATGATCATGAAGGTATGAGCTGGTTTGTACAAATAATATATTGTGATTGCCAAAACTGTTTGTAGTACTGGTGCACTAATAAATAAGCAGCATATAGTATGAGAACTTTGTCTCGAGGGCTGACAATCTGCATTGCTCAGCGGACAACATTGAGACATCACCAAATACTGGCAGCAGGAAAGTGTCGCCTAGCTGATCTCTGGGTTCTCGCTAGGGTTCTGTGGAGAATATGTGAAGTTAGGCTCCTTTTTAAGACAAATCAATTGAAGTGTGAGAAAAAAAATCATTGCTGCATATGCATAGCTCACATGAAATGGAAAGAAAGAAGTAGAGAAAAATAAGAAGCGGTTTAGGAAGGTACGGACCAAGAGAAGCTTGGGCTGACGGCAGGGGCCCCGGAGTCCAGCTTAACCTGTGGTTTGGTACTCCAACCTGACATGCTGGCACCAACCAGCTCTGTTGGCATGAGGAATTGTGCTGGCCACTCAGGACCCGGACATGGGTGAGACAGAGCTGCTCAGGGAGGGCACGATGAACACGGGCACATTGGGGCTCAGGGCAGGTGCCATAAGATGGGAACGCACAGGGCTCACTGGTATATTCCCAAACTTGGGGGTTCAGAGGTGGGTTCTGGAGGGTGGTGTGTGTAACGGAGAATGGCGCTCCAGGAAGGGGATGTGAGAAGACCCAGAGGCCAATGAAAGCAGGGATGCCCCTGGAAATTTAGATGTGAGCTGTCTGCTTGGCAGAATTGTGTGCCGCAAAGAATCCGTGACAATGTCAGAATCCCGGAGAAGGGAGAGGAAGGCAGCAGTGGAATCGAGGTTGCTGATCATCCGACCTGAAAATCAGCTTCCCTCGGACCGTCCAGGTGGGCCCAGCGTGAACACTGGGGTCCTCCCAGTGCCCGAGGGAGGCAGAAGAGGTCTGGGAGAGTGACCCCAGAACTCCCGCTGTGTCTGCCTCTGTAGGAGAAGGCAGGGGCAGGGGACCCAGCAAAGTGAGAGCCTCTGGAAGCTGGAAAGAGCACAGAGGCAGGTTCTCCCCCGGAGACTCCCGAGGCGGATCCCGCCCTGCCGGCACCTGATTTTAAGCCAGTGAGATGCAGGTTGGACATCTGACCTCAAAACTGTGAGATAAAAAACTGGGCTGCGGTGTTAAGTACCCCATTTGTGGTTCTTTGTCACAGCAACAATAGGAAACTATCACAAACAAAGAGCACGTGAGGCATGGGGAGAGGAGCAGTGGGGGACGAGCCTTGGGGACACGTGGGTCTGAGGCAGCGTGGGGCTCAGCATCGTGGTGGGGGGACATTTGGGGCTCCGAGTTTCCATCTGAGCCTGCTTGGAATGGCTCCCGGGCAGCCCCACGGTGCTCTGCAGCTGATGGTCCTGTTACTTAAGCTAGTTCCCCAGGGCTGCTTAACAAAAGACCGAAACCCTGTGGCTTAACACAAGGGAAATTTATTCTTTCACATTTCTGGAGGCTTGAGGTCCTAAATCAAGATGTTGGCAGGGACAGCCTGTCTCTGAAGGCTCCCTGGAGAATGTGTTCCATGTCTTTCTTTTCCTTCTGTGTGGCTGGGATCTTCATCACTGATTGACTCGTAGACCTTCACTCTCTGCCTGCGTCTCCTCAGGGCGCCTGTCACATTGTCTTCCCTCTGTGTGTGTCTCTGGGTCCTCAGGTGGCATTTTCCTCTCTGTTGGTGTCTAAATTTCCCTCAGCTGTGAGGATGCCAGGTTCTGGATGAGGGTCCGCACTACTGCATCATTAAACTTGCAACCTAATTACACCTGCCAACAAGCTGCTTCCAAAGCAGGTCACATTCACAGGTACCAGCTGTTAGAATTTGGACATGTGTGTTTGGGAGACAAGATGGACTGCACTCCACTAGGTACATCATTGTCCACCGACTCCTAGACTCAACGAGAGCAGAAGCCACAGACATCTTTAGAGTCCTCCAGTGCTAGCCCCGTGCCTGGTACCCAGTTACAGCTTGCAAAGTAGTAAATTCTCATGGAAGCTCAAAGGGAAGATGGCTTTTCCACGAGAGGTGAAGGCCAACTATCAAATGCTCTCAGGATTTCCAGAAAGTACATCAGTTAAACAGCGAGAGGCTGGGTAATGGCGTGGCTGAGCTCAAGGCACATCAGTAGCAAGAGCAGAGCATAGGTCATAGGACTGGGGACAAGTCACTCAGGGTCTTCCCTGGAAGGGCAAGAGAGGGACAGTGCTGCCGGGGAATGGCCTCAGGGGGAAGGAAAATTCCCCATGTTTCAAGGCAAAAGAGAGCTTTCTGAAGAGAAGTTTAAAGATGTTTTCAGAGAAATAGGAAAATGGTTGAGCAACGAAGCAGAAAATCCTACCCATGTGTGCAGCATCCGTGGTTGTGAGCAGGTGCCACGCCAAGGACAGGGGACCCTGCCCGACCCCTCCCTGAGGTCCACAGGCCACCACACCACTGCAAGGCAGCTCTTCTCCGGCGGCTCCTCCCCTGCATGTTCCTTTGCTGGTGATTCAGAGTAGGAAAGAGAGGGCATTCTCTCCCTCTTCCCTTCCATCTTCTTTTCTATGCATATAATTAGCATTAATTTTTTTAAAAAAACCTATTCTCTGTTCTGTGGCTTTTAACTGATTATTCTCCTCATGTACCCAATCTTCTCCCCTGCATTCCCTCTCTCTCTTCTTCTCTTGGCCTTTACTTCAAGAAGACCTCGTGAGCTACTTTCCTCTGGGTGGTGTCGGGGGGTGCTGTCAGTTGTGCCGAGATCCCTGAGTCTGGGTGGGTTTGCAGCCCTGCACCATGACCCTCAGGGCCTCCCAGGCAACAGCTGCCGTGTTGTAAACCACCCCAGGTATGGGTGCATCTCTTTTCTCCCTAGTTTTTTGTAGAGTCATCTGATCTCAGAGATGGAAGATAGCTTTGGTTGCTTAGGCATGACCTTGACCTCGGCCTTCTTGCCCAAAGCCTTCCAGACTTTTCCTCAGATGAGCCTACCCAGCTTCACTTTGAATATTCCTAACACTGGGAATCATGTCTTCCAATGCATCTCAATGCATCTTCATATATAGCTCTAAGGCCAGGAGATTTCTCTCATATATTGAATTAAAACCCACCTCCCTATAATTTTCACACAGTGGATTGATATTTGGAGCATCATAGATAGTTATATTCCTCTTCAATCTGACCACCCAAATTTGGAGGAGCCAGCATGCACCTTGCTATGTCTTCTCTTCCCTAAGCTAAGCAGTCCCAATTTTTCAACATAACCAGTTTTTCAGTGTTCTTCAGATGTCAAGTTTTCAAGTTTTCTTCCGTTCACTATCTTGGCTGTGTGTTTCTAAAAGTACCATATGTTGTCACATTTTCAGAAAGTAGAGGGACTGGAGTTGGAACAAAACCCTCCAGGTATTGTTTGACTGGCAAAAAGTGGAGCAGAATATCATCTCCATTTTCTGTAATCAGAGAAAATTGCTAGCAATTACACTGCTGGGAGACCCTCTCCCGATCAGCCCTTCTCACCACCCTCAGCTTCTTCTTCTCTTTTCTTCAGTCTGGTTGTCTTGATCAATTCCCTTATTCAATACAAATCCACTGGGCCCACTGTGTCGTAGGTACTCTCCAATGCACATTGGCCCTAAACAATGGAAGGAGCCTACCTCGCCCCAACAGAGAGCCGAGTGCAGTCAGAGTAAAGTATGAGCAAACGATGCTGGAGGGAGATTGATCAGAAGAGTATTTATTGCATCAGAGGGAGAAACTATCAGAAGCATGGTGGAAAAAGAAGGTATTGCATTGATGTATTCATTCATCTAATGGTATTGGATTTCCTGCCTGTTGCTCTTCTGAGCTCTGAAGGTACAGGGTGCCGCCTGTAGGTCCTGTGAACAAGAGAAGGTGCAGGTCTCTCTTGGAACTTATAAGTTAATGACTGGAGATGGGGAAAACAAAAGCTGAAGCAAAAACCAACCCAGGGGTCTGCAAACTACAGCTGATTGACCATATCTGGTTGGTGAAGTAGGTGGCTGGACCAGGCGCTTGCAGCCATGGAAAGAAATCTAACTTTGGAGGCATATTTAAGGCACCACGTGTGTTGAGACTCGAGGGCTGAGAGCTGTTAACGCTGAGCTGCAGGAGGACCCAGCAGAAGCTCTGCTGTTTTGAGACAGGTGCCATCTCAGCTTATTCTTCTGCTGATGCAGAAAGTGTAAATAGAGAAGTGCTGAGGCAGGAGGGCCAGAGGCTTCCCAAAGTGGGAGGGTGAGGGTTGGGCTCAGGGGCCAGGGACGACTTGGCCTTGCACAGGGCCAGGAGGCAGATCTGTTCTTACAGAAACAAGCCAGGATTAGGCCAGATAATGATGGTTGAGGGGGAGTGAAAGTTCTTTTTGGTGCTTTTGTTTTCTTGTTGAAACAGAAGTCCAAGGGTTCACTGCCACCAAGGAGAGAGGAGGGGAAATGGTACATATTTGAGGAGAAAGAAAGGAATAGTCTTTGAAGGGTCAGGAAGGGGCTGGACCAGGGAAATGGTGGGATTTTCCAACATCCCTGAGGCCTCCTTGTGCTTGGGGCCAGGAATGAAAGCAGGAAGTTCCTTGCTGTTCTCTCTCTCTCCTCATCTGGAGAGAGAAGGAGGCAGGGAGCCAAGGCGGAGGCCAGGGAGTGGCTGCCACAGGGAGCTGAGTCCAGGCTCCAGCAGTGTAGAAGCAGGTGGGCAGGGCGAGAGGCTGGGAGAGCCCGAGGCTCGGCAGTCAAGGGCGGGTGGATCCCTGCAAGACCGTGAAAAGGAAAGGGGTGCTGTTTAGAGAGGGGCCTTTTCCCTCTAGGCTGCATGCACAGGATCACAACCTGTCGCAAGCACAGAGAGATGTAGCTTGGCCACAGGTGGCAGTTAGAGGCTCCCTGGCACCTGGGGACAGACTCTTATCCAGATCTGACAGAGAAGGGGACACTGTCAGAGAAAGCATCTCAGTGGGCCCCACATCTGAGGTGGGTCTCCAAACCTTCAAGTGGGCACCTGACCTGGAGACATCCCTGGGTCCTGCTGCTACCTCTGAAATAGAGTTGAAGTGATATATTTCCTTTTCATTTTATCCATCAAATTATTTTGTTATTTTTGTATATACAACTCACTTTCTGTTTTTTATTTTCATCAGTGCTTTCTTCCATTTGCCCATGTCCAAACTTTCATATTGCTACATTTTATAATACATCTCTGTCTCTGTCTTTCTCTCCCAAATAGTGAGCATTGGTGTGCTGGTGTCCTGTGGGCTTCTTGTGGTGGGATGGCCCCCGGCTAAGGGAACTTTCAGTGTCTTCTCCAAGATCCCAGCTTACCTGAAGGACATCTCACATGTCATTTAAAGCACAGTGTAAGGTGACATGGTAATCACAAAGGCTAAAAGGAAATCATTCTTAATAGATAAATGTTTTATTTTAAAAGCTAGGAGATGTAAGTGCCTCACACCTGGTGTGAGTGGCTAATGCCAAGGGAGGAGGAGGACACTCTCCCCGAGTCAGCCCCACCATGACCTCTTCCCTTCTGAGCACTCTATAACTCATATCAAAATTAGAAAGCTGCATATGATTGTGCGCCATCATCAAACCATGGAGAACTTTATTTCACAAAACTTTCAGTTGAGGACGGAAAAAGAAACAAGCTCATGTGGTGGGGGTGGGGAGTGGCCTGGTTCAGTAGGATAATCCAGTTTAGAGAACATAAAAGAATGTTATCATCAATTATAGAGAATAAAGCTCAGTGGTAAGATTCAATAAATATCCATTTATAACCAATTACTTGTGGGTTTTAATTTAATTTGGTTCTTTGCTTGAAGCCAAACTTTGTCCTAAACTAATGGATAGATACTCCTGAAACTTTTAATTACTTAGTAGTTCTTTTAAAAAGAATCAAGCTCATGTTTCTTTGCCTCTCATCATAATCCTTGGATAAAGGCAAGCAGGATCCTTTTGAGAAATGAGGTTTTTTGAAGGAAAATGCAGATGTAATTGGTTGTGTGGTTTGGATGAGGAGGAAAGAGATTTAAAATTGGTGGGCTTCATTTAAGGTTTAAAATGCAAGTCTTAATCAAGCACAGACCTTGCAAAGCAGAAGGGTCATGGCCAAAGACTGATTGTGATGTAGCTCAGAAAATGTACCAAAAGTGTGATGTAGTATTCAGAGTTCCTGATTTCAGTCAGATTTAATGCAATTTAATGCAGGGAAAATACCAATGGAAACATCATCCATTTCAACTAAGGTGTTCCTTTCCTTGCATAAAAATGGAAATAACACCCGGAAATATCCTGACTCTAATTGCCTGTTTTCCCACTAAAATAAAGAACATAACTTCACAAAGCAATGCTCTTTATTGTTATTAGTTTATATAATGAGATATTGTCATCTTTAGAGCCGAAACTCTGAGTCATCTTTTGCAGATTCACTGAGATAGCATCCTTCTTTTATTTCCTTTCATGAGTCTACAGTGCCATGAATAACGATCGGCCTTTCTCAGTTATTTTCAAGTGCATCCATCTCAAGACTCATGTTTCCAAATGGCTGGTGCTGGAGGCAGGGGACTTCAGTAAATATCATTTGGTGACCGAGTGTGTGGCACTCTCATTTCCACATCCTGGGCTGGATTCTGGGATGAGGAGGAAGTTCTGCGGAGTGAAACCTACAGGCTGCGGCACTGACTCTCAACACAGACAGTGTCCTGCGGCATCTGACAATGTCCAGAGACAGTCTGGTTGTTCCGCATGTTATATGGGAAGTCCCATGTGGCATCTGTGGTGAAGAGGTCAGTGACGGCCCCAAACCCTCCTACAATGTGCAGGTCTGCCCCTAGCCCACAGAGGATGGTACAGTTTAAATTCCAATGGTGCTAAGGCCGAAAAACACTGGCATGAAGGAGGCATGTCATTACCATTTACGATTCAATGAAGCCAGCACTGGGCCACCACGATTCCTGTCCTCTCAGGACGACAAGGAGGCAGCGCTTGATCTCGACAATGGCGGGTGGAGCTGGGTTCACATGCAAGAAGCTTTCTGAACAAGCTCTCCTCTTTATTAAGTCTTGATTGCTAGGAGGAACTCACTAGAAATAGGGGAGAAGTGGGCTTTCTATGGAGGTAAAGTGATAGGCAAAGTCACAGATGCAAGAGATTCTCTAGATGATGGTGAACGGAATCACTGGAAGAGCTGGAGCTTCCATCGTTGGTGGAGGCCACGAAAGAAAGCTTTGAATGTCGGTGAGGGGTAAAACGAAGCGCTCAGGGTACCCGGAGAAGAGGTCAGACCATCCCTGTACCTGGGAGGAACCTCTGAGCCGGATGGACAGGGCAGGAACAGGACTCCACTGTGTCCTCTTTGCACAGCGGCACATGGGGAGTGAGGCTGGAAGACGGGTGGTTAGAACCCGTGAGTGGTTTTAAGCCGGGAGAGGTGAGAAGGGGTGAGCAGTCTTCAAGGAGATTAAGAGGCAGAAATGGCAGCCCTCACCAAGTTCACGGGGAGGAGGAAGTGTGCTGAGGAGTAGTGCTGGCCTTGAGCTTCCGGTGCTGGGTGGGCTTGGGTGTAGCTGTGTGGCTAACTCCGTTTTGAAGAAGGATCACAGCTCATCTTGGACTAGGGGTGCCGCCTGGAGGTCCAGTGATCAGGAATGGAAGACATTCTCGGGAAGGACCCTGTGGTGGTCCTTGGGAGAGCGCAGGGCAACAATGTCCACTTAGCAGGAAAGAGGCCCAGGGGCAGGATTCCCAGGAACACAGACACCCAAGAGCCACAACAGGTGGGCCCACAAAGGAAACAGGATTGACCAGAAAAGTCGGGGCAGAAAGAAAGAGCAGTGTTGGGGGTCCTCAGGGCAGGGTCAGAGGGGTCTTCTCTTCAGTGCATGGAAACAGGCCACTGGCTCAGAGCCCATGGTGTAAGGTGAGATGGAACAGGTCGGGTAGGGCTTGTGAGTTTGGGGGCTCTGGGGAGAGTGGGAAGGAGACCTGAGCGCAGCACAACAGGTAGGGAGAGCCGTCTGACAGTGGAGAGTGCAGAGGCCAAGAGCGACGCTTACAGCTGGGGTTGAAGTGGGTGAGTTTATCTGCTGAGCACGCAAGGCCAGCAGTGCTTTATTATCCCCTTTGATTTTTTATGGTTGTTGATATTGTTACATTTGAGATTATAATTGTTACTAAGACTGTGTTGAACCATCAACCTCTGCTAGACATAACACCAAGAGCAGGAAGGATGCAGACTTGATTGAAAACATGCAGTGTTTCAGTTTCTGTACCGAGAAGGGACATTCCTTTCAGATTAGATGAACCTCGGGTGGGAAAGTCGTTCATGGTCACAGACAAGCATCTGAGTGAAGTGTGGGTACAGATTGTTTTGCATGGGGGACCCAGAGGAACAAAGAGGTGAGCTCTGAATTGCACAGCAGGCAGCAGATGTAAAGGACGTGGCTTTGAGACCAGCAAATGAACAGAATGAAAAGCACCTCCGGAGAGGGACTTCCTGCCTTGGCACGCGGAAGGCTTTTAATTGTGAATGTGTGATGGGCTGTGGGAACTCGGTCAGAGAGGAGCTTTGGCCTCTGGTAAAGTGGGGGAGCAATGGAGGCACCGTGGGCCTTTGCAATCCCATGCTCGACCTGCAGGTGAAGAGCAGGGTTCTGTGTGATCCTCGGCAGCAGAGTCGTCGCTGAGCCCTATAACACTACCCTGACCATTGCGTGACTTAAAACTTGGTTGACATTATCCTGCTGACTTTTTAGCCTCGAATTCACCCCAGGGACTTTTTAAAATTGGCAGTGGCCATTGAGGTGTTGGATACCTACTAGGCAGCCCAAATGGGTGTGGAAAGGGGACCAAAGGAAATGAACAACAACAACAGGGGGCGGGTGGGTCTAGATAGGATAAAATGAACCCACGCAGCTGGCATTTTAACTTGTATAATTAAGTGATACACTTACAAAGCCAGCATCTTTGGATTGTTCAGGTCCATTGTTAAAAGCTTTCAGGGAGTCAGCATTCATTGATTAGGTATGATTTAAATGTTGCCGAGAAGATAGTGAACCCAGCTCCAGGGCTGGGTGCAGTAGCAGATTCGAGGAGAACTTTCTCCTTGCTACTTATACTCTCTCCCCTAGTAACTTCTCTCTCAAACGAGAAAACCCAACATTAGCTACACAAGATGGTACCAAATGTAAACCAAAATTAATATCTGGGAGTTATTTTTTCCTTGAATGAGAGATAAAGACTGTTTATTTTGTATGGTACTAGTACAGAAATACACTTCAGAGACCATGTTTTTGCATATTGATAGAGGGAGGAACATTGTTGATGAAAATCATTATCTTCAAAAGTCCTCTATGGCTATAGGGTTAAAACAACTATTTACAGATACGTAATGTGGTGATTTCATTGTAGATGGTATCTTTTTAGAATTAGATTGAACCAACTAAAACTATCCTTTTTATAGATCAAAAAAGTCCAATATTGGCAATTTCGGATGGTTGACCTTAATGTGGAAGCTACATTCATCTAAAAAACAGATTTGATTACAAATTCTATCTGAACAGAGATGGCACCAGGGCGCAGGGACAGCCTATGGGTGGAGGAACATCTCCCCACAGAAAGAAGAGCATTTTTCCTGCTGTTTAAGAATGCTCAACATAATTCATGCAGAACTATGATCCAGTCCCTTCATATGTTTTTGAGGTGGAGCTAAGAGAAGGTTGGATTAACATATTTCAGAATATTCCAGCAAAGGTATTGTTTAGCTGAGTTCTATTGAAAGCCATGGTGATGTTTGTTTGGAAGTTGGAAATGGCTCTTCGACTGGTGCCCATGAAAAATAAAGGTTTAAAAAGCCTTATCTTAGTAGACACTGTCTCCTTTGAGAAATACTATTATCTTTTATTCATTAAATAGAACAAATCAAGTTCCAAATGCCATACTGAAATGGCTGGGCTTTTGTTGTTTTTTATTACAAGAATAAAAGGGTCTGGTCTTTCTTTCTTTTGCCTTTGAGTGTTGTTTTATAGAGGAAGTCAGGCATTATTTTGTTTATAATTAAAGACTATGTACTAAAGCACAATTTGAATAAGCAACTTTAATTAATCAAGGAAAAAAACCCAACAACCTTCTACACCCATATTTCAGTTTCTAAGACCGGGTAAAAAGGGTTTTCTTTTTTCCCCTTTGAGGTTAGAATCAGGTCAGGTCAGTAATTGGAGCTGGCTAGTCATCAGCTGGTTTGACCTGCTAGGCTAGAATTTTCTTTACTACGGGAAAGTGTAATCAGAAAACCAGATGTATCCCCATCCTGAGACTGGAGCATAATGAAAAGCAGGCAGTTCATTTATTTTCTCCAAGCGTTTCAGATCTTCCTTCAGCCACCGGGGCTTGACTCCACTCTGGATGGGGAGCTTCACGCGAGGCTTGATTTCACTGGATCACAGTCCTGAGGAGCAGAAATTGAGATGCAGATGCTCACGTTGTCTCGAATCTCCTATTTCCTTTAAAAGTTAATAGCTTTTATGTGATTTCACCTGAAAAACAGGGCGAATTAGAGATTTCAAATAAAACTAGGAACTGCCTGTGGTAGGCGTATTCTGACTCTAAGGGTGTCCTTCTGAGGTCCTGGAGACCCTATCTAGGGCTGGGGTGCTGGATGGAGAGTGACGGGGAAGACCAGGAGGCCCAGGCAGTGTGAGCAGGCAGCCTTGGTAGGACTCTGTTCCCAGAACACAAGCTTCTCATTGTGCATTCCTTGTCCTACTTTCACCCAAAGTGTCCCTCATGCTTCCAGCTCCACTTCACTGTTAAGATCCATCTGCATATCCTAGTTAAAAGAAGAAAAAAAGAGGTCACCTAGAAATTGATGTTTGTTTGTTCTTTTTACCAAAGTTGTGTAGACACAGTCCTGTACTCATGATACTGTCGGAATGTTTTTGAAACAGGTTTGAACTCTTCTTCGGACCTTAACTGTTCAAAGGCTCTTAACTAAAATAAAGAGGGCTCTATTTATTGGAAACATGGATGAATCAAGAAAATAATTCAATTTACAAAGCCGTCAGTCTTTAGGATGATGGTTTAAAGATCACAATTAAGGAGGATCCTTCTCCACCAACTGCGGAAGACTCTCCCTGCGGCTTCCGAAGGGCAGCCCTGGGCTGGCTGAAAGGTTTAGCCCTGGTCTTTCAGCTCCTCTAGGTAATTTCCAAGGAAGTTAGGTCAGAAGATGATTTGGAAGAATCGAGTTACTTAAATATTTTGGATACATGAGAGTCAAAACTGGAATTATGCCTAGGGTACAGAAATGAAGTCTTGAATTGTTTAGCTTCTGATTTTAATTCAGTGGAGGTGCTGAAGGAAGGAAGGAGAGCTTGGTGGATCTAGTCTTTCATGTGGCTTGGATATGGTTTAAAGAACCAGAAGAGGGAGAGGAGAGGGAGAGATCCAAGTGAGGCATCTGTGAAAAAAATAGTTGCTGGAAACATATTTGCCATTGGAGTCCCCTCACTCAGACATGGCAGATATTTGGTCAAGGGAACACTCTTCTCATCTGTGCCTACAGTAGGTATCGGTCCTCAAAAGGTTAGGAAGACTTATCTCACCCTTTCAACCATCTTGTCCCAGGAATTTGCTGTAAATACGAAGAGAAAAACTGAGTGGGGAGGTTGAAGTACGGCCTCTCTTGAACAGAAAGGTGGGTGCTTCTCCCAGACCCTGTGGGAGAGGAGGGGAGTCCTTTTCTGTGTATGAATGTCCCTTCTCCGGGTCGCCTCAGACCTTAATCACCTAGTACAATGCTGTGTGCTGGGCTGCACCATGACGGCGTGGACTTCAACTGTGAGAAGAAGGTAGGTGAGTCAGGTCCGTGTTCCCCATGTGGTGTCTGGAATGATGGGAAGGAGTAAAGGGGACAGGGAGCCTTCCACATGAATTCTGGGGATGACACTTCTTTCTCCCCTGCCCCCAGGGACCTTTCCTCCCTCCACTTCCCTTCCCCCTTCACGGCTTCATTTCCTTTTTAAAAAAGTTTTTTAAATATTTTTTTTTAGTTGTTGATGGACCTTTGTCTTATTGACTTATATGTGGTGCTGAGGATGGATCCCAGGGCCTCACCCATGCCAGGCAGGCTCTTGCCACTGAGCCACCGCCCCAGCCCCTGTCACTTCCCTTTCACCCAGCTCCTGCCAGTGTTCCAAGGCGGAACCCCACGGACAGGTGGAAGGAGCAGGTGCGACCTCAGCTGGGATAAGGCGGCACAGACTGGCTCAAAGACTGGCCAGTGACGGGTGGCCTGCCTGGGGAAGCTGCTCTGTGCCGGAGACACATTTAAGTGAACGCCCTGAGGCCCTCCCTGGGAAACTTAAAAAGGAAGTCAAGCAGTTCCCCAGAATAAAATTCTTTATGCTTTGATATCTGGAAACTGATTTGACTGCTGGGCCCGTGTTTTGGTGTGTCAAAGTATATGAGGGAATGGCAGGCAAAAAAGGGTAGGAAAACAGTAAAAAGAGCTATGGAAAAAAAAAAAAAAAGGAAAGGGGTGAATAGGAACCCAGCAAAAAGAGCTCTGAAAGAAGCCGGGTCAGGGGAGCGAGCCTGCCCAGTGTGATTCTCATTTTCTGTCGATTTTTTCCCAGGCCCCTCCCTGTGCTGAGTCATGGCTTTTCATGGACTGTCCTGGCGGAAGACCATCATCCGATGAAATGTGTCTGCACCTCTCAGATCTGTCGCACCTCTCCCCTTTCTGGACACAGACTCCGATATTTCCTTTTCCTTTGCTTCCTTCTCAGCCCTGGTAATCAGGCATCTGTCCTGGCTCGTGGTCTCCAGATCCGCCTCCCTCTTTGGCCACTGGCTGTGAGAAGGACTCTGGTTCACGTGGACAGCTCAGACCCGGTGAGCCTGGCCCTCAGGCCTGACCCCAGGACCTCACAGGGGAGGCCCCTTCAGCCTGGCCCCTCAGGAGCCCAAACTGCGGGGACTTGTGGGACTCCGTGGTGCTAACTTGTGCGACTCTGGCCTTCAGGAGTCCTTTTACTCTTTCCATTTCTTCCTTCATGAGAAATCTCCCTACTACTTCAACCCCCCTGAAATCTGCCTTGTTGCAAACACTTGAGTTGTGTTAACAAATGTTCTTTATTTTTTAATGTAAAACTGCTTTATTTCACCTAATGTAAGTTGGAGGTCAACAAAAAAAAAATTGAACATAAATAAAATAAAACAATTTCAGTGGAAGCTACGTTCTACTTCTTGGAGGAAAAAAAAAAAAATGATGAATTGTGCTGAGAGCAAGTCCAGGAAGATCTTTCAGGTTTTCCTGTTGAAACTTTTTCAACTGTCTCAAACCTGACTGTTTTATCGTGGTTCCAAGCACATGGCAATTTCCATCAGTCTGAATGAGGTAAGGTTCTTCTCCTTCAGGGTGTCAGTTTTATTCTTGGGCTTTTCCTAGTGGAAGGGTTTAGAACCAAGCAATATCTTTAGAAAACGAGTAATAAAAATTTAAAGAATGAACAAGTAGAAATAAAGGTGGAGCAAAAAAGATTCAGTGTTATAATGATGTGTGACTGAATCTTTGGTCATTTCACATAGGATGAATTTTTATCAGTTTGAAGAAAATACTCAGAAATGTCCTATACCCAGAAAAGAAAAACTAATCATCCAGGCAGAGTTCTTTGCTTTAAGATTCTTGTTTAGTTAAGATTCTTTATTAAGGTTAAACTTTTGATCAAAGAATATATTTAATTTGAATGTAAAATTCTCCTTTAAAGCCCCAGAGAAGAGCGAGGACAAGAATTTATTTCTATTACTCTTTTTGGAGGGCTAGAGGGGGCAGTAACTTTTTCCGTGTGAATATGGACCAACCTTTAATTCAGCTCACTTATTTTCCTTCCAGAATATTACCAGGGAGTCATTCCCGGCGTCACTGTTCATGCCCACTGCGAGTGAGTGCGGGGAGAGAGCTCAGTGCCAGAACTGGCCTTTCTGAGAGAAAGAAACTAGGCAGTCGCAATGGATCAAGTTACAGATGTAATTTTATATGATGTTTTATTCAATTTCATATCATGTCTATGCAATTTTAATTGGCAAAGCCACAAATAGAGGTATTCTATTCTTATTATGCTATAATAACAACATCAACTAAATGATAAATGGTTTAATATATGCAAAATGTATGTGAATTTAAAAAAAATAAGAGAAAGTAAATGTAATGATTAGAATAAATTAGAAAAAATGAATGAGAAATGCATCATTGCATATTAAATGACAGGCTGTGGACACTGAGGATACTGGGGAAAGAAAGTTAAAAAAATAAATTCCATTGAGTTTCCTCCATTACAGAATTTTTTTCTCTGCTGAGAAAGGGGATATTCATATTGACTATGTTTACTTAATTAGAGTCTGCTATTTAGCTGTCTCTACCAACACTATTTATAATTCAGTGACTTTTACTGTTATGAGCTGTCTTTGTCCAAGACCCCTCCCTCCCTCCCCATCCAATCTTCAGGGAGCAATTTCCTCTAAAACCACTGAAGGGGAAATGCAAAGGAGGATGCAGGGACACTCTCAATGGGGGCAACTGTGGCTGCTGTGTAGGTCCTAGTGTAGGGATGGAGGGACCACCGGAAGGCTGGTGTATCTCTGTGAGCAGTTGGTAGGCAAGAGGCCCGTAGTCCTCTCCATCAACCTTGGTGTGCAGTCAGCACCACAAAATGCCATGGAAACATTGACCAGGGGTAGGTCACATCTGTAGCCTGAGTCACAGGAGTTTACTTTGGAATGCTACAAATGATGCTCTGATCTTTTACTTATGTTACTATATTGTATGATTAAGAACCTAAGTATTCTTCACACTGTTACTCATTATTTTGGAAATTCAAATGAAGGTAAAAGTGAACTTTAATTCAGCATCTAATACATCCTTTACTTATATGATTACTATGCAGAATATGTGATGTGAGCCTAGGTAAAAATTAGGGCATATTTATTGCTCTTTATTATGGTAGCAATTTAAATTTCCTATGAACTTCCTTTCATTCTGTTTAGCTGTAAAATAGATTTCCATCTTATACAAACCACCTAAATGATTTACAGGCACATCTTACACATGTGTACCCTGATCAGAGACACTTTTAATTCAAAGTTCCAATTCTAATAAGTCCTCTGAGGAACCTGCTCTGTATGCAGCAATGTTCTCCACACGTCATGCAGATTGGTATTTCTTTTCTTGAAATATGCCTGGATTGTACACCCTGACATGCTTATAAACGAAATGCAGAAATGGCGCTGCAGAAATAATTATTTCATGCACAGCATCCGCAACTTATTTCCACTGTTTAACCTCAGACACATTGTTCTCATTTCCACTCTTCACAAGCCATTTGTTCTCTTCACTGTTCTCCACGTTGAGTGGATGAGGTTCATCTGGTTTGTTGATGTTATGAAATATGGAATTCTCATATTAATGGTGCTGAAATCATCTGGGAATACTTTACACCGTGTCCTTCCTCTATGCAGCATTACCTTGTATCGTACAGAATGAGTTAACATGATATTAAATTACACCGTTCCATGTCACTGAGGGTTTTTATTTTCTGAGGACCTTTGTCTCATTTTCTCCTTGTGAAGTGCACCGCTACGACCCTGAACGAGGACAACTCTTGGCCTTTATCTGGAGTTGACCTTTGTATAAAGGAGTGGATATCAGTGGACTATTGACTCAGGGTTTTAAAGAAAGGATGTTGAAAATTCGATTGTATTTTGTTGGTTTAATCCAGTCTGATAAAACAGGCCAATGGTTTTAAAAGAACCTTGTCAGAAGATAACCTGAACTTTTCCAAATCCTGTCAGCAGATTTTTTTAGAATATAAACTACTATTTAGATAATGTGGGTGGGGAATTCTTGAGCTGTCAACAAGCAGATAGTCTCAGTGAAATTCTTGTTTTAACTAACTACACCCTAGTATACTCAGAGGTAGCCACAACCTCATCAAGAGCCAAGTTATTATTATAACCACCATCATTTATTTTCCTCATTCTTTCAAAGTCCTAATGCTCAGTAAAGCCGGCAAAGTGGGAACAGTGGTCCTAAGCTTGAGTGTGCAGGGACATCGCCAGGTCACTCATGAAGGCAGACTGCTGGTCCCACCCAGCGGCCTCTGGGGTGGGGTGGAGACTGCCTGTCCAGCAGCTCCCAGGCAAAGCTGCTGCTCTGGAAGCTAAGGCAACGCGGGATGCTCACGGCTGCGTGTGAGTGCCATTCCTGCAGTTCATGTAATTCAAAATCAGGTTCAGGATTCCATGACTTGGGAGCTGGATTTAAATCTGCATCAGAGTTTAAGGAAACAGGGCCTCATAGGGCCTTGAGAATTGAGCCTCTTCTTTGGTTTTCTTACCCGTGTTGACTCTGACTCATTGCTGTTGCTCCGTGAATACCAAGGAGCTACAGACCAAGGACTCTCAGAGTTGGAAAGGACAGCAAGCAAACATGTTAGCAGGCCTCCCGGGAGAGAGCGAGGAGCAACTTCAGAGCAGAGAACTGGGCTAGGATCCAGCACACTCGGCTCTGAGCCTCGGCTCCTGCGCTGCTTAAAAAAGTAAGGGACACAGGACTCCCCCATCTCTCAGGAAGGAACTAAGTGAATCCTTTGCACTTGCCGCTACAATATTATCGCCTAATGAAGCAGAGTGCAGCTGTCAGAATGACCACCTAAAGGACCTGGCGCACCGTAAGCCCATGGAGCAGAGCACGTAGACTTCCGCATCAGGGACACAGGTTCCTACCAGATGTGGCTGGAGCCCGTAAGGGCACCAGGAGGAGTCCTGCATGGATGTGTTGACAGCTCCCTGCAGAGCAGACAGCTCTGTCCCAGGGACTTCTGAGCTCCCGCTTCCGTCATTAAGAGCTTGGCCTGTGTGGAGACAGCAGAGCGGTGCCTTGCCCAACAGCCCCCAGTGCCGCGGTCCTTGTGGCAGGAGCATCCCTTCTGTCACAGGGACATTGCAGTGCCTGTTTGCCCGATGACATTTAAATACCCTGCAATTATAATCCCTGGGGTGACAAACTCTTCAGGTGGTGGCCTGGCCTCCCCTGGGTAGCTCTGCAACCTTGGATTCTCCTAGTTAAAGAAACTAAAAAATAAATATTTTTTAAAAAATTGCTTATGAATGAATAGTTTGTTATTTCTGGAGGAAAACTGGACACACACAGGGCTGTGACCTCAGGTCCTTATGCGGTCATTCTTGATAGCTCCAAAAGGAGTCTCCGAACATGGTTTGTTTTTCCCACCTCTTTACCTTAAGGATAGGACACATGGCTTCAGCTGAGTCTGCGTGACAGTTTTATTTCTCTGGGGTTATTGAATGGGCATTCTTGCCTTATATTTTAGTCTGATGAACTTGGAAAATGTGCTCCTGCCCCTGAGTAGCAGCTTGTTAAGTGGAGAGGCAGGCCTCGGGCCATGGCAGACCTACAGCCTTGTAATGCCACTGCATGGGGTCTTTGGGAGTTGGCTGCTGGCTTGGGTCCTCAGTGGGACTAGCCAGCCTCCTTCGCGTGGTGAGACTCAGCATTTAGTTTTCCTCTTATACCAGCTACTGTTATAGTACAAATTACTAAACTTCCCTAGGAGGCTCAGATAATGGGTCTAATGTCTGTTTTGACTTGGAATTTAATAAACTTCATAATGTAATGCAGATTTTGGTTAAAGATAATTTCAAGGGAGAAAATGCCGGTACTTAGCACTGCCAACATGTGACTTATGCTTACTTACTGTTGGCACTTGACTTCACTGCCGTCATTTCTTCACCCACCAGAGCATTTCCTTTGCCTTCAGTGTCCCCCAGTTTGCCATGTCTCTCTCTCTCTCTTGTTCCTGCAGGGTGGCCTTCATGAGTGTGGACCCCATCCAGGCACATGGACCCCACTCTTAGAAGAGCTTGCACCCACTCTGCTTGACACTCTGGCACTGATAGAAATTCTTGATAGTG
Organism: Urocitellus parryii; assembly: GCF_045843805.1. Taxonomy (NCBI): domain Eukaryota; kingdom Metazoa; phylum Chordata; class Mammalia; order Rodentia; family Sciuridae; genus Urocitellus; species Urocitellus parryii. Next base: position 5,915,238 of record NC_135532.1, read on the forward strand.
TTTTGAACAAAAGGCTACACTGTAACCCTAAATGGCCCACCTGGATGCTGGTTGCTTCAGAATCTGCATTCCAAAAGCCACCTTCAACTCTAGGGGCAGTCTGAACAATCCTCTCTAGCCCTCTGTACCTGGTCACTGGCAAACTGGAAACAGCCCAGAAAGGTTCCCATAGCTCAATCAAAGGAGCCTCATGCACTTGGGATTTGAACCAGAGCTCTGGAGTGCTCCCTCTTTCTGTCCTTTCTGGGAGGCATTAGTCAGGGGTTCCCCCAACTTATCTCCCTCACAAGCCCATGCAGATGGCTTTCTTCCTCTCCTACCACGGTGTACAGGGTCTGTGTCAGCTCCTTGGTGGTTTATTCTTTCTGTCCACATGTCACTCTCATGGTCTTAAGAGGTATCTCTGTTTCAAGGTCATCGAGGTAAAGTCCCCATTCTAAAGCAATAGATGTCCATTTTTGTCCTACATCTTTGATTTTAACCTCATCCTTTCACCTGGGTCTCTCAGCTCAAGCAATATCAAGCTAGTGATAAATTCTCCAAAGTTCCATACTCCCCTCGCTGCAAGCCTTTACAAACACTATTGCCTGGGGTGTTTACCTATCAAGTGGACAGGGAGGCCCTGGAAATGCTGCTGTCCCATGGGGGGAGCGGTGTCATGGTGTTCCAAGGACCCATGTGAGTTTAAAAGTATAAAAAGCGAGTCAGGAACAAAGGCAAACGAGCAGGAGTCCTGCACAGTCATGGGCTTGGCATGTGCTTTCATGTGATCAAAGCAACCACAGTGCTACAAAATGGGCATGGACCTTTGTCCCTTTCCCCCCTGTGGGTCCTCAGTTGCTCAGACTGTGTCTGATAGCAGCCATTCAGTTATAATATCTGGACTTCATGAATGGAAGAGGGAGCTGTAAATGTTGGTTTTGAGGATTTGCAACGGTTCCTTAGAGGAGTTAGTGCCTTTAAAATACTTTGCCTTGCAGAGGGACAGAACAGAGCAGAGTTCTATGAGTCTAATCCCCAAGAGGACAGATTCATCAGGGGCAGGAGGCCAAGGACATGGAAACTGCTATAGTGATTCCCCTAGTGGGAGACAGTGCTGGTACTGGGGACGGGCAGGAGGTGATGGGGAGGAGTGATGGGAGACACACATTGGAAGTGCCAGTGCCTGTGGTCTGCTGACATCAGGCTCATCAAGAAAGCCAAGTTGAAAACAGTAGCAAGGCTGAAGACAGCTGACATCAACACGTGGGCAGTGAGAGGCATGGCAGATCCCTGCACTGATAGCACCCATGCTCCTTGGCTGCTCTGTTGGAGGCGCTGAGTTGAGGTGATGATGGATATCTGGCTAGATGCTTGGGATGTGCACTGGGGCGGTGCTGTTGGGATAAGGCAGGACCCATGCTCTTCATTATGGCCATTGCAGGGACTGGGGTGCTGAACTTTGAATGTTATCCTTGAGCATTCTCATGTCTCCTACCTGTTCCTCAGCCATTTGCTCTAGGTACACCTATTTTCTCCAATCTGACCAGTATTTATTGTGATTTGTAGTGAGAATATCAACAAAAGCACCTATGGCTAAGATGCAGTAAATACACGTCTTACGTGGTACTGACCGACATGCACTGGACAAGACAAAGTTCTCAGACTTGCCTTTTCCTACAGCAGATTGGATATTCCCTGGCAGAACGCTTTGGCTACTGCTTCCTGACTTTCTGTTCCACCTGCCTACAGAGCTGTCTTGAGGAGGGTCATGATGTTGGAACTGGGAGGCCCTGTGTGAGCGGGCCTTCCAAGACATCTCTCCTGAGGATCGCTGTGTCCACTGGACAGGCGGCGTTGACTCTGGGGTTCTCACACCATGCTTGGTGTGTGTGTGTGTGTGTGTGTGTGTGTGTGTGTGTGTGTGTGTGTGAGTGTGTCTTCCTTGAATGACCTGTGGCCAGAACCTTCCACAACTGAGCTCTTAGCAGCCCCCAAATCCTGCCTGTGACAAACATCCTCTGTTCCAGGATCAAGGGAACAGTCCCTTCTCACCAGCCTTCCTCCAGCCAGTCTGAAGAATCTTTAGTCACATGAACACCTCTTCTTGCCATGAGTTTTGCAAGGGTGTTTTGTCTACATGAGTGTGAGTCGTTTTGGAAACAAAATACAAGTCTCTTTGCTCAGATAGGACTTCTTTATGCTGTGTTCCCATGAGGAAATGGGTTCATCCCACACTACTCATTTCAGTGGAAAAAGAAAAGGGATCTGATAAATGAGGAAAAAGCAAAATGCGAGTTAATATTTTATTTTATTTTTTAAAAATCCAGGCACTAATGTCTTAGTGTTTTGGGATCTTCCAGGAAGCTGTACCAGCTCATCTCCTGGTTTCAATTCCTCTTCTGTATAAATAACTCCATGGGTTTTACCCAACAAAGAGGGTTCATCACCTCCTGCTGGGGGTATTGCAAACACCTTGTGCAAGACTGGTGGTCCCCTGGGGTTTACCTTCTCAACTGAGCAACAGGAAAAGAAAGAAGGAGGGCCGGTTGAGGTGGCCTCTGCCTTGGAGTCAGCTCCTGCTCCCTCAGGGAACTGGGCAGCTTTTCTGAGACCGAGCAGAATCCAAACATGGTCTACTCATTGTCTGGGTTTTCAGCCAGTGAATGAGATTTCAAATACAAGTGTCATTGCTTGGCCATCTGATATTAGTGATAAAGTAAGTCTAAAGAGGGTCAGACCAGACACCACTTTTAGAAAGACTCTCCTTTTTTATTAAAAAAAAAAAAAAAAAAAATCTTGTTTCATGTTAGAACATTTCTACTTCAAAACACTGGCCGGAGAGCAGTTTCCTTGCTGTGTCCCAGGGAACTGTCTCTCTGCTCTGTCTTCCTGTCCCCCACCCTGGGGGCCACCTCCCTCAGTGTCCCTGGGCAGTGTTTGTTCAGCATTTATTGTCATGCATTGCTGTGCACCAAGCATGGCTTTAAATAAAACAACAAGGAAAAGCTGAAAAGGCACGGAATACAAAAATAAGATATTCTCAGTGTACCCTCCATGTAGATGAGCTCGGCCGGGGAAATGGACTTTAAAATTAGATCATTAGCTTAGAAACCCGAGCAAACAAAGTCCTCTCTCTTCTGAAATGGAGAAGTACAAATCTAGGCCATCTCCCAACGAGGCAGGGAGGAGAGGACAGGGCTTGTGACTGTGTGACCTGCAGTCATGGCAACGGCCAAGGAATCCCCACCCCAGGGTGTGTGCAGCCCACAAACAAAAGTGCTGTCCCTGGCCTGCAGGGGAAAGTCTGGCCTTTTATCTTCTGAAATTCCCCAGGCGCTAGGGAGGCAGAACAAAGCCGAGGCCCTGTGGGCGCTCACTCAGCCCCTCTGGAAGGGGGCTACCTTCCCTCCTGGTCCCCAGGCTCCTTCTGAGCCTTCCACCTCCTCCTCCTCCTCCTCCAGGTGCGCTGCAGTGAGCATCCTCTGTGACTGGGGACACCCGTGGCTCCTGGGATCTGGTCCTCTCCTGTGCTGCCAGCCAGCTGCTGACTGCAGGGGATTGACCACCAGCAGGGCCCTTCCCTCCAGGTCCTGCGCCCCCCACAAAGGCGCCTTTACTCCAGGAAGAGTCCCTAGTTCTATTTTTCAGTGAAAAAGAAACGGCCATTTAGAAAGATAAGCCCTGAGCCGGGGTTAAGTAAGAGCACCAAAACACGATGATTAAAAATTGCAACTGAAACCAAGTCTCAGTTCCTTCCAAAGACTCACCGGGATTCTTGGCCTTCGCCTCCAGTGCTCAGAAAAGCTGCCCAGTTATCTTTTGCCCTTGAGTTATCTTCTCAAGGGCCCCGTTTACTTTCGATAAGCTTCCAGGTCATTGTCCTGGGAGAAAGACATCATTGATTTGGGGGAAAAAAATACCTAACTTATTCCTTAACCATCACACCCATTTTTATCTCGGGGCTGGGCTCCAGGCAAACAGGCCTACTGACCCCTCATCTGGCTGCAGCGGCGGCCCCTCCTCTCTGGGTCTGGCTCCCTCCCACGTGCAGACCATGCTGCCTTGTCCCAGACCGCTGGAATGCAAAACGATGAAAATTAATGCTATTATTAAAGGATTTTTCAATTAAATGTGCAGTTTAGAGCCAGATGGTGCCTTCTTGAAGAGAAGTTTAAGTAAAAAAAAAAATCTGACAGATATTTGTTCCATCTAGCGTGGCAGAATTTATAGTGGATTACGGTCTTTGATTTCTGTGGGCTTGGGTTGTCAGGTCCACTTGCAAATGGGCTGTGGGAAAAAGTTGCACTTTTGTAATTTGAAAACATCTGGGACATATGGTCGATATTACACCCGTGACTGTTACAAAGCTCTGCTTCCTTTGAGGCCCTTTCTTCTCTGCCTGTACCCTCCAGTGCATGATTTGCAAGAGCCCCATTACTTTCCACCTCTATTTTCCCCTGAAGAACAGTTTGCTTTATTCGGATGCTTTAGAATCCCAGTGAGAAAAGAATTTAAGTGTTTATTTTCCTCCATGTATAACAATGTAGTATTCCACAACCTCTGATCCTCTCTTGAGCTAATGTTTATCCTGATTTTCACTTTTCTGTTCAAAGATACAAGCTGTTTTAAAGAGAATTTATCTGTTGTGTTTCCTCTCGGAGGCCAACATCCTCCTTGTTTCAGTATTTGGACCAATCAAATAGGCATTGACAAGTGCTGATCCTAAGTGTCTGTCTCTCTCTCTCTCTCATACACACACACACACACAGACACACACACACACACAAATGCAAATCTTGGGGTTTAAGAGACTGCCATAATCTGGAATGTGATACATTTTTATGGAGTGAAAAGTCCTATGAGAACTCAAAAGAAGTGAGTGAGTGATCCTAACCAATTGGAATGTTCCAGAAAGCTCTGTTGTGGAAGACGTGTTTGGAACAGACCTATTAAGGATGCTGTCAAAGGCAGAGACGGATCACCCAGAGGAGATTCCTGCTGGGAATGCATAGGCCAACTTCTCTGTGGGCTGCTGTGTGACACTCTCGCTGCATGATGGCCGGCTGCTGGATCCCAGAGTTGGGATGGGATCCCAGCTGGACTGGCTAAGAGTGGACCGAGGCAGGGGGTGATCGCCTTGTGCACCAGCACATAAAGCACCGGTGAGCACTGCAAGGGGTACACAGGTGCATGGTGTCCTCTCCACAGGGTGCAGCCTGCAAGTGTGCATTTTTAAAGCTCTCTGGTTGACCCTATTGGTCACATTTGAGAACTGTTGGGACTACAGTACATCAGAAACAGGAGAACCACCCGTATTCCCTTGCAGGGACTGGGTGCTCTACAGATACGGTCACTCAGGGTACCACCACCTCCCACTGTTCTACTAGTGGGAGGATTCAACTGCTTGTCCTTCTGCCCCTTTTCTATGTTGAACCCAGGGTTATTTTTCTAAAATGCCAATCCAACTCCTGTGACTTCCTGGACTAAAATACTTCAGAAGCTCCCTATTGCCTGGGGGAAATGCCTCCTCATGAACGTGGCCCACGAGGTGCCCCATGATTGGATGCTGGCCCATTTCCCTCCTGTCTCTTCCCATCTCTTCCTAACTGTCCTGATACAACTACATGGAAACTCCCCTCTCCTTTCACTCCCCCTTCCCCACGCTGGCCTCCTCCTTCCTGCCGGTCGCCCTCCACCTCTCATCCTCCAGGTCTCCTTGGACACTGTATCCCATGACAGCACTTCCCTGGTAACCCCTCTACCCTGCAGCCTGCCTGCGGTGACCTCAGAGCAATTGCTATGCTTTCAAAGGAATTGTTTATGTGTTACCTGCTAGACAATGAACCTTGTGAAAACAGGACTTAACCTATCCCCTTAGCCCTGTCCTTCTAGGACCAAGAGCTATGTCAACAGTGCACACTGTATAAACAGTGTTGAAAGCAGGATTAAACCCAAGAAGGAATGGGCAAGGAAATTGAAAACACATCCTTCTTGAAGTTCTACAATAAACAAAAACTGGGAGAAAAATTTTACAAACAATACAGAAAAGAGATTCTCAAGGATTCTTCTGCTTTTGCCAGAGTACACTTTAATTTTCAGTAAATTTTTTACTTTGCATTTGTTGATAAGGTTACAACTATGTCACATCACAGAAATCCTCATGAACTTGATTGCTGATTTTATGACTCTTGTTAAGTAGATCCCTCATGTTCAGAAGGCCATCCTTGGAAAGGTCAAATGCTCTAAAGTACCATTCTAACTTTTCAGATTGATGTATTTTTTATTGTTGTTGTTGTTGTTCTGCACTTGGAAGTTATTTGGTTATTATTACTAAATAAATAGTTGAGAGAATGTGTTGTAGACTGAAATAGCAAACTAGTTAAAAACGTTATTATGTTTTCAATTAGAATTATTTATAAGAAAACTGCTTCCTGAATTTTCTGGAATTCTAGTGGAATCACAAGATATGTACTTCCTGATGTTTTAGGAGATCTCTAAGTGGTATTAACTGCTGACCTTTTCACTGTCATTTTATCAGTGTTAAAGTGACTTCACAAACTTGATCCCTTATGAGCCCTGTGAAGGTTTCGAGGCAGGGAGACCTCGATGAGTCTTCTGCAGTTGTTCAGACATGTCCATGCAGTTTGCTTATGTATCTTTGTGTGGGTGATGATCTCTGAGTTTCATAAACACCTCAGGAGGTTCTGTCGGAAAGGGTCTTGAGATGGTACAGATGCCCGGGTAGCTGGGTCCCCGCTTGCTTAACTTAAGTAAAGCATCAGACCACAAAATAAACACAAGTGACCAGGAAATAGCTACAGTGAAAGTGACCCAGCCTACAAAGAAAAGTATGAAAGTACAAGTTTTATAGCTTCAAATACCTGTGGGTGTGATAAGGACAAATAAACCTGGATTGGCACAGAAGGGAAGCATCGAACAAGATCCTTGATCGCATTCCTAAGTGCCTCATCTGGTGAATAACACTTCGGTGGTGCTGAGTAATAAACACACAATTAAGATATGGATCCCTGCCCTGAAGGAGTGTGTGTGTGTGTGTGTGTGTATGTGTGTGTGTGTGTGCGAGCGCACGCGCGCACACGTGCGCAGGGACACACACACACACACACACACACACACTCACTCACATATCATTTACATGAAGACCTGGAGATATTCAGTCCAAATCGCATGGGAACATTCGGGAAGGGAGAAAGGAAAGAGTGGTCCCAGTGGGAGGCTGGAAAGGCCCCAGGATTCGCGCTGGTTCTTAACAGATAAACCGAGGAAGAACAGACAACAGAGGGAAGCAGCACAGACGAGGGAGCAGTGGAGCCCAGTAAAGAGGAGAGCGGGTGTCTGGGGCAGGAGCAGAGCATCTGGCAGACAGGGCGGTTCCCAGGAGGGGAGGGCAATGGGGAGCAACACGGAAAGACCGCAGTGGCCAAGTGTGACCGGGCCCTGGGCGGGCATCTGCTCTTCACTCCGTAGGTGAGAGGAGCTGCTGAACGGGGGCAGTCGGGTCAGGAACGTGGCTTTGGAAGGCAGCGTGGAGAGAGAGAGGAGAGGAGAAGACTGGCGAGCTCCATGACACAAGACCACACCTGGTGGAACATGAAGAAGAGCTGGTGGTGGACATGGTGTGGAGAGAGAGGGTACAGGTCTACACTGGGGTTTGGGGGTGCCCAGGTGATTCGAGGTGTTTGTGGATAAAGGGATAAATCAGAGGATTGCCGAGCTTTAGCTTTAACTTTCTGGGCAATTATAATGCCATCAGTGAAAGGGTGGTATGGAGCAATACTTTTAAAAAAATTAGAGGGGAGGAAGCTGTGTTCCATTTTGAGCACGTTCTTCGGATTCCTGCACCAAGGTGCAGCTCTCAGTGTGGCCTGGGACACCCACAGGGAAATCATTTGCAAACAGGGGAGAGCTGAGTCCCAGAATGTATCAAATCTGAAAGAAAACTGAGAAAAGAAGGGCCCAGGCCAGAGGTGAGCAAGGAGCATGATGAGGGTGGCGTGTGACGGCAAGGCTCCTGTGGCTTTGTTGGACAGTTCTAGTAGAAGCAAACGTCAGAAACACTGATTTCATGCAGTTTAGGGATGACACAGAAGTTAAAAAGCAGAGGCCATCAGTATGGATGGATCTTTTCAAAGAGGAGTGGTAAAAAAAGAAGAGTCCCTTGAGACAGTGTGTGCCCTGGAGGCTCTTACGGAGGTGAGGGACTGGTCTCAGGCTGACAGAAGAGCACGTGCAGAGGAGAAGCTGGAGACCTGGAGAAGAGAGGGAATTGCTGATGGGGTGGCAAGGAGGCCTAACACCAAAAAGAACAGATACAGAACAGCTGGTAGCGGCTGGTAGCGGGGTAACGGGGAGCGACTTCAGAGGCCACCGCCAAGACCTCTCATGCAGCTCCAGCAGAACAAACTTCTAGCTCAACCCCACAAAAAGCAGCTTCACTGCAAAGCAATGGCGTCTTCTAACTCCTCAAGTGTGGGCTCAGATTCCCCTAAGAGTGCAGAGAACCTTATCAAGCTGGTTCTTGGGCACAGAAGGCTTCTACTCTAAGGAGACACCCTTTTTTTAGCATTTGTGTTTTGATGACTGGTCACCAAGCATTCCCAGCTTTTTAAAAAATGGCGTTTTTGATATAAAATATTTATGCAGTCTGAAGGTAAAAACTCTAGCGTGACTTTTATTAGTGAACCATGAGTCAAAGTCTACACTTGAACACCACCTGCCAGAAACCTAAAACATCCCTAGGAACACTGTATTGGTTTCCTTAAACGATCATCACAGGGTTTAGCACAGCAGTCTTCCAGACTGAACCTGTGGGGACACAAGTGTCTGCTGTGGACACCCATCATTTACTTCAAGACAAAAAAGAATGCAGCACCCAGGCCCTAGTGACATTTATTTTCTGACTATTATCCCTAAAAAATAATCTATATACCAGGAGATGTGTGGGAATGAAAGCAAGTTTGTAATTTATGTGACTGATTTTATCCTGTAAATATATATTCAGCTCTCGTCATCAACAAAATATAGTGCTAAAAGCTGTGGGTCCTACAAAAAATGGAACTACTGAAACGAAAATGCTCATTTTTTTGAGATCTAACCATCTGTGAGACACGTTTTTCAAAGTTTTATCTTTTCAGTACCTTCATAATGTATTTCAGATAAGAAAACAAAAACTTCCGCTGTAAGGTAACTTCTTCAAGGTCACAAAAAGAGGCTCAAGTGTAGAAAAGGATTATATGTAAATGTCATAGCTACTTGGTTAATACAGCCTTTATTAAAATGTGTATGGTATAAATTTATAATTATTCAAATTACATTTTTAAAAGATTTTAAAATTTTTACAACTTTTCATTCCTTTACCATGTGCTATTATTGACACTTGTTTTTGTTTTTTTCTTTTGGTCCATAGGATTAGACCCACCAGGACTTCACCACTGAGCAAGCAACATCCCCAGCTTTTTTTTTTTTTTTTTTTTTTTTTTTAATTTTGAGACAGAGTCTCACCAAGTTGCTTAAGGCCATTCTAACTTGCCTGGAACTTGCTATCCTTCTGCCTCAGCCTCCTGAATTGCTGGGATTACAGGTGTGTGCCACTGCCATTGACTAGTATTGATACTTTTGAGCTTGTGTCTGTTCTGTATCTATGTTGAAAATACTGCATACTGGTAGCATACTGGTAGCATACGGGTACTGCTCATCTCTGTGCCAGTGATACCAAGTCAGCCTCTTGAAATTGGCCACAATGTGGGTGTTTACACCACAGAGATTGGCAGACACTGAAAATCAATTCCTTCTTACCAGGAGCCAGAATTTACCAGCGCTGGATGTGCACACAGGTGTGCTGACAATAAAGCCTGGGCCAGTCTAACAGAGGGAGGCAAGAGTACATCTGCTGGTGACCACAGGCTCCTGGTCTTAGGCACATGGCACACATGAAGCACTGCATGTACCCCAGAGCAGGCAGAAACTGTTTTCTGGAGGAGGTAGCATTTGCTCTCAGCTTTCAAAGAGAAGTTGCATTCAGACATATGAAGTTGTCTGAGGGAACAGGGTAGAGGGAAGAAGAAGAATGAGAAAGGAGAGGATAAGCAGAAGGTGTGCGGCCGGGTAAGGAGTTTAGCTGGGGAGCAGGAGCCTGTGAGAGGCCCTGTGATGGGCCGTGCATGCTTTGCTCAGGCCTTGGGAGGATTTTGATCAGGTGATGGCAAAGTCAGAGCCTGTGTGACAGCAGCACTGCCAGAACCAGAAAGGAGGGATGGTTGCCCCTTGGGAGACGATTTCTGGTAAATTGGGTGAAAATTAAGGAAAGTCCAGAGTCTTTGATGGTTGTGGAAACCAGGAGGCAACCAGAGAGTCCCTTAGGAGTGTTCAGCGACTGCCGAGTCGTGGAGAATTGGGAAATGAGGTCGAAGATGACTCTGAAATTAGTGTCTGGGAAACTGAGACCACAACCTGTCAGCTTAGGGCAGAATGGTTTTCTCACAAGTCTGCTCCTGGCTTGGAAACTGGAATCTGTCCCTACTGCAATCCCAAGGAATGAGGCCATCCAAGAGCAGCTGCTCATCACTCCATGAAAGAAAATGACTATTTATAAGGTGCCCTTAGAGTATCCAGCGCAGAATTGGAAGGTTTCAAACTGGAGTCCCTGATTGGGCCCTTTCAGCTGCTCTTTCTGTCTGTTTGGTCTTGTTTACTTTTCTCATTGGGCACCCTAACTTTTTACTCTCCCATATCACATTGATTTCTTTGTTTTCGTAAGATTTGTATATATAGTACATACTAAAAAAGCGGCATTTGGAGGAAATGTCCATTCTAATTTAGTCATGGGGAAAAATTAGGCCATTTTGTACTGACTTTCATGTACAGCACTTCAGAAGTATAACTATTTTACATTTAGTATAATGTGATATACTGTGCTAATTTATTCTTCCTCTAGAGCTTGGATTTGGAATCATAGAATCTGAATTTGTCACAACTCTGCAAATTTCTTGTTTTGATATCTTGGACAAATAATACAGTTTTCAGTACTCTGAAACTCAGTGAATTCATGTGAAAAGCAGGGATGGCCAAACTTCCTACTTCCCAGTATTTTTTGTTAAAGTAGTAAAATGAATGTTATATATAAAAGGTTTTTCTGTGCATTTCAATATGCAATATAAAAGTACTACATGTTATCATTTCATTGTAAGAGTGCCTCTGTTGAAAAGTATTTCTGAATCACGGTAACACGGGAGGGGATGTGCGCTTTCCATCAAGGTAGCTTTTGCGCATACTCGAAGAGCATTTCCAAGCCTGCGCTCTTTCCAGGCCCTCCGGGCTGGGTTGGCACTTGCTTTAACGTGAGCAACGGCACGGGTTTGCTGCAACCGCTTTTGCTATTTTCATTTTAAATTCGAACTGGAAAAGTTACACGGATTCTTCCACCCTGACTTCTGGGGCTCTCTTTTGCACACGCTCCCAAGACTCCTCCTGGACGACCGTGAGATCTGGAGTTCAAAGGACTGCAGTTGTTGCGGGTGCATGAGCAGCTCTGCCCCTACTTTGCCACGCCCCTCCGTGAGCTTGGGGAGCACGTGGTATTTGACACAAGCTGGGACTGGTTTAGGATCAAAGTTGTCCCCTCCATCTGTCTCTTTCCAGTGAGTCAGCATGGCTTGGTAGCCCTTTGCTGGTCGGCTGTGATACATTTGGTTCGACACCCACCCCATGTGGGGGAGCCTGTGTTACTCTCCCTGAGATAAGGCCCGACACATCCTGTTTGCCTTGCTGCCTTGAAGGTCACAGTGGCTTCCTCCCCCTGTGCCTCTCTAACAAGATGCGTTTGGGGAGATGCTCTTGTTGGATTCGATGGTAGCATCTGCTCCACAGACTTTAATTGATGTCCCTCCTGCCTGACAGAGAAATGTATGTTACTTCACTTACTGTGGTTAAATTATTTTTCAAAATTGAGTGCTTGAGCTACTCTAAGATTTGAAATCTCTTTACATGATGGATTTTCCCTTTCCTTTCTGAAATATGCTTTTTGAAATATGGCTGATGTCTTTGTTATTTCTCTTATTGTTAAGCTCCATTTTAACTGCTAATATATTTTCTTGAGGCAAGCAATTGCCAAGCAACTGAAAGCATAAAGGGAAATTTGTACTATGTAAATGAGGGACTTAATGCATTAATTAGATGGATTGGAACATTGTATTTCCATGTGTTTCATGCCTTAATTCTCCAGCCGAGGGTTGGAACTGTTGGGAGGGGAGGCTGTGATAGAGTTCCAAGTGGATTTTGGAAACCAGAACACTGGAGTTTTGAAAAGCTGTGTGGTCATGGTGGAAGCCAAATGAAGCAGGAAAGAGTGATGGATTCTTTTTAAACCACGTTGTTAGGTTGTAATGAGACAGTATTGCAGGATTCTAAAGTGCTATTCGGTAGACATGGTCTCTAATAAATGAAAACTGTATTTATTTTCACTTTCCACAGTGGTAGGATGAACCAACACCCCCTTTCCCCCCTTCCCTGTCAGAGGAAAGCCCAGAATCAAAAGAGTTTAATCAGAGTTGGCATCCTGGAGCTGGCACAAGTCCTTCTGGATAGCAAAGACAGCAACCAGTGACAGCTCCCCAAGTGTCTCTTGTCGCCCAGCCAAGCCTCCTTCAGGACAAGAAAGAGCCAGGACTCCTTAGTCGATTACTGTGGAGCAAGTTGGGCAGGGGGAGTTCTTTTTAAATGGCAAGGCCAGGCTCCTGTTCACAGGATGCACATCTTCCTTGATATTTTCCTATTCACTCATTCATTCATCCACTCACCATTTACTCTAAAGGTTTATTGAACACCTCCTGCTATGTTATGTGTTAGGGACCAATGGGAAACTAGACACACAGCCCGATCTTGTGCAGTATAGAACTGAATGCCAAGCAATATCATGGTTGAGTGTATAGTTACAAAATGCCATGGTTGTTCTCAGGGGGAGATTGCTGTTCTCTGAAGGTCTATTACAGAAGAACATGGAAAGGTTCAGGGGAGAGCTCCCTGAGAAAGTGATCACAAGTGGAGTTAAAGCATAAGGTGATGTCCACAGGGAGTGTCTTGATGGACTTTGGGTTGTGTTCCGAGCAGAAGAATCAGTAAGTCTTTACAAAATGTAACAGGCACACAATGATGCTGGAGTGGAGAACTTGCAGTGGGGAGGAGTGGGGCCTACTGTTGGTGCTTAGAAATCATGTCAAAGATGTGGGTCTGCACCCAAGGAGCAGTGGAAGACCTGGGACTTCATGTAGGAGGTGATGCTGTAAGATGGGGGACTAGGCACTGGTCTAAAGGTCAAAGTAGCACTTTATTTGAAAGTGTGCTAATGCATCTGTCTCTGTGTCATCTAGATGCTATTTATTTGGATAAGCTGGTGAGTTGGAACCGGGTCCCCACACTGAGTCATGGTGCATACAGCTGTGTACCTATCAGGCAAGCCGGGTGCCTCCGCCTCACCTTGGCCTCCTCCCCACCTTGGCCTCCTCCCAGCTTGGTGCTAACCATCAGCCTGGAGTCTGCCTCCAGCCCCTCCAGGGGCCCTGAGCTCCTCCTCTCTCTCTCCCACACCACTTCCCGTTGGTGTCCTCATCTTTGGAGAAACTTCACTTCATTCTCTCCTTCACTTTTAGGCAAGATTTATTTACTTGAAATACGTACATATTAATTTGATGCAGTCATCTCCACTGGTAATGTGAGAACACTCATTTGATGCAGTTATTTTGGCTGTAGGGACAGGCTGAAAAGCAGAACATCAGAGTCTTCTCCTTTCTTTTTCTGTCTTTCTCCCTTCCTCCCTTCCTCCTTCCCTTCCTCATTCATCCTTTCCTTCCTTCCTTCCTTCCTTCCTCCCTTCCTCCTTCCCTACCTCATCCCTTCCTTCCTTCCTTCCTTCCTTCCTTCCTTCCTTCCTTCCTTCCTTCCTTCCTTCCTTCTTTCATAAACAAAAGAAGCTTTTATCTACTTTTCGATAGATGCTGAAGCCAGCTGATACACCTGTCCTTGGTTCCCGTGGGTCCCTGACTCCTGCACCCGGTGCCTCCTCACTTTGCACCTCTTCCTAACTCTCAGGCCACCCCTGTTTCATCCCAGGATTTAGGTCTTACTCTCTCCGTTTCCTGTATAAACCCACCATCATCTCACAGCCTGTGGGAAAATCCAGACTTCCTGACGCAGCTCTATGGATCTCGGGGCCTGTGTCCATCACCAGTTTCTCAGATCTCTTTCCTCTTCACCCAGTCCCACGCTGGACCTTCTGCTGGCCTTTCCACCTCCTCAAAACTCCTTGTCACCCACTGCCATCTTGCAAGGTCCTGTTTTTCTTTCTATGACTATGCATTATGGTTGCATCATTTGTCTTTCAAAGTTTTTTTTCTTAAGACAAAAGAAGGCCATCAATAGAAAACTTGAGAGAAATAACAGTTTGTGTCTACAAAAAAAAATGTACTATGTATGGTAAAGTTGATTTTGTGCAGATTGCTGGCATAATATGAATCTGAGAAAATTCTAGTCCTTCCCTCAACTGAGGGAAATACCAAATGGACTTATCACACTCTGCTAGGAATACAATCCCATTTTTTGTTAACATGAAGCCTGGCAGGCTATCTAACTCTTATTTTGTTAATTTTTCTTTTGATTTTTTTTTACTGTTCCTTCAATTTTCTCCAGATCACAGGATATGTTAAACAGGGATGATAAGATATGAAAATATCAATGAAAAAAACCTTTTTGTTAGAATGTCCTGTTTATATTCATCACAAAGAATTTTTTTAAAGGTAAATTTTAAATGTTAGTCTACACTGGAGTTTGTATCTGTATGCATCAGCCTTTCATGAACTGATTTTATTTATTCTCAACAAATGAATTAAAGGCATTATGAATACTTGAGTCTTTGCTTTGCTGTGTGTGTATGTGTGTGTGTGTGTGTGTGTGTGTGTGTGTGTGTGTGTGTAAGAAACTTAGGCCGAAGATGTCATGGTATTACACTTTGTACTGTAACCTAATATAAACCTTTATTGCCAGGAGAGCACAGTAGTAAATCAGTATCACATCTGGTAATTGATCACGTTAAATAGGCCAATGCTAGCTGTTTTCAGGTTGATGGCCTCTACAGATGCCAGGAAACCCTAGGCCACTGCGTCCATTCCTCCATTGTCTCTCAGGCCACCACATGCACACCTCCTGTGACTGGCCCTTACAAAGACCATCAACTAAACACCATTGATTAGGTGGCACAATGTCCTGGCTTTTATGTCCACAGACATACGCACCCTAATGTCACCCCCTTCGGCACCAGTGATTATCTATATTCATACATTGTATGTGACTTGTAACTGGAAGTTACAACCTATTAGAAAACAATCAGTGTTTAAATAATTAAATTAATTTGAATGATTTGTAATATTGTTCGGAGAGCTAGTAAATAAAAAGTGGACCGATGGAGACTTTCAGTTAATGACAACTATTTTCAGTATAAATGTTTCAAATATTAGAGATCTCCTTTATGTTCTTAATTTTTTTCTTGGGTAGTCACAAAATATGATCCTAGTGAACTGAGAAGTACATTTTGGGCACTAGAATGGCGGGCAGACTAATGTGAACCTTGACGTTGTAGCCACCTACTCATGCCCCTGAGCATCCTGATGATGGCCGGGTGAACTCCAGCCCTGTGTTCAGGTCGGGCCTGCCACTGTCTCAAGCTGCTTGGTCCCATTTCATTCCCTCCCTCCCATCTGTGGTCTGTTAGGACAAGGGTGTGTCTGCCCATACAACAAATGCAAAATCCACCTGCCTCCAGTAAGTCTTGAAGTTGGGAAAAAAAAAAAAAGGAAAAAACCTTATGCCCTCTTGGAGAAAACTTGATGTGGGGAAATAAAAAGCAGAAACCTGCCATGGGGAACTTTTGTGTCACTTTTTTAGGTGGGGTTCTATTTGGAAACAATGTCAGAACTGAGACACCGAGAGTGAGTGAATGAATGACTAGATAAAAATAAATTCTTGTTTTACCCTATATTAAAAGAAAACAGTGTTTGACATTTTCCGTTGGATTCTGCTGCAGTCAGGTAGACAGAATTTGGAGGTCGGGTTTGTGGGTGTTGGTGAAGAGAAAGGAATGCAGGAGAGGAACATGCTTCCACGTCATCTTTGTCACACTTTACCTGAATTAATCCACCTTTCAAAATAGTGAAGGCTTTAGCGCGTTATATTTATTTTCAGCTAATTTGGCTATAGTGGATTTGTTGGTTTATTGAATACAAGTGGAAATAAGTTGTAATATATTCTTAATTAAGTGTCTGCTAAGGTTCCTGTTTCTATGGAGTGATATTTTAGCCCTGAATGGTATTCTTCAGGTAGATTCTTAAGAACTATCTGAGAAGAGTTATAGAAAATGTGTTAAAATTTATTTTTTCATATTTAATTCTAGAATCTGATTAGAATAGAGACAATTTTCTTTCTCCTCCTCTGCCTTCTCCTCCTTTTACATTTTGCTAAGAAATAAAGCAAGGGGTTACTCAGTCCTGTTTGTGTGTTAGAGGGAAGTTGTTAACAAGTAACTTCCCAGACTCCACCCAGCCCTTATCTTGATAACTTGATAAGGAGGTGAGGGCTTGGGAATCTGAATTTTAATTAAAGGTCTCAGCAGACAATGATATGCATTATGGCTCAGGAACATTAGATTAGAGTAACTCTGCGAGTCAGAGCCAGATACCACAATACTCCCAGTAAGCCATGTTCCAAGTTGAAATGCAACCCACATGTCTAATGGATTATCAGCCTCCACCAAGTTTACTTTTTACTTAAAGTAACTCTTGTATATTTCTGGGAGCCCCCATAAAGTTTGTTCAAGTAGATGCCCACCGCCAGCCTGGCACACAGGCCCCACTGTGGGTCACTTTGGCCTGCTTCCTCTGCTGCTCCTACTCGCACATGCCCCTTACTGCCTACCCCACCCTGGGAGGGGCCTCTGCCACTCCCAAGTTCAAGCTTCCAAAGCTCAAGGTAAAGGGAAAGATGCACCCAGGGTTCCCCCGCTCTCAGCATGCTGATTTGGGGGCAAAGGTCCAAGGAAGTTTCCATCAAGTTTCTGAGCCAAACTCACCCCTCCATCAGATGAGCCGTCTTAGCAGGTGGGCATCCACACCTGACCACCACTGGATGGCACACCTGCAGGGATGATCTCCCGGCTTCTCCCCTTTGTACTCCCTTTCTACCTTTCCCCAAATTCCTCATCACCACTCTCAGACTAAAAAATAATTCTTTTTATGTACACAGTTGGAGTTTAGCATGTGTGTGTGTGTGTGTGTGTGTGTGTGTGTGTGTGTTGCTATAAGAAAATTTCTATTGGTGCCTTAAAAAGAAAGTGAACAGGGAGAAGGGGAGAGAGGGGGAAGTGCTGGGGAGTGATATTGGCCAAATTATGTTGTCATATTGTGTGTTGTGTGAATATACCCACATGTGACAACAGACCCCATCAGTGTGTGGAACTGTAATGCACCAATAAAAAATGTGGGGAAATTAAAAAAAAAAAAGTGAGCATCAGGCACTTTAGTCCTTAATGTCCTTGGTTTGTTTCTCCACCTTGAAGGCTCAGAAGGTGTCTGGTGCCTTCTGGTATCAGGTATTGAAAGAGAAAGGCGGACGGACGTACAGGAGTGATGTCACACCCATCGTTATCTGAAAAGAGACTAATGCATGTGCTGCAACCAAAGGGAACTGAGCATGCAAAGCAGGGGCTAAGAGGAAGTTACCAAAGGTCCTTTATAAAACCCAGAGAGTGCTGTTAAATATTTACAGACAGTCCCCACCCTGCCCCCAAGAAGCCCTGATATGCAGCATTTGACAATTTCTAATATATAAATATTCTCAACATGTTTGATTTAAGCTGCTAACAGGAGTTCAGCTGACTCACAAAATTTCTAAACACTTCACAATACTCTTGGCAGCTGGGAGGAGCACCTCAGTGTTGGAGGGAAGGGAATGCGGAAGGGACGGAGGTAAACTTCCACTTGCAGAATTCCAGGCACAGTGATAGTTGACTCATTTTCAGATTCAAAATGGGGACCAAGTGGAGCCCCTGCCACACAGCCTGTTAGTAGCAGAGGTCTCACTGGGGTAGAAATGCCGCCTACAGGAGGTCTCCCCAGGGAGTGGCACAAAAAAACTGGGTGTCATAATGATTCCTGGATAGGGACAATGACAAAGGATACAACATCCTGCAATGACCATATCTAAGTGCACAACAGAAGTAGCCTTGAGTTTTACATAAGTTTATAATGTCTTATCAGATCATCTATCAGGTTAAAATAATAAGAAGAAGACAAAGAAAACACTGCTTTAAATTATCAGAGCATTAGAACCTAAGTCATTTTTTATATATAGTTCTTTAGGGTATGAGTTTGATATTTATTATGGAGTTTCTAGGAGTGAAATGATTATGCTAATTGGGGTATATTTGATTTTTTTTTTTTTTTTGCTCCAAAACCTTACCAAGAGCTGTTGCCCATCCAGGTTAGAGACAGCAACACCACCCATGGGGTCTGAGACCCTCACAGCACACCTCTGTCAGGTGGCATTTATAACTACCACAGCCACTGTGTGTCTATGCAGAGTGTATATTCCTGAATATTTAGAAACTTTTAGCCTGAGCATTTAAATTTGAAATATATAATACTTATATTACTTCATTTCTTTTTCATGTAAAGGGCATCATACAAATTTTGAAGAGTATTATTTATATAGGTAAAGTCATGAATTTTATTTCAAGCTAATAGAAGTATCAGATATTTTAGTAGAATTTGCCCTAGGAATATTACTGGTCCCTTTCACAGTGTGTCTGAATTGGGCCGGAGCTGGCTGTCCTGGAGGTAACTTCAAGGCCAAAGGATCAGGATCAGCTCAATGGATTTAGCTGAAAATTGTGCTCTCCACTACAGGCTTCAGTGAGAAAGGTACCGCAGTTTAGGATATTCTCTAAGCTCCTAAACTTCACTGTGATGTATGATGTGACCCAGAACTTTCTGTAAACATATGTGCTGTACCACTAGAAAGAGCCATGATCTCTAGTTACCACAGAAACACAGGGATGTGTTATGATAGAAGACTGGAATAAAATGGGTATGTACGCATCACAAGATAACATTCTATAAAATGACCACACATTGGGGAGAATATGAAAGAAAGAAATAATTTAGTCATGTGAGGTTGCATAACTTGTACACATGTATGTATGTGCATGTATGTATATAAAAATAGTTAGGTATGCACTCACAAGTATACTTATATACACATACATAAGTGTATGTATGGGTGTGTGTGTGTGTGTGTGTGTGTGAGCTCTATGAGACAGGGGCCCAAGGGAAGTTTATTTGTATCCCAAACACTTGTGAAGGGGCCTGCCCAGAACAGGGGTTCAGACAAGCTTGAATGTCTATTGAAAACAATAGCTGGACATGATGGTTGGGACCAACTAGCTGGCGCAGTATGGAGCAATGAGTATCGCAACACTAGGACAGTACTTCTCCAGTTTTAAGATGCATATAAATCTTGTTATAATGTAGATTCTGACTGGGCCATCTGGGCTAAGGGCAGAGATGTTCCATTTTTAGCAAGTTCCCAGTTGATCCAGCAATTTTGGTCCTCCTCCCACATTTTGATTGGCAAAGCTGGAGGGGTTCCTAGTTCCCACTGAGTACCTCTGTTACTCTGTGCCTGCAGGACAGGGCTAGTACCTCCAGGAAGAGGGGAGATATGCATCATAAGTACTTTTTTTCTTTTTTACTTTTTATTTTATAATACTTCATATTTCATAATTATCATAGGTTACACATTTTGTTGTTGATAAACCTGGTGATTCCCATGGTTTTTCATTTTGATCACAGATAATTATAAAGCTTTGCAGACCCATCTCCTCATACACATTTTTATGTGTGCATATGAGATACTTGCTGGTTGTAGCATATGTAAATTAAGATGTCATATTGTTTTCCAAAGTGGGTGTACTAAGCTTCACTTCATACTATAGTGGTGAGTCTATTGGTATTTATACTCCAAAATGTAACATTGTGAGACTTCATAAATTTGGTAGTCTACAGGCTATGTTATGGTATCTTGGTTTGATCTTAATTTCTATTTCAAGGGTTAAAATTCTTTGACAAGGGTGACTATTGATGTCTATGGCCAGTGTTTCTATAGGATTGTCTTTTCCTGTGATTCTACTTTCTTCCCAAACTTGTTGTGTTGAAACTCAATCCCAATACAGTGCTGAGGGCCATTGTCAAGTAGGAATGATGCTTCAAAATTTCCTTGCCAGCGTACCCCATGTTAAATGGATTTCGCTATTGACATTGCATGTAAGGTGACCTTGCTCAAGGACCAAGGTGGATCCGGGTCTAGAGCTGATCAGGTTTGAGGAAGTATCCCGCTCCTAAGGGTGTTCCTGGTTTAAGACAAAAGGAGTTTTAGGGAAGTTAGAGGTTGAAGATTATTGCTGCTGGGAGTAGGGCGTGCCTGCTGCCTGAGTTCCCGCTGAGTTCTCGTGGAGAAAAAGTATTTAGGACGTGTATTGTGGGGGAGATTGAGAATTTCCCCTGAGCATGTGTGGAGGCTGGTGTGAGATCGGGAATAAAGAATTGCTGTTTGAACCTACAAAGCTGTGTGGTGCCTCCTGATTCTGTGCCAAGCCGGGACTTTGGCAATACAGTAGTATAGAAACGTAGGGCCCTTTGCAGTCATTTGTGTCTTGAGTAGAACTGTCATGAGAGCCATTAGGGCCCTAATGAAAGAGGTCCCAGGGAGCTGGCTGCTCTGATTGGAGGAAGCAACAAGAACAGGAAGGCGCCATCTTTGAAGCAGAGAGCAAGCTCACACCAAGCATGAATCTTGGGCTTCCCACCCTCCAGCACTATGAGCAATAATGTCTTATTATTTAAGAATTAACCCAGTCTAAGGTATTTTTGTTACAGTAGCTCAAATGGACTGAATTAGCTTTTGTTATACATTCTGTAAACATTTTTTGGTAGGTCATATATGTTGGAAATATCATCTCGAGGTTATTCTGTTACCTGTATTCTCTATGGTGACTTTGGTGTACAGAAGTCTTAATTTTATTGGAGGTCAGTTTTAAAGAAAATGCTTCAAAATTTTTATCACTAGGAATTGATTTTACTCTAGGTTTGTCATAAGTATATTTATTTTGTTAGTTGATTCCTCTTTAATTTCTTGTTTGCTAAGACTTTCACTATTATGAATAGATGTTCTAGTAAATGATTTTTGTATCTAGTGAGATGATGATGTGGTTTTCTCTTTGATCTTTTAATGTGGTGAATCATACATTTTCTTTATTGAAGCGTCTCTTTTGCATTCCTGAGATTAGCCCAACTTTGCTGTCTACTTTTTAAAAATGTGGCTCAGTTGGACTTGCTGATAAAATGTTATTACAAATTTTGCTTCTCTATTCCTAAGTGAGGTTGTTCTGAATTTCTCTCACACCCTGCCCTATCTGCTTTGGAATCAAAGTTATGCAAGCCTTATGGTATGACTTGGGAGTCATTTCTATTTCTCTGTTTTCTGGAAGATTTTATATACAAGTGGAAAAATATGAAAAAGTCCTATGAAACCACTTAGGCCAGATGTTTTTCTTGTGGAAAGATTTAGAACTACTTATGAAAGTTTTAAATATAAGTTAGAATTCCTTGCACTTTCTATTTCTCCTTGATTTTATTCTGAAAAAAAAAAATGGTATTTTTCTAGGAACTTGTTCATTTGGTCTCTTCTAATTCAGTGACATAGACTGTTCATGATGTTGTCTCTCTGTATCTACCCAACTCTTCTCCACCCCTGACTGCCTTTCTTCTCATTTATGGCATGGAGGAGTTGAACCTCTTTCAGATTTATGGGGACCATTCTCATTGGAAGACTATTAGTTTTTTTGAAGAGGTTTTTTTTTTTTTTTTTTTAGTTTGTTGACTCTCTGCATTGTGTATTTGTTTATATTTTAGGGATTTCTAGGTGCTTTCCTCTCTTTTTCTAATTTCTTTGGACTGCCTCTGTTGTACTTTCTGTTAGCTAAGGTAGCTAGCCCATCATTTCTTGTGTGTTGTAAAAACTTAGGAATGTGATTTTTTTTTTATAGTACTATACTACTTTGCTGAACCCCATAAGTGTTAGTATGTATTTTAACTATTGTAGAGTTTTTAGTATTAATAATTTATTCCCATTATATTTTCTTTAATTAATGTTTAAAAGTGTCTTAGATTTTCCAAAGATGGGGATTTTTATTTACTTTATTCGTCACTGTCATTATCTATTTTTATTTATAATATTCATTCTTTGAAATGTCTGGGACTTTCTTATAAACATGTATGTGGCAATTAAAAAGTTCCGTGAGTACTTGAGACGATGCTTATTCTCTGGGTTCAAGGTTCTAGGGTTGTTCTTTGAGCTTGTTATTTGTCTTCTGCAAGTTTTCCCTGCCTTTACTGATATTTTCATTCTCTGGACCCTGCAGAGGTTGAGATATCCTACTGCCACGAGTTTGCCATTATGTCCCCACAGTTCTCTCAGTTTTTCCTACTTCTTTTTGACAAACGTGGCCACAGGCATGCTGTCTTTGCTGGACGTTGGGGGCATGGGCCACCACTTGTCACCTCTCTATTTCCCTGGGTGGCAGCTGCTGAGCAAATGAGGAATAAAGGGGTGTTCTGGGAAGGCTGAGCGGATTTATTAATCTGACTGCACAGCCGCAGGATAATCTGAAGGACTGTATAGGAATGGATTATGGCTGACAAAGCTTTCCATTAACTGTCGCACCACAATAGGCCAAAGATCCTGCGACTTCTGTGAAGGACCCTCCATCAAGTCCTGTTTACCACCATCCTGGGGTCGGGTTTCAGATGAAAGCAGTGGGAGTTCCAGAATTTGGAGTCATGCCTGTTAGTTAAGTGAAAGGCATTTCACACATTTGCTTTTATCAGTTTATTCATGCTGATAGGTGCTTTTAGAGGGAATTCACAGCTCATGAAAGGCTCTGAATGAAAAGATCCAGTGAACAAAGTCTTCTGTTTATCTGTAGAATGTGCCTTCGGATGGGTATCAGCAGCCCCACAAATTTCTCCTGAGTGTTTAGACACATAACTGGAGGCAGTCACCAAGGGTATTTTTTTTTTTCTGTAACTTGAGTTCATCAGATTAAATCAGTATTTGGTCCCATGCATAGCTTCAAGGCACATATTTAATACTTAGGCTCATTTTATTGAAAAGCTAATGATTTTTAAAACCATTCAAGTATGTTTAAAATTTTCAAAGATACTTACAGTCTTTGCTCTGCTCCGGCTTAACATCATTGTAATTCTAAACATGCTCTGGGTGAAAGATCCAAATCAACCGCCTAACTGCCTAAGAGTTGAAAATTGGACCCTACGTTCATCATCCTTTTCTACGCATACGTGTAGGAATGATCTTACAGGATACTCAACTACCGAGGCTGTTTCCGAATTCCTCTTCCACCAAGCCTCTCTTTGCGCAGTTCCCCACTGACTGATTTGCCACCAGGTCCCTCTCAGCCCCAGGGCTGTTCTTTGTTCTTGCCTCGAAGGAGATGTTACTTTAGAAAGTAACACCATGTTCTTGAAACAAGTATGAGATCTATGAAAGTTCCTTTTGGAATAGGAAGCAGCAAGTCATGAAATGGGACCCAGAAATATTTCTTGATAGATTGTCCTGGCCACTGCCAGGAAAAGTCCTATGGGACCCTGGAGAATCCGCCCCACTTCTAGGGCTTAATTTCCATAATGTGCTCAGAAAAGAGTGAAGGTTTGCTGAGGTTGTCTTTGTGGGAAATGCTGCCTGTGTGTCTGCTCTTCTCCTGTTTTTTCAAGGATGATCCGTGTTTGCATGGAACTGAGTTTCTTTACGGACAGTATATGCCACTTTCGTTGCTACTTTGTGAATCATGTTTCTCCATAGTAAACGACCACGATTATTGACTGGTTTTAATGTATTTAAAAAAATATTAGCTTTCCTATAAAATGAGCCTAAAATAGGATTTGAAAATCAAGAGTTAGAATGCTTACCCCTTCACAGGGAAATAGAAATCATATACACTTTGAGGGTGTTTGGTTTGATTCTTATGCAGGTGATGATAAATGTTTTTAAAGAATTCAAATATTTTAAAAATCAGGACAGCTACTGTATGAAAATACTATTAATTAGTTATATTAAAAGTGACATGTTATCTCAAAATGCTACTAATTGTAAGATTTTTTTTCTTAAAAAATTTTAAACTAATTTGACTTAGTTCCTCAGTAAATTTATGATAATATCATATTTATTTGTTTTCCTTTTTTTCCTTGGAAATATCAAGCATTTTTGCATGTGTTATCCTTTCTAAGTATAATTTTTAGAAAACTTTGGAGGCATTTCACATAGTAATTATGAAACAAGTTAGAAGAAACAGAATATATCTATTTCTTCACTGGTTTTAAACTTTTAAAGGTCATATGTTTATGACCAGGACTTATGCAAGTGAGCAACCCAGGCCAAACTCAACCTATGTGAACTAACAACGGATTTTCCAAGTTTCTATTTGAGAGGTTCTTCCTCTTTATGCTCCAGTTTTTCTCACTTCTCTTCTTTTGAAACAAATATCCATCTTTTCAGTCCCATCCCTCCATCTGCCTGCATTAAAGCGACTGCTTTCGTTCTGTGTCTTTACTTGGCAGCCGATGGCCCAGGCGGCTCTGATGGCCAGTCCTGGTCTTCCGCCCCGTGTGGACATCTGTCCCTCTCCACCTGGGAGGGCACCTTCGCATTCACACTGTCAATTGCACCGTCCTCCTCTTCAATCTTTGATCTCCCAATTTCCTCTCCTAATTGCCTTCAGAAGTCTCTTGTCACCTACCGTTGTTGATTAGGTGTTTGGGTCTCTTCCTACACACCACATTTTTCTTCTGAGAATTATGAGCAGATTTTTAAGTTGTGAGAATGTCGAGTTCATGCTCCTTGTCATAACATCGAGCTCCACCTTGCTTGTCAACTCGCCCTTCATTATTTCTTAATACGTTTATTTCTCTTGTTTCATGTTGTTTAGAAAAATACTTTTCTACTGCCTTAAGACACACTTTCTTTAACATCTAAGCCATCTGCCATTTAAATGGTGCTATGGCTCTGACCATGTGCTCAAGCATTTAAAACTATCGCCCCAACTTCATTTCTTATTTTTCTTGTGGACGTTGAGACGTGAAAACTTGTCTCTGAATTAGATTTATGCAGTTATTCTCGAGTTGTCCTGGATGTGTTGGGAGTGGGTTGAAACTGCACCCTGAAAGGCTCTGAGTGCCTGAGGGGCTGCCTGCTGGTGACCTGTACGAGGTAGCGCCGTGCCCTGCTCATAGCAAGCACTCAAGGCTCAAGTTAATAGGGGGACCACGATGATCTTGTAAAGCCAGCAACCCTGCCCCCCCCCAGTACACTGACTTATTAGTTAACACTTACAAAACACTTGAGTAATAAGTATGTAAATAAGAAATCCAGTGATTGTCAATAAAGGGGACACAAAAGCGAAGACACCATATCTCAATTGGCAGGGCAGGGATTTGAATTGTCACTGTACCAGATAGGCAAATGGAGAGGAAATGACACTAATGGGTCACAGGGTCCGGAGAAAGCAGGATCTGGTGTGGGGACAATTTATTAACTTATCAATAAATTAATTTGTATTTTCTCTGTGTGGCACCTCTGCCCTTAAGGTAACTAGGTTTCTTTTGAGGATTTTGGTTTTAATTTTGCCTCAAATTTTTACAGGCCTCAAACCAAACACTGATTAAATACAGCTTTTTCTAGTGTCTATAATGGCTAAAGTTGATGAAAGGGAGAGTGTTAGGGAGAAGGGCTTTTGAAGACTAACAGAGAAGTGTCCTCCAGACTAGCAGGATATCCACGTTGGTTGTTTGCTAGGTACCACGTGTGGCGGGCAGGGCCCCAACAAAAGGACCCCCTGGAGCGCGGAGCAGGTGGGCCCTTCCCCACGCTGCGGCTCCCAGAGCCCCAGCAGCACACGCAGGTAGCAGAGCTGAGGTCCAGTGGCAGGGCACAGTGGTAGCCACGGAGTCACTGGTGCCACAGTGGATCGGCCACCTTTTCAGAACAGAAGCTGACATCTTAGCGGATCCTGGAGAGGGGAATGCTGGTGTGGAGTTCCCTGCCAGTGGCTCCAAAGGAGCTTAGAATCAGGTGTCGTTTAAGGGAAAAAACAAAACAAAATGGATAACAAACGGGGTTTCCTCCTGGGGAGAGAGGGTGTTGACAAGTCCGTCACTCAGATGTTCTCCTGTCATTGTGTCCGTGGGCCACACCTTCCACAGAAGTGGCAGCTCTCCCAGTTGCTATGTTTCTTGATTCACTGGAGACAAATGTCAGACTCTGTTGGCAGATTTCCAGAAATACTCATCTCTCAGATTCCTCTCCACGAAGTGTTTAGGGCGTGGCCATGGTGTTCTCTTGCTTGGTGCTAATAGAGCTTGGGGTAGACCACAAGGAGAGCATTTTCTCTGAGAACACACCAGGTCTGTGTGCTAGTCCCAGCCCATTTTGTTGGATGGGATGTACCTGCTCCAAAGGACTATTTACAACATGCTAAAGGCTCCCGTGATTCGGGGCATTGAGAAGACAGCACAGGGATTAGCAGACAGCCCCGCCATGCAGTGGGAGTGCTTAGCCTAACTTTATAGTACCCTTAGCTCTTAGGCACAGTTACTGGGTGGCTGAGCCCAGTCGGTCCTCTGTAGGAGGTACCTATGGATGTGCCCTTTGTCACTTGTTGCTCAGAGAATGGGTTTTCCTTCTTCTCAGATTATCTTGTTAGGTCATTTAGTCATGGTTTCAAAATCAGTTCATCAAGTTCACAGTTTTGCCGGAGTTATGATTTTAACAGTTGGTGGGTACGTTAAGAAGCCTTGTGGATGTGGCCCTCAATTTGGTTGAACTAGAGAGCAGATGGAATCCGTTGAGATTCTGTTGGTCTCCCCCAGTTCTCTCTTAGGCAGATCATGGCCATGGCTCATGGAGGATTCCATATTGAGGGCTTTTTCTGGGGGTGAGGGGGTCACTTATAATCTCTGTAAAGTCCTCATCAGTCACTGACCTGTTTTAATTGCTGTGCACTTTATAGAACAGCTGGAAACGTTTCATGATTGTGACTCATTCCTCATTGCTGCTCACTCAGGACTGAGGGTTCTTGTTTCTCGGGCAGCATGGCTGGCCACTGTAGGATGGACACAGTACCGTTTCAGGTTCTTGCCTTCGAAGAGCTCTTTATAGCATGTTCCACTGAACAAAACTCAGCAAGCAAACATTGACAAAGAGACCCTTTTTAATTTTCCTCTCTTTCCGAGCTGGGTTCTGTTGCACTATCCCCCGCCCTTTATTTTGCAAAATAGGATGTTTGTATGATGACTGTGTTTATTCAAAAGCCTATGAAAATCTTTGTGAAGAGCAGCCAAATTAGTCAACCTATAAATGTCTTCAAAAAACCTATAAAGACGGTCTTTATCCAACCAATGTGCAGTCTGAGGTCATTTAGAAAAGCTGTTTGGAGAATGTTTTCCTGTGGAGTCCGAGGCCTGATGCTCTGTTCCTAGACCAGGCTTCTGTTCCTGAGAGCAGGGGGCCCTGGGCTGAGCCCCCACATCTCTGCTGCGAGACTCACAGCTCCTCCTCCTCCTGTCACCTTCTCTGGCTGGTCATAGAGAAGGTGTCTTGGTCCCAGGAATCACCGAGGCTAGTTTCAAAGGAAGGCCTTCATCCTTGAGGGGTCGAAGAGGAGGAGGAGGATGAAGAGGGAGGATTGAAAAGAGGGAAAGGCCTGGTTCGTGCAGCCATAAACCTACAAAGGAATCTTAACTTTTTGGTTTTCTTCGCTAGCATTTTAATGACCCCCTTTCAGCTTGACTTTTTCTTCTTTTCATTAACTTTGAGGCCCATGAGCGTCAGCTGTGGCTGTCAACAGGTGTCCATCCTGACCTGTTTGTGCAGGTGCACGTCAAGACAGCTCCCATCAGGGGTCTGCTCTTCCCTTCCTGCCCCTGAGGTAAGGCCCACCTTGGTCCCGAGGAGCTCCCAAATCTTTGTTTTGATTTGATTTCCTCTTTTCTCTCAGCTGGACTCCTTAGAAGACTCTCAGGAGGTCAAAGCCGTCTTAGCCAGGTTCCACTTCTCTCCTCCCAAGTGGAGTCAGCAGGGAATGTTCTCCTTGGGCCTCATGGGTCTCTGCTGTCCTTTGACAGAAGCCTGATGGCCTGTTCTTGACTCTCTTTGCAAGGATGCTGTCCCTGGAACAGTCTTAGAAGACAGAGATGGTGTCTCCCTCTGGGGCAAGTCAGGCAGGCGTCTCATTCATGAGTTGTCAACTGTATGCACAGTGCAGAGTCTGGGGCAAGTCAGGCAGGCGTCTCATTCATGAGTTGTCAACTGTATGCACAGTGCAGAGCCTGGAAGGGGCACCTTTCAGATGTGAAAGGGCAGAGGGCAGGACCTTGTTGGTAAGTGGCCTTTCTCAAACACCTTAGCCCTGGGCTTTGTGGGTCTCTGTTGTAATTTTCGGTGGAATTTTCCATATGAATGTTTTCCTTAGAGCTGGAGGTTCTCTCTGCAGCCAGGGTCAGAGAAAACCCTTGGCCAACGCCTGCGTTTGGACAGCAGTGGCTTCATGGACGTCTACTCCTGTGGCCTTCTCAGGCTCAGACACACCAGTTACTTTCCCCCCAAATAAGACAATGTGTTCTTTGTCCCTCCTGGCTCTGGAAGCCAGGGAGGAGAATTTTCTTTTTGTTTATATCCAAGAAGGAAATTCTAAACTTTTCCTTTCTTCCTCCCTACATATAAATATGTTTCTTAATTCTTATATTTGTGTAAAGAAAGCAAAGGAAGCTGATTCGGAAATAGACATAATCCAGGTATTTAAAAATATTCAGAATGTTTTCCCCCTCACTTCAAACAGGAAAATGTCACGGCTTTTACTGGGTGCCTAAGTTAACAATAAAATACTTGGAAAAGTAGTGGCAATAACCATTTATGGAGGGCTGAAATGTGCACAGCTCTGGGGCAAATGGTCTGCTTCGTGCTCTTTATTAAGTTTAAGTAAAGTGATCAGCTTCATTTATTCCTTTTTCCTGTTTTGTTCTTAAAACCTCTCCAGTTGTGAGTTTCCCCCGCCATGTTAGTCTTCGAGTGTGATGATAAATAGAAGCTCCCTTTCGCTCTGTGGTTTTGCATTAGGGTGGCAGTTCCTGAGGAGTCCTGTCACCTCTGTCAACATGGAATTTTTGTTTCCAGTTATAATGATTCTCTAAATAATTTGAAAGAACAATAATTAGATTGGGGTTTATTTTTTACTTGCTGTGTGTGGTCTTCTTTTCCCATAGTCTTCTAATTTAATCCAGTTAAGTTATTTCTAAGCTCCTAATTTGTACTTTTTTTTGTACTGAAAAGCTGACATTTTCCTGACCTAATTCTGAAACTTTTGCCGTCACAGGCTTATCTACCTTCGACTTTGTTTCTCTTTGTCCTGTCATTTTCTCTGCACAGCTGGTCCCGTCTCTAGACCACCCATCTGGATTGCAGGTTTCAGATTTTCTGTTCCTTAGCACAATCTTGGAAAGTTGAATGAACGTTTAATTGATAAGTCACATGATATTAAGCTTGCCTCATTAATTGATCAGTACAAATATACTTCAGTGAACCCTCGCCTGACCTCCCGTGCGTGCAAGGATCACTCAATATTTGATTATTTTACACCTGTCAGAGGGAGTTCGTAGGAAAGAATTTCTGAGTCCATCAACTGGTCAGATTCAATTTGTGGAAAAGTGTATCTGAAGGCAGGGGGGCGTGAAAGCAGTGGTGGAGCCACCTAGAAAATCACA
Source organism: Urocitellus parryii (assembly GCF_045843805.1). Taxonomy (NCBI): domain Eukaryota; kingdom Metazoa; phylum Chordata; class Mammalia; order Rodentia; family Sciuridae; genus Urocitellus; species Urocitellus parryii. Next base: position 5,945,165 of record NC_135532.1, read on the forward strand.
GATGAGCATGGATGGGTGGCCGCTGCCCCTGTCTGTGTTGAAGTGGACCACTGTAGGCTTTCAGAGGGTTCTGCTCGTGGCTCAGTGGCTGGTAGAGAGGGAATGAAGGGACACGTTATTTCTTGGGGTCTGTCAAACAGGAACAAAAACATCCATTTCTCTCAGGGGGTAGCTATTAGGTAAGTTCAAATAAAGAATAATATACTCAAAGTGTTCAGATAGAGTGAGTTTCAATGAATATGTATGAAAACAGTATTTTAACAGCTTTGTTGAGATTACAATTCACACACCACACCATTCACCCTTAAAGTTCAGGATGCAGAGTTTCAGGACTTGTGCAGTCACCATCACCACGACCTAATTTTGTCCAGTTTCATCTCCCTAAGAAGAAATCCCACCCCCTCAGCAGTTACACCAAACCCCTGCCCACGCTCTAGAGGGTCACTAAATCTCTGCCTCTGGACTTGCCCCTTCTGGACATTTTGTACAAGTGGATTGGACAATATGTGGCCTTTTGTGCTCGGCTTCCATCACCTGATGTTTTCAAGACTCTTCTATGTTGTAGCATGTAGCACTGCCTCATTTATTTTTATTCTAAAGAATTATTCTTTGAAAATGTCATCGTTTATTTATACCTGTCAGTTGATGGACATTTGGGTTGTAGCAGTATTTTTTGACTGCCCTGTTTTGAAATAACCTATTTATGTGGTAAAAATTAACATGAAGAAAGAACTTATACACAGAGGATTCTCACTCCCATTTCTCTCCCCATCCACTCTCTATCAATAAATATTTAATTAGTTCTTGCTAATCCTTTTAGAGTTTCTTTATGCAAAAGTGAGCGGTATGAATAAACATCTTTCTTTCCTTTGTCACACTGAATGTAGCATGCTGAAGGCACTGCTGTGCGTGACACTCTCTATTTAACATATCCTCGTGTGTCCTTCAAATCAATGCCTACCTATATTCTTCATTCTGATTTTTTTTTTTTAAACAGCACACTGAGGCATAACTAATACACAGTAGGCAGCACCTACTAAGTAACAACTTGGTCAGTTCTGGCATGTGTGTACTCCCTTGAAACCATCTCCAACTTGGCCTTTGCATTCATTTTCTATTGCTGTGTCACCAATTGCCACCAAACATATTGTTTCAAGGCAACAGTTCGGACATGGCTACCTTGGTTCTCTGCTCAGGGTTTCCTAGGCTGAAATCCTTGTGTTGGCGAGGCTGTGTCTCATCTGGAGCTCAGCACGGTCCTTGAAGTTCATTCAGTTGTAGGCGGAGTTATGGTTGTCGGACAGAGGTCATCACGTCCTGCTGAGTATGGTCTCAGCTTCCAGAGGCCACCCTGAGATCTCAGTCCTGTGGCTTCTCACCAGATGGCAACCCACTTCTTCAGAGCCTGTGGGAGAATCTCTCTCTCATCTAAGGTGGAGTCTTAGGAAGCAATGAAATGAAGGGAGTGGCCATCCGATCAATTTCACAGATCTCATCTGTACTAAAAAGAGAAGATTATGTAGGAGACACAAAGCAGGTAACATGACTCTTTAGATCATGTTTGAATTCTGACTAACATGGTCAAAATATATTCTTCTTTCCAACATTTTAATAGATTCACTTTTTTTAAAGTTTTGCTTAAAATTTAGACATCTATATTCAAGAAATTCCCTTTTCACATACTGACTTTATTGTGTTATCAGGGTAAATTCTCAACAAAAGAATTCTAGATTTTACACCCATGAATCTAGGCCTGTGGGTTTCTTAGAAGTGTGTTGTTTGGTCTCCAAATATATAGGGGTTCTCTAGACATCTTCCTATTATTGTTTTTTAATTTGATTCCATTATGTTTAAAGAAAAAGGCAATAATTTGGATCTCTTCAAATTCATATTTTATGGCCCCTTAAAGTGTCCATCTTGGTAAATGATTCATATACAGTTTAGAAGAATGTATGTTCTGTTATTGTTGTGTGGAGTATTATATAAATGTCAATAAAACTAGTTTAAAATATGTGAATTTTATATATCCTCATTGACTTTGTATCTAATTGTCCTGTCACTTATTGAAAAAAAATATTAAAATCTCTCACGGGATTAAGAATATATATATTTCTTGTTTTCTTTCTGAGTTTTTGCTTTCTGTATTTTGAAGCTTTGTTATTATCTACATAGATATTTTAACTGATTCTGATGTGCACTTTTATTGTTTCTCCATGTCTCTTTGCTTAGGGATTTTTGCATATGTGAGTTCGTAGTTTTCATTGAATTTAGAAAAAAATGATAATTATTTCTTCAAGCATTTTTTTTTCTCTCTCAACTTCTTTCCTATTACATATATATCAGGCCAAAATTCACTGATTTTTTTATGCTTTTAAATTACCTTTTAACTTTATATTTAATTTTAGAGGGTTTTCATTGCTATATATTTAAATTCACAAAGTTTTCTTTTGCAATGTCTAATTAACTGTTAATTAAATATAGTATTTTTGGCTGTTGTTTTTTGGATCTCAAGAATTTTCATCTTATTCCTTAGAAATTTGATTTGAAGTTTAAAAAATATTTTCTGTGTCTATTTCACTTTTGAACAGGTGGAATATTTGTTTGGACCCTGTTATTACTAATAATCCTTTCAAGTGGTTCCTTATCCAATGTGTTAGAACTTATAAAGAGAACAGGTTTATTTTGGCTCATAGTTTCAGAGGTTTCAACCCAAGATTGAATGGACAGATTGTTTCAGGTTTCTGATGGGAAGGCAGCAATCATGGCAGAAATGCTTGGTGGAGCAACACCTCTTCCATCATGGCCAGAAAGTTAAGAGAGAGAAAATGACCAGTGCCTCACGTCCCCTTCAAGAACATGCTCCACCATGATCTGAAGGCTACCTACTGGGCCCTACTCTTTGAAGGTTGCACCACCTCCCAATAGGAGCAAGCTGGGGCCAAGCCCTGAACACATGGGACTTTGTGGGACCCTCTGAACCATGGCATCCACTATCGGGTGGTTTTCCTCAAACGAACTCATCAGGTCAACTAAGCTAAAGCCATCTAGAACTCACCTGTGGGCTTCCCATCTCTCGGAAGTCGCCCTTTCCATTATTTTGCATGTTTTATTGATTTTGTTGGTGTTTCAGGTAGAATGAAAATCCCGTTCTTGGTACTTCATCTTGGTTGCAAGTGGAAGTCACCACCTAAAACACTGAGTTTTATTCAATTGTATGGATTTTCCATAGTTTATATAATCGATCCCCTATGGCCAGACCTTCATAATCTTCATTTTATTTTTGTGCAAGTTTTACTATAGAGTTCAGATTTGTGAGAACTGAGTGAAAAGGTGAGTAGAGACCCATAATTCGGGTGGATTTTTCTAGGTTTCCTTCTAATGGTAAATATTATACCATTCTGCATTCCCTTTAGATTGCTAAAGGGTTTGATAATGAATACCTTCTATAGGCCTGAGAATATATTCAAAAGGAAGAAACCTCAGTGTTTAGTGAATATTTCACTAGATTTTTACTATCCTGACAGTTTTGTGACACAGCAACAAAATATCACAAGGCTAGTGTGATATGTACATCAGCAGCCTGAAAAAAGATGAAGATTCATATATTTCCACTAAATGTATATCTCTTTCACACCATCATAAAATCAAAAAATTATAACTCCACCCAAAGTTGCAGCCGACTGAATAATTAGACGCCCCTTGTTAGTACATAGATTTATCCTCTGGCATCTGCTTATACAGGCCACACACATGGAACCAAGTTGGAGTATACAGGTATTTTTAAAAAGCAAACAATTTAAACTTGTCAGATTTGAGTGATACTTCTGTTCTGCAAATATATTGCTTGTGTAAATTCAAATCTTTATTTTATCCCCTCTTTTTGAAATGTTTTTGTCTCTTTTTGTAACTGGACCTAGTGAATTCAGATGCTATTAGTGGCAGTGACTGCCTCATAGTAGATAAGGACCAGTAGCTCTTGCAGCTCTGTATGAAAATGCTCATGAAAAACAGCAAGAGAGTCGCATTCACTTATTCCTTGTGATTCTAGTGGCCACTCTTTTAAAGTTGTATTCCACAAAGATGATCCCTTCCTTCCTTTCTTCCTTTCTCCCTCCTTCTCTCTCTCTCTCTCTCTCTCTCTCTCTCTCTCTCTCTCTCTCTCTCTCTCTCTCCATGGTTTCTTTGACCATGACCAATATCTTCTGTATTATAGACCATCTATTAGGAGGTCCCGCCCATACTCCAAATGATAAAATGGTGTTACTGTTTGTAGAAAAAAAAGCAAGGGAGTTGATTAATAATAGTTTTAAAATTATTACTTATCCCCGTTTATGCAGGCTAGAATGGAAATATTTAGAAACAAAAAGAGTTAAGACCTCAAATTAACAGAGCTGAACTGTTTACTTTATGGGAAAAAAGTATGACCTTTATTTTACTTCAACTGCCTCTATAAGTTATAATTTCAACATAAAATATAGATTTAAATTCAAATAATATTTACAATAATTACTCTTCTGCAGAATAAAACCCAGGGGAATATTTTAGAGGCAAATTACTAAGAAATCAGCAAAGCTTTCTTTTTTTATGACAGCAAAAGATTAGAATTCTTCAAGAAGTTGCAAAAATAAAAATAAAGTTCAATGATGACATAAAAATAACAGAAACATTATAGAGAATTGCTTGGGGGTGATTATAGAATGCCTGTAGCACAAAGGAACATTTTGCGATTTATTTGTCACTTTGAAGAGAATGAAGGAACTAATCTAAAGCCATTTAATATTATATTTATAAAACTGAGGCAAATGAATGGTGAGAAGAGTCATTTTGTGCATATATAAAGGCATAATCTATCCAATTATCCAGTACCCAATCACTACATTGGAAAAATATTTGTCATAATAAGGTCAAGTACACTTTTTATGTTACCTGTAAAGATTCTGCTGGTGAGGATATATCCTGATTTCTCATTATTATTATTTTATCCTCAAAATATATTTGTATTTTAAGAATACTTTAGTATTCTTTTAATTTTGAAGGTAATGCCACTCAACCAGCATAATCAATATCAACAATTGAATACAATGATGATGTATAATATCATTTCATGGCCAGTGACCAGAACCCAGAGACTGAAGATTGTTCACCATTCATCATACACTGAACAGAACAGTGTGTCTCACAGTCATGTGGGTAGAACTGAAAACAAATCAGCCAGTCTGTTGGTCATAATGGTAGCCACTGTGCTGGGGGCAAGGACACAGAAGATAGTCCCCCCAGAGCTTCTTGTTTAGCTTAAGAAGAAGACAGAGTCACCTGAACATGCAAGTTGGATGCAGGTAGGACCCGAGATCGCAAAGCATGATGGGACAGCTTGGGAAGTGCAGGAGCTCAGAGCCTCTGGAGCCATGGGTTATGGTGGAGCTTCATACAGGAGTGGTAATGAGGCTTTGAAGGACAGCATAGTCAGAGAGGGGCACCGAGAGATGAGGAGCCAGTGCTACAGTGCTTACCTGGTGCTTGGGGTAGGCAAGGGCTCAAGTTTGCCTGACGTCTGGTGACATGGTATAGGTGGGTCAGGTGTGGAGGAGCTCAATGCACTCAAGCAAGGTTTGAACATTAGTTCTTATCTGTGCTGAATTAGGACATAGAAAAATGTCAAGAGTCCACATTCTCAATGCTTTAAAAAATCTTTTTCAACCACTCTCATCTTTGCATGCTTAAAGCCAGTAAGGCAGAAATACATTAGAGAAACCTCTCCAGATTGAAAGTCAAGTTCTTTGGATTCTGGAACAAACTGTGTTGCTTATTATGGACTTGTGCAAATCATTCAATCCTCTGTAGTTTGATTTTGCCTTTGTAAAATGGAATGCTAAAAGTAATTGGATTCCCTATTTTTTAAGAAATAAATTTAGACAATAAGTACACAAAGCATGACAGCATTTAGGAATATCAAGAGCACTATTGGCAATGTGGAGATTCTACAAGCTCTCCAGAAAACTCTGAAAGAGTTCTTACAGACACAGGACTACCTTCACTCACCCACCATTTAACTGGGTCCTGGATGCAGAGAACAGAACAAGAAGACAAACCCCTGCTTCACAGAGCTTATAGTCTAGGGAGGGAGTACATGGGATTGCCAGGGCTGCCATCACGAAATCCTGCAGTCCGCGCAGCCTGAGGAACAGTTTGTTGGAGGCTAGACCACAGTTCTGGAGGCTGAAGTCCAAAATCCAGGTGTAAGCAGGGAGAGTTTCTCAGGAGGCCTCCTTCTTGGGCTCATAGATGGCCATCTTCTTTCTGAGTCTTCACATGATCTTTCGTGTGTGTGTGTGTATGTGTGTGTGTGTGTGTGTGTGTGTGTGTGTTATTCATGGTAATCTGTTCCTATAAGGACACCCATGATGTTGATCCTCACATGATCTCATTTTATCTCTATGAGGCCTTATATCCAAATGCATTCATGTTCTTAGGTATTGAGTATTAGGGCTTCAACTGAACTTTGCAGGGACACAATTTAGGTCATCCAAGAGAGACAAATAATAAATAAACAAATAAAGCCAATAGATCAGGATAACATGGACAGAGCCATGTAAGAGTTGCCACAGATCGGATGGTGAGGATGCGTCCAAGGTTGGCAGGCACAAGGGACTGCCTGCGTGTGGTTGCTCAGTGCAGAGAGAGCAGCAGCACGGTGCTGCTGCAGGTGAGCTTCTGGGCTTGAGCGACTAACCTGTGCCCCTTGGAGGGCTTGGCCTGGGGCCTGCAGCCCAGTGCATGAGATCAAGGACTAGGCTGCCCTGGGGGAGTCTGGTGGTGGGCTGTGGGCTTGCTGTGTAGCCATCAGTGTGTGGCCACTCAGAGGGACCATGGGAGGTGCCCTGATCCCTCTCCTCAGCACAAGATTGCTGGAAAAGTTGAAATCACACCAAGACAGGGAAGCAACTGAGTTAAGGGAACTGCAGGAGAGAGTTTCCTCCAAATAAAGGGAGCATCATGCAAATGGCTCAAAAACACCTTTAGAATCCAGAGTTATTTGCTGATGTCCATGGAAACTGTGCTTGCTCACACTGAGGCCTGTTAGATAAAGACATTGCTCTCGTTTTCTCTTCTTATCCAGTCTCACTTCACTTCCACCAGGAGGGCTGTGGGGAGGAGTGACAAGGCAGTTTCTCAATGGATTTTGGGATCCCTGGTATTTCAGAGTATGGGGTTTGCATTTAAGAAAATACTGGCTATTTAGACATTGGACCCACAAGCTCTTTCTTTTCTGCCAAGGACTAGTTAGGATGTATCATAGGCTTTGCTGGTCAAGAGCAATATCCTAGATACAAGAAAGGGAATATATTAGCATAGTTTTCTTATTGATGAAATTCAAAACATGACACTTGAGAACTAACTTTTGTAATAAAGGTCTACTTATGATAAGAACGGAATCCTTCCTTTAAGGGACATTTTTCCTTATTTGGAGATGAAGTTACTATTCCCTATCATCCGATGGACTTTAAATGTTCAATCTCTACAAACCACCCTTAGCTTGAGGGCCTCCAGGTCATAATTTGCCTAGTTTGATGAACTTGGTATTAAAAACAAAATAAGTTGTACTTAACGTCATTATTGCATTTACAAGAGTGGAGCAGAGAGAATGTGAGGGCATTGCAGGCAGAGAAGGACTCAATTTGAGGAGGTCAAGTTGGGGTGACTAGATCAACCCTACTGTTACAGAGACAGAGAAGAGGATCCTGGCTTCCCTTTTCTGGGTGATTGCCAGAAAAGCAAGGATCAGAAGAGATGGAAGGGTCCTGCGATCCCCGCCTGCATCTTGGTGTTTCCTCCCCAGCCATCTAGTGATGGAGCTTCATTTTTGGTGCGGACCTGATCATAATCACTAAGGTGGAAGAGTGTGCAGATATCAGTCACTGTCTCCCTGGACTTGGAGATAGTGTATATGCCACAGTTATGAGCTTGCCAAGTATTGTTGACTCCTAGGTTACCATAGTGGAGGAGGGTGTGCAGGGGTGGGGGTGGGGGAGAGGCAGGGCGTTGAAAGGGAAGAATGAAGAGGAAACAGATAAAGATTGTGAATCATGCCATGTGCGGAAGTGGGTGGGGAATGCTAGGGCAGGGACCTTCGGACCTGTGATTTACTACACTTGGAAACTGTGGCTAAAATATTCACAGGTCCACAGTTTGCCAGTGAGGGCTCCTTGAACTTTCTGAATTTCACATGTAATCGCTTTTTGAATATACACAAAGGGGAACTATTAATGTAAGAGAAACATTAATGTGCTCATTCTGAATAATTGCATATTGACCAGGCCAGCAGTGTGGTCGGTTAACAATCCAGGTCACCAAGATCTATGTGAAATTCAGTCTCCATCAGAGCCGTTCACCCCTGAGGCTGCTCACTGTGGGCATTTGGCAATTTTGGGTTGCATTCAGATTATTCTTTCTTTTTAACTTTTTTTTTTTTTAAATCAGTGGTCTCTTTGTTAAAAGACTATAAATGAATAAAATCTTTAAAAAGGAGAAACAAACTAGGTGAAAGAACACTTGCTATTTTAAATTAAAATGTTCTACACTGTATAGTGCAGATCTGATCAAAGAAAACTGCAGGACTGTTATGTGTGGTCACATTGGTCTGCAAGCGTTTAACACTAGCGTAACTGAAGTCACCCTGTTGTAATCCGTAAGTATTCAGAAATGCTTATTGGAAACTTGCTGAGTTTACAATCACACTACACGGTCTGAGGTTTCCATGGCTTGTGGGGGAGAAATTCTCCATTCTACAATGTTTCTGTCTTGATAGCAATTGCTATTATTTATTTTTAGGTGATACATCAATAGGATATATATATATACACCAAATTGTATTTATGTAACTCCACTAAATATTGACATGGTTGTGCTCACAAAATTTCCTTAAAAGATGAGAACTCTTCAATTTTATTTTTATTTCATTCAACACAGTGAATTAAGCTTTGCAACTATCCTCATCTGTTTGTTTTAGTGTAATGTTGCACATTTAAACTCTCCCATATTTTTCTTTTGCAAATACGTTTTTTTTTTTTTTTTAATTCTCTGGTTCGCCGATTGTGATATTTTTTACTTTAAGCTTTATGTAGCATTAAGGAAAATTAAAATGTTCATCATAGAATTTGAGCAATTTTTGGAACCTAAAATGTCATTTAGATCAACTTATGAACCAGGAAGAATTTTCTTTCTCTCTCTGTCTCTCTCTCTTTTTTTTTTTTGCACCAGATTCTTAGCTAAATATAAGTGACATGAAGCCTGTAAGGAAATAGATCCTATTCTTCTGAATATCATTTTGTTAGAAAAGCAGAGAAGAGACAGGAACTGGCTTAGAGACAAATTAACTATTTGAAATCTGCCATAAGCTTATAATGTACCTCTTGATGGAAGCCTGAATATCACTGTAATTGCGTATATTTGTGTCAGTAGTCATTTATGTTCTTTAGAAAGTCTTATGATCACCAGTATCCCTCTGAAGCTGAAAAGAAGTGCAATAATTAAAAAAAAAAAATCTCTGGTCTTCTAGCACAAGGTTCTCAAGTTTTTCTGTGTTATGGAATCACTTGGGCATTCTCAAAAAAAATCCCACGTCATGTCACAGCGTGCGTTAACGACTAACTACAACAGAAGGTCTGTGGATAGGAGTCAGCATCGTCATCTATTTTTTTTTTAATACTCTTTGTTAAGAGCAGTGGAGATACACAGAAAAACTGAGCTGGAAATGCTGAGAATTTCCATCTCCCCTGCTCTCAAGCACACGCAGCCTCCTGTGCTCCAAGCATCTTGCGCCACAGTAGTGTGCTGGCTACTACTGGGGAGTCCACCCCTGACACCATACGGCCTAACCTCCCCAGAAGACTTGAATGTATGGCAAAGTCCTGGTGCTGCCTTGGGGTGTAATTGGGGCTGATATGCACTGCCTGCCTCTTGTGTCCTTGGCATTTATAGCTCAAGTCCACGCTGGTGGATCAGAAGCCTGTGGGCAGCCCCTGGCTAGTTACTAGTAGATATTTTGGAGATCAAGTTATGACTATGAAATCCAGAACCATGATACCCCTGTGGACACCTCCTCTCATTCGGGCTTTTCCTGTTTTGGATGCACATGGGCTCCGAGTGGGCTCAGGTGGTGCGCTCTCACGGGCAGTGCCGACATCAGAACTGGATGTCCAGGACAGACATTGCAAACAACATTTTAAATTACTTTTGAAATTTGTTATCCAAAAATGATCTTTAATTTCAAAGTGAAGGCAAAAGGTAGAAAAAGCAGGATAATAAGACAGCAGCTGAGGATCCCTGTGCGGGATCCACCAGTATCACTAGTACTGACTGCAGAAACCTGGGCAGGTCAAATTGAGCCTGAGGCCCGAACACACCCACCTCAGCATACTCTGCCCCCAGGTCTGCTCCACCACCCCAAGGGGCAGGGTGGCTGTATGTGTCTTCACCAGATGGTGACATCAAGTCAGTGGGTTGGACTTTACCTTTTCCAGAATTCCAGCATTCCTAGCATGTTGGGAAGCCCCCAGCTTTTCCTGAGGTGAACAGCCTGGCCCTGGACATAGGGGACAGGGCACTCCTGCCCCTCCCAGGCACACTGTGCTGGGAGTTCTTCCGCTCACCTTCATTCTTGAGAAAATTCCTGCTCACTTGCTTTAAAAAAAATTCATATATTATAAAGCATCTCAAAACCAGTTCCACAGGAAAATAGGGAAGAAGAGAAACCGTAAAAGTACAGGACTGGCTGATCCATTTCTGAATTGATGGCACATACAGAACTTTGATTTTTTAAATTCACATTCTTCACACATATTGACAGGCTTAGCAAAGAACATGCTGTTGACCAGTCGGGGAAATTCCAGGTTTGCCTTTAGGACATGATTACATCTGATTTCCCTCATAATAAGAGTACTCCAGCTCATTACGTCCTCCTTGAGGGGGGGGAGTGTGTGTGTGTGTGTGTGTGTGTGTGTGTGTGTGTGTGTATGGCTTATATATGATACTCCTGGTAGTTCATAGTATTTAATATGAGAAGTGGTTTACATTTAACCGTTTCATTACTTAACCATCACCCCTAAACCATTCCATCCATCTGTACATCCATCCATCCATTCATCTGTCCATCCATCCTACAAGCCAGCCAGTTTCATGGATTTACTGGACACTGTCTGTATACCCAGCACTGTTTGGTTACTGGGACTTTAGAGATAAACAACATGCCACCGTCTCATGGTCCTGCGTGTCACAGGTCACCCTGGCTTTACAACAGATGTGGCTCCTGGGAGCCATGGACACGTATTAATGGAAGAAGGGACTTGCAGGGTATTTTTCTGTGAGTGTTACTTGCTCCCAGGAAGGATTCTCTGCTGGCACTGAGAGGGAGGGATGGTGAGCAGGTGTGGTGGAAGGCGACACATCAGAGCAGAGCCATTGTTGCAATCAAAGAAGGAAACCTCAGTCCTGCAGACCCCCTTGGCAAAGAGCTGGGGGGAAGGGAGGCAGGCGGAAACATCCAGGAGAGGGAACTGAAGGAGTCAATGGACGGATGGGGAAAGCGAGGAGGTGAGGGTGAAGCTGGCAGTGCCTTGTAGATTGTGGAGGTGAGGAATGTTGTATGAACCACTGGGGGCTTTGGTCTTCTTTCTTGGGTTCAAGTAGTGGCTCCACCTGCTCTGTGTTCACCACCTCCCTTGACTATTTATTTAGATTTGCTCTGCCACAACACTCTTCTCCACCAAGCAGCTATTTGTTCACTAGCTCAATCCTACCAGTAAGTTTTTATTGTTTCCATTTTAAAGAGGAGGATACTGAGGCTCATGGAGTTTCAGTAAGGTCCCCCCATCAGGTACGGTTCAAACCAGCAGACCAGGGCAGAGCCACTGTGGTGGGAATCATACCCTGCCAGGGCCAGAGGAGTTGTCCTCTGAGACAGACTGAGCAATATGGCCTCTCTGTCCAGCACTGGGCACTTTAGGCTGCCTTTGGGGAAAGAGCATATTTTAGACAGATGAGTTTACCTTTGAACAGTTGAACCTCCAGAACAATGCATAGAATGAGATGATGTTTACTTTTTTATTTATTGAAAACAAGTAGTAAATCCAAGCTTCACATTTTTAAGACAGGTTCTTAACTTGTTGTTGAGGCTGGAGTTGAATTTGCCACCCTCCTGCTTCAGCCTCCTTAGTAGCTGAGATTACAGCAACTCACTGGGACACCTGGCCAAACAAGGTGCTATTTAGTTTTTATATCCCAAAATGCTAATTTTGAAAGCAATGTTTGTCTGAATGACTATGTAAAAGTTGGAAAAAATGCATCCTAAGGATCCAGAATTTCAACAAGGTTTATTTCAGGAATAGGAGCTCAGACAGACCATGGTAATTCAAGGTTGGTGAAGACCTCTATGTTTTCCTTAATCATGCTCATAAATTTGTCCAGTAATTGAAAACCTTGCTTTGGGGCAAACCCCTGTACTCATGGAGAGCTCTTCTTGGGCAGGTCTTCGCCTTGTCCAGAGCTCTGGGCTTCTGTCTGCGGGGCCGTGTCATCTCACCTGGTGCTTCACTTACTGGTCTTAAGGGGCACGGAGGAAGGAGAAGAAACACAGTCCCCTTTTGACATTGGTCGTTTTCCCTTCTCTCCTTAATGCTTTACTTTATCCCTTCAGTCTTCTCTCCAAGAACATCATTTTCATTTTCTATACCTCTTTATGTTTCCTCATATAACAGATATTTGAGATTCCCTCCACTTCTGCTCCCTTTTGAACAAGACTCACACCAGCGTGTTGATGGAGGTAGGGGATGGTGAACACAGAAGCAGGCGACTCTTCATGCACACGTGCTCACGTGCATTCCTGCCACCTGGCTTGCACAGAGCTGCCAGTGGTGTTCCTGGTTGCAGCAGTCCAGCTGCAGCAAAATAACTGGGGCGGGGGTGGGGGTGACGAGCAACTTGTGTAGATTGATACAGCAGGAGCGGGAGCCGTTTATTGTAGGACAGGAGGGGTATATATACATTCCACACAGCTTATCTTAATTAACATAAACTAGATACAGCAGTCAACCAATAAGGAATCTCCACACTTAATGGCTCGCTGGTGTTACTTCACAAACCACTCCCTCTGCAAAATGCCAGGCGCCATCTTGACTTGTTTACAGACTCTAACACCTGGTGTGGACTTTCCCCTTTGCTCCTTGAGCTGTTGATGAGTGCCCTGCTTACTGACTCACAGCAGGCAACTTTGAGAGCACTTATATTATTTCCACAATTAAAAGTATTTCTATATAACAGCATTTCTCACTTTCTCTTTTCTTAGATAGGACTGCAGAGGAGTTTATGCCCATGGGTGGCCATAGGCTCCTGGTATCTGTGAGGCCTTTGATGCTCATGAAACATTTTGACATGTACACTTCTCTAAAGAGAAGATCCATAGACTCAATGAAAATTGCCAAGTGTCCATGACTCTCAGAATGTTAAGAGCCGTTGACCTGTGTGGTCGTTTTGTTCTGGAAGGTGTCATCTTCCAAGCCATGGCCACCTCCCCTGTCTACCTTACCTGTCTAGAACCGTTTGTAGCTCTCATGTCCATTTTGGAGTAATGTGGAGTACAGGTGCACAGTTACCTTGGTGAGTATTTCATGTTGTCTTAGGAATTGTTTTTCTGATGATTCATCAAGCTTTACCTAACTATGTCCTACAGAATCCATCCTCCACTTTAGACAATTTGGGTCCAGTTAAAAAGCTTTTTGTTGGCAATTTGGTCAACCTCATAAGCCCCAGCTTTTCTTATCTATAAAACAAGAATAGTAATAAAACCATCATGTGTTTATACAGAAAACTAAGTAATATACATTAAAGTGCTGTTCACTCGATAAACACTTTGTTTATTTATTTATTACTTCAATGGATCCTCTGTGATAGATACATTTCCAAGCTCTTTACAAACAGTGATGCATTAAATACTCATAAGAACCTTAGGGGATAAGTCCTGTATCATTGTGATGCCTGATTTATAAGAAGAAAATTGAAGTACAGGCCAGTGCAGTGACTCAGGTCACCGACCTGAGTGGAAAAGCTAGGCTTTGAGCCCTCTGTCCACAGTGTGCATGGGTTCTTGCTTATTTGAGCTTACCATCATGCTCTGTTGCACTGACTCCTACCAGCTCAAAAAAAAAATCCAGAGAGGAGACTTCGGAAAACAGGGAACCAGGTTTTTCTACAGTGAGGTCCTGGGTCCTCTGTTCTTCAAGGCTCCCTCCAAAATGAACAGGAGATTCATGACTCTAGAGCTGATGGTCCTACAGCTGTTGGCAGTTCTGCTTCCCTAGAATCTTCTAGACGTGTCAGCTTGGAAAAGCTGGGGGTGAGGAGCAAAGGTGGTACCTCGCTGCATGTGACAGGCTCACAGTTGTAGGTTGGGCCGCCCAGGCTTATCCGTGTTGCGAGCTGGGATGGAGGACAAGCTCTCACCTTGTTCCAGGGGGAGGTTTGGAGGCAGCCACTGATTCCAAAATGTGGACAGGAGTCAAGGCATCCTGGTGTTTATAAAAATCACACCCAGAAGCACATGTGCTCTCTTCAGATGGGGATTTAGTTCAAAGCTGGTGATTAATGAGTATCTTAGGATCTGTATATGTAGAACAGTCATGTAAACTCTCTATGGGGTGAACACAACAGTCATTAACTTGAAGATAAATTTTCCTTCCTAGTCAAACTTTCCAGTGTTTCTTAAACATGTTGTTTATGTAAAATTTATTTATAGCGGATTTTTACCCTCACTCAGTAATCACTGAGAAGGGATATATTACATACATACATGAACTGTCTCCTTCTAATTCCAGCTAACACCTTTGTTATTTATACCAGCATGTACAAGTCTCTCTTCATGACATAACATCTGTGGCTGGAAGAAGGGTTTTGTTGGAAGAAATGAGTAATATATTTTGAACCAAGCAAAAGAAGAGATCAATCATGGAAGAGAAAAATAATCCTGCTCCATACGTTGGATGTGCTTTAAGCCAAAGTCACGCACTCACACACACATCCACAGAGAACCTTGGAGCTCTTGCTGGCTGCTCAGAGATGGTGACATCACTGAGCATCTGGGCTGCCCATTCTCTCACAGATGACCTTGGTGAATTCAGGGGCCTATGACTTACCCTGTTCTCTCTACCAACATGGCCTTATTTTTGAGTGGTTCATGTATATGACATTTCATCTTTATCCTTATCCATTAAAAACATTGACATTTGCTATGAAATCATAAATTAATCAATTTTATTAATTAGACATCTTAAAGTAGCATCTTCCAAGTTTATTTGGTGAATAAACTCAGCTTCTCTCTAAAACAAAAAGATATTTTTTTCTTAGCTGTAGTTTTACTAAAATGAAGCAAATTTATTACATAAATGGGGTTCCAAATGAAAATCCTAGCTTATGAAAGAAACTATTTTTCTTTTGGGGGATTACATGTATTTAAGAAGCTATAAACCTATTATATGTGCACTATAGAAAACTTGGAAAATATGGAAAAGTACAACAAAAAAAATAAAATTTGTTATAGTCTATCTCTAGGGATTACCTCTGACATCAATAATCTAGAATGGAGATGCTACATTTGAAAAAAATAAAAGCTGCAGAAATGCCTTGGTAGAAAAAAAATTAAATAAAATATTTAAAATATCATTATATTTTACAATGATTAAATATATATTGTAATAATTAATTATTATGCAGTGATTATCAATCTTCAATCTCCTAAGAGTTATAGCTTAAGACAAAACCATAGTATAAATTTCCAGAGAAACAGAAGCATCATGTGCCTTCCAGGTTACCATGCTACAGACACACATGTTGTATACCTCTCACTGGTGTCAAATTTTTCTTGAGACTTACAAATCCCATGAAGGCTGTAAGAATATCTATAATTCAAAAAGGTGAAGCCGACTCATGTGGGCAATGTAGTGGTTTGGCGTGATTTCAGTAGTCCTGGCAAAGCGTGTTGGGAAGAACCACTTGTGTTAATTATCTTCTCTACCCTTTCAGTAGCCCTGTTTTGAACAGAAAGCAGCAGGTCTATTAGCAATGCTGAAAGTCCTAGGGATTCGCCAAGAGGGGCGAATGGAAGAGCACACGTAACTGATTCATGTCCAGGTTCCCAGTATGAGAAAAAATAGATTCTGAAATTTATGAAAGATAATTGCACTTGATCCCTGGCTGACATGTTGTAGATAAATATGTCCTCCAGGGTAGAATTGTAAAGATGCTTTACATTCTCTGGAAGTGCAGATGCTTTTCATTCAGGAAGCACAGTTTTGTGTTTGGATCCGTGCTGGACTGGGACACCCAGGGCCTCTGCAGTGCCCCACATGAGCCTTGGCCTTAGGTTGGCTCTTGAGTTCTTCACTTCTCCTTCAAATGCCCCAGAGGTCTGCCCTCTCTTCTAAGTAGGAGCCCATCCATCAGGACTTAGTTCTGATTGTGGCTCTTCCCATTCTAAATACTGTCCTTTTGAAGTCTCTCTAGCCTCGGGACTGCATTGATAACAGCAATGGAATGGTTCCAATTGGCATCAGGGCTTTCCTCTCTTCCAGTGCTTTACTCCTGTCCTCCCACCTGTAAGCCGAGTGACTTCTTTAGGATGTCCTGAGGTCACTTTGATTATGCACTAGCAGAATTCTTTGTTTTCATCCTAAACCTGCAGGTGACACCATTTGAATTGTCACAGGCTGAACATCGTGGAGGATGACTAAAACTGTTCTCAGTTCCATGTTGTTTTTAACATATTTTCTCCACAACAATCCCTGTTATCTACCATTTGCTGGTTGCCATGGAGTCAACAGCCCTGCCAGGCTGACTTAGCCTACCAGTGACTGTGGAGTTGGGAAGAGATGTGTGCAGTTGGCTCTGAGCAGCTGATCAAAACTGGAAACAGAGCTTCACAGGTGATTCTGAAATTAGTTGTGAACAACTGGAAGGAGATGGCGTGCATTTGAGTTAAAGGGCAGATAAATGGCTCAATAAAACAGTGTAGGAATAATCAGTGCAAGTTTTGTTGGCATTTGGAGAACAGCCATGAACAGACCGTAGGCTTAGATATTTATATGGTGGCAGTGAAAGAATAAGCTTTAATTTCATCACGGCAGTTCAAAAAATATCTCTCGAGCTTGTGTAGAAGTTAGAGAAATACAGATGGGTAACCAAACAATTATGTGGATGAATAGCTCATCAAGTCAATACTTAAAAAGTATGGTTTGATGGAGCACAGACAGTCTGCTGAAGGTCTCTAATGGCTTGCCATTGGGCTCAGTCTTTGATTTTTTCAAAATTGTGTGGTATAATTATAATTTTTGCTATTATTAATGCATGGAGGTGTAGCTATTACAGGGGATGACAAAGTCAGAATTCAAAGAAAATTTTGACAAATTAAAATAATGAATCACCATAATAACAAAAAAGAAATTTAATGGCTGCATTGGGTTCTGCTTTTAATCTACAAGATCATTTACAAAAGTATAAGTGTCATCCAGCTTGATGATATTTGCTGAAAGAAAGATGTGCAGGTTTTAGTTGACTGCAAACTCAATATGAAGCCAGCTAGGGCATTCCTGTGGGGAGGTCTGTAGCCAAGCAGTGGGAATGAAGTGAGTGCAGCAAGCCCCATACGAACCAGGCTGCCATCATGGAGAGTGGGTCTGCCAGGGGGAGAACTCAGAGGGTGCTGCGTCCTGCCACGCCCCAACAGTGCAACCCCAGGAGCACACCCCTCCCTCCCCAAGACCCCACCAGCCTCATATAGCTTCTGTGACTCTGCCACCCTGCTCCTTGGGCCTTTACTGTCCTTCTTACCTTCCCCAATTAAGATCCTTCTGTTCTGCTGTTCAGCTGTTACCTTTTCTTATGTCAGGATCATAAGTAATCAAATCTTTCTCTCCATATCCTTGAAGTTGCTTGTTCTCTTATTTAACACTTATTTTTTCAACGCTTCCTTAGAGTTTGTTGCCTGTATTTGGTGAAATTTATTGACGATAACTTCACATCTGACATCACACTCCATCCTGAGGTTGGTGCTCTGAGGACAGAGATAGTGAGTGACTTGTTATCAAGTTTGTCTTTTAGTGATTAACAGGCTGCTTAGGAAAGGGAACTGACTTAACTTGAACATGAATGGAATGTGATGAAATCTGAACTTAAATGAAATTGTAAATGAACCACCACCAAGAACCAGGCTTCTCCCAGGTTTGGGGATTCTGTCAACAAGTAAGGGCTACTTGTTACTCAAGTAGCTTAGATTCTTGAGCTTGGATTCTCACAAGATTGCATTTCGTCATTCACAAGTGGGCCAGGCATTGTGTGAGACTGTGAAGACTTAAGGCTTTGTACTCACAACTTTTACCTACAGAGATCTGTCTGAATTGCAGGCCTTGACACAAGAAGATCTATTATAAATTACGTTTTGGCACTGAATGTGCTGTTTAGGGTTGTGAATGACTGAAATTACACAGCATCTCTGTAGTTTTGATGATTAAGGCGATCAAGTCCATCAGTCTGACCTGGAGTCCCCTGCGCCTCCCTGCTTTTCTAGTTATGTCAAAGAAAATTATAATGCAGGCGAAAAAGCATCTCAAGAACCTCTTAGGATTTAAAGCCAGGCAACACGAAGGCTACTGAAATGTACTGCTCACAGCTCTGGTAGCTGGAAGTCCGAGGTCAAGGCATTGGCAGAGTTGGTGTCTGATGAACTTTGCTTCCAGGTTCCTAAGGGGCGCCATCTTGCTGTGCCCTTGAGTGTGAAAGGGGTAAGGGGATTCCTGTAGGACACTGCTACCATTCATTAAGGCTCTGCTTTTATGACCTAATTGCTTAATGACCTTCAAAGTTCCCATTTCCAAATCACATTGGTTTTGTCCTGAATTTGGGGGAACACAAGCATTCAGACCCCAGCTCTGTTTAGCCATATCCTAGGACCAAAAAACATATCACAATGAGCTCAATATTTGGGTTTTATGCATTTCACATTCTGTTCTATTGAAGTGAATGCATATGACAAAATAAGAAAAAAAAAGAAAATCATGAATATATTTGATCTTTGTTAATTGTGAAGACTCCATAAAAGAAAGAGATAAAATGGTTATTTGAATGCTATATTATTCACAAAGCCACGGCTTGTTTACTTATGAACTGATGACTACCAATTTTGAGATTGTTAGATTAAATATTTTAACATAACTTTGTGGACAAGGAAGGGTGGCTACCTTACTAAACAAATACTGCAAAGGATCACTTAATAAAAATGCTAAGGTTTCTTTTAGTCTCTGAAGTTGAAGGATCCTTCTTTCTTAAGTCTTGATAGAGAGACGGGCATCTGTCCACTTCACGCCCTAAATGTATGCTGACCTTGGATGAGAGTAGCATCCTTTTGACTCTGGAATCCAGAATATCTTTGCCCACGTCATCTCTGTGATATTCACGGTGCTGCTGATGGGAAGAGGCAAATGGGATTTCTGCCAAGTTAGCATCTGAGAAGTTGAGCCACAAAGTGGTTCAATGACTTTTAGTGGTCATGTCCCAAATCAGCAGGACACAGTGACAAGCCTCTGAGCTGGTGCCAGCCCTGCTTCACAGGAAGGACGGGTTTCTGTCACTTCGTAGTAGTGCTGCATTTACCATAAACCCACCAGGGGGACATTTCCTCTTGTGTGCTATCTCCGTTTCTCTTGCTGATGGCAGCTGGGTGAACTCTTGGTACTCTCCTCAGAACAGAAGTTAGCTCACAGTCCTGATGGAAACTGCCGCCCAAGGACAGCTCCCCTCCCCCCTGCTTACTCATGCACTTTGACAAGTAGTATTAGTCAAGTGGGGGTGATGCTGGGGAAGAATGGGGAAGATTGAGGAACGATACTGTTCTTAGTGCACAAAAAGCCTAGCTGAAAGGAGGGAAAAGAAGAATGGAACTTTGATTGTTAATAGATGCTTAAAGACTCCCAGAGCATCCTTCAATGTTTTTTTTTTTCTTTTTTGCACGTGCAATGTCTTCTTTAAGATCCATTCAAAGAAGTGTGTGCCTGTGTGTGTGTGTGTGTGTGTGTGTGTACAAAATGGATGTGTGCACTGATTCATGTGGCCATCACTATGGCTTTTGCTGGTGTTTAGAATATCTTAATAAATCAAGCTGTTCTGTCATTTTATTATATAAACGGAACCACGGATGTAAACGCATTCAACTTCTGTTAGTTTATTTTTTGTATTGAAGTAAAACATAAAAAATAATTATCCTAAAGTTAATTTCAAGGACCTAGTTACAGTTTTAGGCAACAAATGGGTGTTTATTAAACCCATAAACACTCTTTCACAACAAGCAGACAATTAGAACACTTGAGAAATCTACTCCTCCTGACTGAAATGAAGAATTCCAAGTTTCCCACTAGGAATTCACCACTGAACGTGGAGAATACATCCTAGCGAGTTAAAAGTTTACATTTTGAGAGAATAGTTAGACAAATCAGCTTTGGTAAACACACATAAACTTACACATACCCCAGATGACTTTGGTTTTTAAACAAGGACTTAGGTAGAAGTACTGGTAGCATTATTTAGAATCTAGTTCTGTGAATTCTTGTGGAAAATCCAACATACTCAATATTATTAATTAATAAGTCCTCACTTGACCTTTGATTTTTTTGATTATGGTAATTCAAAATTCTTTCTCCACCTTGCTAAACGGTGTAGGATTTTATCTTATGGTAGGACCGTGAAGGGAGGCACTACATTTGTTATTTAAATACACTGTTGTTCTTCCATCTCTCTTGCTTATGTTGTCCACTGTCACCTTGGAGGGTGTGCATTGCTGTCTGTTTTCTGACTCCTTAAGTCCTAACAACGACTCTTGGTGTTGGAGTTTTAGTCATTGAATGAAGTTTGCTTGTTTAATGGAGACTCCTAAGAGTGTAGTTTTTCATAAGTGAAAGTCCTTGTGGGAGTGGAAGTAGGTTGTGATCCATTATGATCCCAGGGTTCCATCATAGAGCGCTAATTGTAAATTATCTTTGAATGTTACATTTTGTATGAAAATTGGCCTGCAGGAAGTAGTTACTTGGTGTACCATTGGTGAGGACACTAACATTACTTGGCTATTTGTCTGAAGTGGCGCACCATTATTACTAATATGGTAGATCTAGTTTATAGAATACATTGCTTCCTTCCAGAAGAGAAATATATTTTGAGTCACAGTATTGGATATTGTTATTACAATTTAATGGAAAACAAAAAGACACTGGTTAGACTGAGAACTTGAGCACTAAATCTGGGTGAAAGAGAATGGATATCTGCAGCACATTATAGAATTAAAACCTTTATTCGTCCCTAATTATGTGGTTCACAAACTCATAGCAAAACCTGTTTCTACTGTAACTATGCCTGCAAAAATAGTCTTAAGCCGGATTATGTTCGTACATTCTATCTTTTACTTTCTTTCTTATATATAATCAATCGGAAACATACAAGTTTGCAAATAGTCTTATGGCTGGGGTAGGCAGCAGGGCTGGAGGCTGGGTGGAGAGTCCTGGTTTCATTGCGGGCTGCCGTGTGGGAGTGGCCTGAATGATGGATTTCAAGCATGCGCCTGAGCTTTGAGGCTAGAAATGCAACGGCCGAACATGTACTGTTACTTGACCTAGTTATAGTCGTGTTAGAACCATGGTTTGTAGACAGTAGTGTAGACAAAATAAGAAAACCACATCTGTCTCTATATTCTTCTCGGATTGTTTCTGAGCTGAAGAATCCCTTTATTCCTTGATGATTACACATCTTGACTGGGAAAATGTAAAAACAAACAAGCAAACAAACAAACAACCAAAAAAAAAAAAACAGAATAAAATGAAGCTCTAATGATAGATGTAGTAACCTAGGACATTTTCTTAACTGTGCCCAGAGGAACAGAGTATAACCAGCAGGAACAACCAACCTGGGGTACAGTAAAAGACAGCAAGTTGGGTCAAGACTATTTGTAATCTTCATGTTGTTTGGGGGGACCTGATAATATCACCATGCACAAAAAGTCTGCTTTTCTAGAGCTAGATTCCTGCTGGAATTTTGGAAATATACTGAAACCATGGGTTTTTAACATATCCAGATATTAAGGGAACCATAAAAACTTCCCAATAATAGCCAGAAAGCATTTGACCCACTCAGAGCAGTTTTGTTTGCTTGATTGTTTTTATTTTTCTCATAGAACATAATATTAATTAATTATGTTTTGTTTCATCAGTTTATGTAATTTTACAGCTATATTTTGATACTACTATTATGTCTTAAAAAAGACTTTTTTTTGATAATTAAAACAACAAAACAAAATCTCGCTCTCTCGTCTGAAGCATGCTTCTATTTCCCTCTACTAACATGTTTCTGCCTCTGCAGACCCACATGGCCAGACAACCAGACACAGTATTATGCATGTCCAGGATCACTTAGGTGAGGCCCGGGGTGTGGGCTGCTCTCAGCCAACAGTCAGGTGGCTAGGGAGTTCGCTAGGGTAATTGATTTGAAGAATAAATCAGCAAGTTCACTCTGGGGCTGGAAAACAAAGCCTCCCTCAGCATTTTAATAGATAGGCAATCATTAATTTTACCCCAGATTACAAGCATGCTTATAATGTTTCAACAGCTGTTGATTAATTGTTGAACAGCAATAATGGGAGGATGAGAAAACCTTGTTGATAGAAAGTTCATGAGGGTCAGCAAATTTATGTGGAACACAGCTGTCCCTTCTAACCTCCAGTGAAACTGTCAGGCCACAATCCCTCCTTGAACTTGCTCTTACGGGTTGGAGCATGCAGTTTTCCCCTCTCTCATTTTAATAAATTTGCTGACTTATCATTACATCTCTGGCATGTTTTTATGTGAATGCACTTTGCAATTTTAATATTTTAAGAGGGTTTAAAACCTACAGAATGATGGTGCATCCATTTACGTTCCTTAAGTGAAATATTGGAGCTCATGGATTTTCTCTTGGTGTTGTGGCCAATGGACACCCCTTTACACAGGAGCACAGGCACACTACTTTTTAGGTGGACATTCTATACACATTTATCCTCTTTGAGCCTGAGCTTCCTATCTCTAAATTGTCAATAGTAATCTTTACCTTGCTATGACATCATAAATGAAGCAGAAACATATGATATCTGCATAGACTGATGCATTAAATGGATGCAACAAATATTCTTCCCCTCTTCCCTGTATCCACCATTCCCAATAAATGCAGGATAAATTTATTTAAGTTGAAAACCAAAATAAGTTTAAAAAATCATTAGGTTTTATTTCTCAGTTGTATTACTTCTTTTTCTGTCTGTATACCTTTCAGATCCTCAGGCAATTTGATCTGAATTGTAAATATTGTATGGCAGAATTCAGAATTACCTGTTTCATTCAGTTTTTTATGAGACCATGTATATTTGTGTGTTTAGGGCTTAAGAATTCTTTTCATACAATAAAGTTCAACCCACACCTAACATTTCTGGATTATTATAAAATAAATAATGAAGAAACCATACCTAGGAGGAAGTTTTTAAGTTATTACCATAGCTGTGTCAACAGAACACCCATGGGATTACATTTTGGGAATATTTAATGTGTATAATGAGCAGCTGAGAAGTAGCATGTAACTCATAGGTACATTTGAACTTCAAGCCACTGGGACAAATGACGGTCCTCTGTTATATTTATAGCCACAACTGTCTAGGTGGAGAGCAGCTCCTGAACTCCTCAGCCAGAAACCTCCTTTATGACTAATCACAGACGATTGAGTCTCCCTTCTGGTTGGTGTGCAGAAGGCCTGGGCAAAGAATCCCATGTGATTTCTGCTGCTGTAGCTACGTCACCCAAGAAATATTTCCCGGTTACTCCAAGGGTCAACACACCCATTTAAAAAAAATTCTTAAAGTTGAATCAGTTTTTAGGAGATTATGCCAGTAAATAGAGCAGTTAGGCGGTGTATAGAAAAGGTGCATTCATTCAGAACGTGGCATCAATGAAGAGAACCAATTTCCAAATCTCCTGTCTTAGAAGACAATGTATGTCAGCACCTACTGAGGCGGGCCAGTTCTTCTTGAAGCAAATATTGTGTAACTCCACGGTTCAGAGAGGTGACTAAATGGCTAGATTTCATTTCAATGGAAATACATCCCCCACTTCAGGTAATTTTCTTCTGACCAGAGCCTTGTGGAGTGGTTTGGATCATCTCATCCTTTTTATTTTAAAATTTCAGTATGAGAGATTTTGTGGAATAGGCTTCAGTTACCACCTTACCCCTCTCATAGCATGAATGCACTTTCTTTTCTATAGAGATGGCGCCCATGGAAGCTCTTTGTAGACTTGAGAGCACAGCACTAAAATGCATTACTCAATGACATGACTTAGGTTCCTGTTTTATTTTTTCATTGACTTTAAATTCGTAAGGGCAGAAATTGTGATTTCTGCTTTAAATGTAGTAAACACTTTAAAAAGACACCGAGTGGGTGCCCACATTCCATATGTTGTTGTCAGGCATAGGAACAGCCACCCCCGTGGCGGGCAGCTCCCGCAGAGGCTACCCTCGCACCCCTACTGTGGGCACATGATCTTCCCCTGCCCTTTCTCTTGTGGCCCTCCTCTCAGAGCTGTAGGGAATGGCCTTCTGCCCAGTTTCAACAACCATGGACTGTCCTCCCTTTTGCTGTCCATTTTCCACATGAGGTTAGGCAGCTGATGTTTTCAAGCACTGCGTTGACAAGATTTACTGAACTCATGATTTCTCCTTGCAACTTCAGTTTTATTGGTTTCCATCATCAGTTCTTACCAAGTCTTCTTGGGTCACAGAGGGTCTGATATTTGTTTCTGTTCCCTAAATGTGATATTATAAAGGCCTGGATTGGTTTATTCAGTTATCTCCAAGCTCAACCCAAGGCTCTCAGGGAGGTAGTTGGAAAGGCTCCAGGTCTCCTGCTGGGAAGAAGATGTGGTCTCCACTTTCACATTGGTAATGGGAAGAGCCAAGGTTAACAGGCAATCTCACAGACCAGAAAATTACAGATGATAAAAAGTGTCAGAGAAGAAGATGTGAAAAAAAGAGAAAATAACAGCACATGGTTAAGCCAACTTATGCCGGAGGTCAGAGTGAGGTTTGCAGGGAGACCTGCATCTTTGGTTGGAATTAACTGGAGATGCAAGAGAAAAGGGTTTGGCCTTCCAGGCAGAGGGACTGCATCTGTGAAGAGCCTGGACCAGCAGAAAGCTTGACCCGTTGAAGAGAAAACAGGCTGAGACGGAGGAGGAAGAAGAGCATATGTGAGGAGGGAGGAAGACCATATGTGAATCTGTAGGACCAGCTGTGGCCCAGTGCTCCGAGTCCTGATCCTCTGCAGGTTGTCTTACTCATAACTCAGTAATCTAAAAAAGAGGAAGCCATTGATAGGATGGCATGTTCCAAAAAGGCTTTTAAAAAGCCTACTAAATTTAGAAACCCTATATTACTGAAGAATAGATGAGGAGAATCAATCAGAGGCAGCTGAGAAGAGTAACTGTGTTCCAGTGCAGAGATTATTGTAGCTACAGAAAGCGGTGGGACAGGAGAGGGGAAGGAGCAGACAATAGAAAGGAGCCAGGTGTTCACTGAGTTCACAGCAAGCAATCAGATGTAAAGAGGCTTTTTAAATGTGAAAGATGGGTGAGAATGTCTGTGGATCCAAAGATTTATTTCAGACAGGTTGACTTTGAGGTAATATAAGAACCCTAAGTGAGATATCAAATAAGCTCAAAAAATAATCCTGGGCTGGAGAGAGAGGTGTGAGAGTAAGTGGCAGATCTGCTACTACAATCATGGCGCAAGATAACAGTTTTTTATTTCTAATGTCCAAGATCCAAATCCCTGACCATGCTTGTATAATTCCCCATTGATGGGTCATAGTGTGGATAAAAAATACCTTCCCTAGTAGGAACTAACCCTAGATATTTTTTCAGTCTCTAGGCTACTAAGGCTCAGGGCTCTGCTGATCAGAGGTATGACACAGACATTTATCAGTAGCAAGAGGCCCAAGAAAGACATATTGGGGAACTCTTGCTTCTGCTTGGTGTCAAGAGCAATTGTGGCCATAGGGTTGATGTGCAGGGGCGGAGGTGACAGTGGTGCTGGACTTGGAGCACTCACTGTGGTGGGCTGAGTGGAGAATGGGTTTGACCAGCTCTCTGGCAAGGTGCCGGGTACTGTGCCTTCACGTCTAGTTCTTAGTGTCTCAACAATTTGGTGAGCAACCCCATAATTCTTTCATTAGGTTTAGTTTTGGGCTTCATTGGTGGAAGCCTCTCCTCCTATTTGTTCCTAAGAAACTTATCTTATATACAAGGATTGGATCTGACTTCCTCAGGAGAGAGTGAAGTGTGAATAGGAAAGGGGGCCCAGGACAGAGTCCTAAGGGTATCCAGCATTTTCCGCCCACACAGAAAGGGATTTGGTGCTGGAGAAGGAGCCCATGGAGTGGTAGAGAGGGCTGGGAGTGTGCCACCGACCAAAGCCGGGGGAACAGGGAATTACAAGTAGGATAGAACGACCCATGCATGGTGTCAGATCCTCCCGGGAAATTGAGAAACACTAACACTGAGCTGTACCCCTCCACGAAGCAGGATGGTGGCTTCTGAGTGGCCCAGACAAAGGGGTTCAGTGGACAGTGGAGCAGGAGCCAAAGTGCAGTGAGGAGAGGCAGGATCCCTGGCATGGCTAGCGGTCATGGGCTCCAGGAACACATAGGGAACTTGCTGAGAGGTGGCGCAGCCCTTGGGCTGTGATAGAAAGAAGGGACAGGACAGGTATGGGTAAATTTCACAGCTATTTTTATTGACATCACAGTCTTGGGTTGAACCATTGCCACCACTTGGCACCTGCAGGACCTTGGCCATATAGATAACCTCTATGTTCTTAGGCTTGCTTTGCAGAGTAGTGTTCATCAGAGCTTCACAAAGTGCCCAGCACATAGCATGCACCCTTGAAGTGCCAGGCACTGCTATTGCCATTAGAAGTAGCGAGGTCACTGGAGTTGAGGGCTGCACATGATGCAGGTCACACATGCGCGCGAGTGTGTGTGTGTGTGTGTGTGTGTGTGTGTGTGTGTGTGTGTGAGTGAGAGAGAGAGAGAGAGAGAGAGAGAGAGAGAGAGAGAGAGAGATTTGTTTAGACTGAGGCAGGGGTGAGCAGGAGGATGGTGAGGTCCTGCTGGGGTCCTCACTGACAGCAGGTGACCTGGAAGGATGAGAGGATCTCTTTGAAGTCAGGCCTGCAGAAGGTCAGACCCATTAGACAGGGTGAGCTTTACGGACAGAGACCTTCAGAGGCAGAAGCTGTGGACGGTCTGAGAGTGGCAGAGGGGGGTCAAGCAAAACATGGTTGTGGGAACAGTTTGAGGGTGTCGGAAGTTTGCTGATTCTTAAGCACACTGCCTATGCCCCAAGTAAAGGCCGGGACACGGGGGCTAGTGGGGGTGGTGTCCGTGGGGAGAGTCATCCCATTTGAGTGGAGGGCTGGTGGCAGGACAACCTCTGTTGGGCTCCTCAGTTGGACAGCGGGTCCCCTTAGCTGGGGATGTGCTGAGTCAGGGCCACAGGGACCACAGGGACCACAGGGACCACAGGGACTGTGCTTCCTTCTTGCCCCGTGCCCCCAGCTGCCACATCCCAGCTTCCGCCTCCCTGCCCTGGGATACAGCCCCCCCTCCGCCTCTGCCACTGTGGGGCTGTGGCTCGGGCCCTCCTGGGAAGGCTTGGGGGGACATTTGTCTCACAGCTTGTGCTTGTTCCTTCTTGGTTTTCTCTCTTTCGCTTCCTGCTTGCCCGTGGGATCCTTGTTCAGGTCACCGTGGGACCATCAGGGACACGGAGAGGCAGTGTCCGTGGGGCCCCCTTTTCACTGCTGCCGCTGTCCCACTGGATCTGTCCAGGGCTTCCCCGAGAGCGACTCTCTTTCCTTTGCACATCTCTTCTCCGTCCTTAAACACTGCATCTCACAGGAACCAGGCTGCAAACAGAAACTTTTTTTTTTTTTTTTCTGTCTGAGTATTGCATTCTACCTGCAAACAGACCTTTGGGAATACAACAGCGTCAGTTGAGTAGTATGATTGTGTTCCAGAATAAAACCAGCTGTAAACTTGTTTATTTTAAAATAGCACCATTTTTGAACAACATAGAACATTCCTTTTTAAGTAAATTAGGTATCATTTGAAATTCTATCTTTCTAAAATAACCACATCTTTGGCACTCATTAATCTAAATATCTTGTCTGGCCATATTTTTTAGATACGTGGCAGTATTAAATTCCTGATTATTTTGTAGCTTTATTTTCTATTAACAATTGATATTTTAATTTAAATGAATATATACTAGAAAGGAAATTTAAATAGACATAGTAAATATTTTTAACTAGTTGCTTAATGCTGCACTTGAATATTGTCTTCATTTAGTATCCACTCTAATGAACATCTTGGTGCATATGCCCTCAAGAAACTTTCAGATTTTAAAAAATCAGATTGTATATATTAAAAACTTTGTTCACAGTAAGATCAACTTTCAGGAAGGTTGAGCAATTTATTATTCTCACTTATTCTGGTATATTCTTCCTCATACTTAATGATTTCTGACATTTTAACTATTTTCTATCTAGTAGCGAAAGAAGTAATATTTCATTTTTACTTTTTTGACACATCAAATTAGATTTTTTTCTGATATATTTATTGGCTATTTGCATCTCTCTCTCTCTCTCTTTTTTTTTTTTAATAGCTGAATGCCTTTTAAAAGGGGCCAAGGCTGTAGCTCAGTGATAGAGCACTTGCCTAGCACGTGTGAGGCACTGGGTTCAATCCTTATCTCCACATAAATAAATATAAAGAAATAAAAGTTCTGGAACATTAAAAAAAAGATGTTTCTGAAATTTTTTTCTATGGTATTTTTTCTTAATGGTTTAAAAGAACTTTTGGTGTATTAAAAATAGCAATGATTTTTTTCTAGATTATTAATGAATCTTGTCTATGTTTATTTTTATTTGGGCCTCAAAAATTTGAAAACATATGTGCTTTAACTCTATTGACATTTTATTGATGGCTTGGTGTGTTTCTTCTTGTGTATTAGAATCTTGTGTATCTCCAGCATTTATGTTTTCATTTTTTGGTACCGAGGATTGAACCCAGAGGCATTTAACCACTGAGCTACATCCTCAGTTCTTTTTTTTTCTTTTTTTTTTTTTTTTTTAATTTTGAGACAGAATCCCATGAAATTGCTGAGGTTCTTGCACAAGTTGCTGAGGCTGTCCTTGAACTCGCCATCCTCCTGCCTCAGCCGCTGGAGTTGCTGTGGTCTCAGGCTGTGCCCCTGGGCCCTGCACAGCCAGCACTTAAGTCCATGTGTTTTGTTTCTGCCCTTCTTCTGCCAGGGGTTGGCACTTGGTCCATTGCACGGCTGAACCCCTGGTGGAGACCTCTCCAAGTACAGCTTATTCTCCATCAGGGGATTCCTGCTGTGACAATGGCTGGGAGAAAGGAAAAAAAATTATAGGGATGTACTGAAAACTTGTCATGGTCAGCACTGGAAGACCTTCTCTACCAACCTGGGGGTGGGAACTTTTAGATTTTCAGCAGGTTGTTTTCCCCAAAGCTGTATGTACCCAGTGACAGTGAGGAGGACAGGATCATTACTGATGATAACCATCTTTCCAATTTTAAATAGACCTCTTTGTGATATTCAGTTGGGCACTGCTGCAAGGAAGTAGTTTTTTTTTCCCACAGTGTAAGGAAATAATTAGTTTTTTTGCCATGTGTTACAAGCCCCTTAACACTGCCTAGGGACAGAGGCCACCTGCACTGGTCATGTTGTTTCTTGTCACCACTGCTCCCACTCCCTGCTAGATGATTCTGCAGAGGCGTGGAGAGGACCTGCTCACCCACTGTGCTGTAGCCTTGCCTGCATGCTAACTTGGCTCATATGAAATTTAGTGAGACCCCAGATTGATGGCATAGGTTCTGATCAGGCCATGTCAGTGTTATGTTTGGTAGGAAGCATTTAATGAGCCAGACATTGCTCTAGGCACTTGGCATGAGTTATCTCACTTGATCCCCATTTTTCAGACAAGGAAACTGGGACTAGAGACATGGGGTTTCTTGATTCAAATCATCCAGTGAAGTAAGTGGCACAGAGGATGCCTAACAGTTTTTTATCCCCTGATACCCAAGTCTACACTCTGCAACAGATTTAAAAGAGCTCTGATGTGGAGGGAGGGGGGCACCCTGGAAACCATATCTATGTCTGAAAACCTGGAGAGAAATAGTCAAAAGAGTGAACCATGCTGCATTATCTATATTCACTCGGGATTCGCAGTGTCTGTAGTACAAAATAAAAGCCAATCTCCGCATCAGAAAATTCACCAGAAACTTGACACTATTTTCTGAATGCTAAAAATTTTGGCTACAAAATAGGAAATATTTCTCTAAAGCATAGCACATCAGAAAATGTGACATGCCACAAGAAAACTGGCAAAATAACAGTCACTAAATTACCCAAAGTGAGGTAAGAATAGCTAATGTCGACACACATAGCCCACGGGAGTAGTTTACCAGAGCTGCAAAACTGCATTGCTCTGTGCTGACTTGGGACATTGCATCCAGATTTGTATATTCTGGGTGGATTTTCTTCCTTCCCTCCTTCACTCTCTCCCTCCCTCCCTCCCTCCCTTCCTTCCTTCCTTCCTTCCTTCTTCTTTGTCCAGTGCAGAAATTGGATTTCCCAAGAGTACTGGGCAAAAGAGCAAGACAGACATCAACTTTCAATACTTCTTAGTTAACCAGCTTAGACAAATGTGGAATCCCCTGTGTGCTGTTTGAGGGTTGAGAAACTGTTGAATCAGTCACTCTTTCTTTCATGTAGCCATCTTAGCAATAACTCCATGGGACACAGAGACATTGCTTCTTTGTTTTGCCCTCTAACATAAGAATTGGTATCTATGTCTGGGCTGTAGAATGCACTTTTTTGTTCAATGTTCAATTCTGCGCAACCTGTGTCTATGCAACATGATATATGTATAAAAGCAACAGAACCAGCCATCTCTGAAGTTACTTCTCCCTATCTTTTCTACTTGACATACTTCTTAGCTTTGCAACGACACACAGACCACTGTATATGCTTCCAATCCAGATTCCTTGCACCTCACAGGAGATGGATAGTTATGTTTCTGTAGGAATTGTATGAGATTCCCAGGTCTTCTCATATCCATTATTTTCTTAGAAATAAATCTGGTAATTGAACATTGAGCCTATATTGAACTATTTTTTTTCCTGGTGAAATTTTAAACTTAGAAAAACGTTCATGTTCAAATTTAATTCTTTAAAAAAAAATCTCCACATAAACACTGGTGGTTTTGTATCATGTTGGGGTGTGTGTGAATGTGGATTTCCGTAATAAAAACACTAGAAAAGACAAGAAACCATACAACAAATAAACATAGGAGTTATATAAGTTTGAATTATAAAAATGTTAATATATTAAAATAACTTACACCATCTTTTAGCAATTATGTTGAAGCCAAATCAAATACTTCAGAAAATGTAAAATTAGAGGGTTTGCATTTGTCAGTTTTTGTTAGAGATTTCCACCTCCAAACTGCCAGTGTAGATAAAGTTTCTGCTTTGATAGAAACAGGGCTTCGTTATTAAAGTGAGAAAAGAAAACCATGTCCCCAAACCACTGTGGCAACCAACATCTGTGCAGAAGACAAGCCACTGAGCAGCTGACTGACTTTCTGAGCCCTCATCTAGAAATAAGCCCTCCAGTCTGAGCCCCATTTTCCAGGTTCTGCTGGGAAGCAAGTCCGAGGCCAGAAGTCTTGAGTGTCCCTGGCTGTCAGTTAATTCCTGTAACTCTCTACTATCCTTGGCTCCATCTTAAGTCCAAGTGCATATTATGGGTTTGGTCTGGATTTATTTAGGAAGATGGATAATGGTTTAAAAAAAAAAAGTCTTTTTTTTTTAAACTTTCTTTTATCCAGGAATCAAACTTCTTTCAAGAAAAGTTAAATCTGTTTATCCTCCTAATTTAATCTTCTGAACTCTTAATTACTATTTTTCTTTTTAAAATAAATAGCACATATAGTCTGTACCATTGTTCTAACTTTTTTAAAAAACTTTTGTGGAGACCAGAATTTGCTTGAACTTAAAAAGCTTACATTATATAGAAAGGCATGCAGATACAGCAAAGCAAAAACCAAAACCAAAACCTTTTTTTATGCAATTCTAACTGGGGTAAGAAAAATGTGGTACGGAGTGAGTTTTTATTTGTTCTGGTCATTTTGTGACCTGCTGTTCTTCCTGTCAAAACTGGGAGGGTTGGGAAAGCTCAGTCATTCCCATCCTCTCCATGTTCAGGGTGCAAAGGAACATCCCACTGGTAAGAGGTTCTCAGGGCAGCAGCTCTGGGGTTCCACCCAGAGCGACTGGGAATGCCCTTAGGTCCACGGGAACCCCTCCGATGGCAGGAGGCAGGGCACTGTATTGATTGATTCTTTGATCTGTCTGAGTTTGGAGTTTGACTGGAACAGCAAGTACATTTATAAATCAATTCAGCATGCTTGCTGCAGGAAGCCCAAGCATTTCATGTCTGCCACTCTAGACCGTCATCCAAGAATTTTTTATCTGTCTTTTCTTTTCTTTTTTTTTTTTCATTCCTCCTAAAATACTTCCAAGACGTTATAAAATCCCGGGAATAATCGATGTCAGTGCTGCTTTCCAAGAAGTCTTCTTTTATTTAATGTTTGATCCCCCTTTCAGGGTTTTCTCCCCATCTGGCCGTTGTCACGTAGGCAGATGGCCACCAGCTGGAGGGCAGCCTGTGTGTCTCCCCACTGGGACCATGGGCTCCAGAGACTGATGTGAAAGTGCGCTGCGTCACTCCAGGGCCCCGGCAAGCTGGGACACTCACTTGTCACCACCCACAGGCTTCCTGAGGGACCTCTGTGATGAATCCAGGATCTCATTATGCTGCAGTTTCCTGATGGCACGGTCTCGGGTGTTGGCCTCACGTAAAGCAATGTGGCTAACACTCCCACCCAGCGCAGCACTGCCCACCAAGAGGGCACACCCGACAGCAGTGAGAATTAGGTCAGTGAGCACGCAGGGGGAGAGAGGAAGAGGACGAATTCTTAAAGAAGTATATCCTGACTCAGGTCCAGATATGATTTGATTTTTAAAGAAGAGGCTTATTCTACTCACAAAGATATTCCTGTATTTTTATGGTCTTTTTTCCCTAAAATTACTTACTTAGGTAAAGTTTTTTCATAATTTTAAATAGTCTTGATCTATGATGAGTGTCTTAGTGGTACTGTACTACTTACTTAGTACTACTGGTACCTAGTAGCTTTAGAAGCTCCTAGGCTTCCAGAAGAAACCCCTGCCTTTTTTCAAAAATGGGTGATTCTGGGCTCTTCCTGTCCATTTCCCACATGAGAATTACTCTTGGTTGATTTTATCCTTGCAGCTGATTTGTGAAAATCCTGTAATGTTCTATCCAACTCCTGAGCCTCTGGGACAGCCAGGCATGTGGTTCTTTAAAGAAAGTTTTTTCTTGTTTTTTTCAACACCTCCCATTGTTTTTCATTTCTTTCCTTTTTTAATGATGTGCATTTTTTCAGAGTGGTAGGGGAAAATGGGATAAAATTAAAGGCAATTTAATCCTTGTTTGTATGTTTGCAAGTTTCTTTGTATATACCTGTTCATAACTACAACAGGCAGAGGTATACACACACACACACACACATACACACACACACATACACACACAGGGCTGTGGTGCTTGTAAAGAGCAGATCAAGCCATTTATGTATATTTTTCATTTAGTCTTACATGGTGAGCATGTTATTTTGTTTAAAATAAAACCCTATAATTTTAAATGACTGCATGCTTTCAAGTTTATGGGTTGACCATGTTTATTTAAATATTCTTTTAGTGTTAAGACATTTGTTTCTGATTTTTAAAAATTATAAATAACATTTCAAAATAAAAAAATACCCATTTTTTAGCATATGCCTGGAAATTTAGTTCTTAAGAGTGGAATTTCTGGGTTATACAATTTAAAGAGTAGAAACTTTTATCCATTCAAATTTCCTAAGAAGGGCACATTTAACAGTGACTAATGGGAGTGTTGAAAGTGTTCTATTTCTGTGGCCCTCTGTGGTGATAGGCTGTCTGCCCTCCTGTTTGCCTCCACCCTGGGCCCTGCCACAGTTCTGCAGCTGGCTTGGAGTATCCTTGTGACTCTTCATTCCCAGACTGTAGCAGTTCAGGTCGACGACACATGTGCTCTCTGCGGGGACCTCTGTCCTCCGTGTCTGCACACATTCAGGCCAGGATTTGATAAGAACAGTCACACAGGGGGTAATAGCCTCACTGCAGAACAAATGTGTCTTTTTATTATTTTGGGTGGTGGCTAATGAGGGCTGAATGAAGGTGAACGTCCATCTTCGGATCCTGTTTCCTGCCAATAGAGCCCAGATTGGTATTTCAGTGTGACGGGATCTCTTTCCTTTTTTTGCACACGGCATGGTGTGATTTTAGACTTATCCAAGCTAGTATTGGAGTAAGGCCTCTCATATAAACGGGATATTCCGTGGCAGATGAAGCAATGTCCAGACTTGCTTTCCATTCCCTCCCTGCACCAGCAACCCGTGCTGGTCAGTCATCGCTGTGTTAATAACTGAATGCATTGGTGGCTGCCTGCTTTAAAGAATGGGACAAAATGAATGTGTTTGAAAGCACTTTAAACAACAGATGATTGTAGGGCATTTAATGCTGCCATCATCTGAAGCACTGGTCCATAAATGTTTGGCTTCTGTGTATCAGATTAACCCAGAGAGCTGGGTAGCCACGCAGGTGCTTCGTCCATGCCCAGGGATTCTGCTTCTAAGGAGGGCTTTGAAATCTGGTTTTGCCCCATGTCTGTGTGTTTATGGTGTGGCAGTTTCCAGGAACGCATCTGAACTTTTCTGAGATGGATGAGCACATGCAAGATATAAATAATCAAACTCACAAATGAAGGAAGGCAAACAGCTTTTCCAAGGTCTTGGAGTCAGAGTCAGAACCAGTGCATGCATCCACCTCTACAAGGTCATAAGTATTCAGTGCTGAATCTTCTGAGTACAGAGGCTTTGTTCTTTTCATTGCTGCTATATGACTGATCAGTTAACAAATGCCAGAAGGCCTCAAGATGCTAGCCATTCAGCTCCTGGGTTAGAGTGTAAAATTGTAGCTTCTTAGCTGTGAGCTGATTACGAAGCCACTATACACGTGTGTATTGAGTGCCTGTTGCTGCCAGGTCTTAGTGGTACTCCCTTCAAGCTCAATATCACATAGGAACACATTTTTATTTTCCATTTTCTCAAAACAGAAGAGCAAAAACTGGCTTATTATTTTTGGTTTCAATGATCACATTTTTTCCCTTTTTGTTCTGGTTTTGAATGTCTTTTTTGCTTTGAAGACTTTCATTGTAAGATTCACTTGTTACCCTTTCAAAAGGCATTTATTGATTCTCTGCTCTTGCCATGTCATGGTGAAGATTCAGCTACAAATAAAAGACATCTCCAGTTTTCACAATTTCAAACTTCAGCCTCTGAGTAGACCTCCTTGTCCAGAAAACGTTTTCATTAACCAGAATAAGAAATGTCAGAGTGTGTATCAGTGGGGAGGTGAGCCAAAGGAAGGAGGCTGATAGCACTAAGTGTTAGAACTGTTGGGAATGCAGTCCTTCCAGAATTCTAGATGGATATTTCTAGAAGCAACTGGAGACATAGAATTTGGGCATGACGACGGATATTTAGAGATCTCCAGTGTGTGTGTGGGAGGGGAGAATAGCTGAGAGCCCTCTATGAGGCCTGTGTGACCACAGCAAAAAGGGGAAACAAGGAGAAGGCTCTAGGGAAATACTCACCCCTGAAGTCCACACAGAGCAAAGGAGACCAGGAAGACTGTAGAGAAGAGGCCAGCCTGAAGGGAAAGTCATGCACTCACGGGGCCACATCCCAGAAGTCACTAGTGGCCAGGACTGTGGGAGAATGCAGATGCCACGAGATGGATGTGAGTCTGGGTGGAGAAAGGTCAAGCTCAGGAAGCTGATCTTGAAAACCACCAGGGAGGGGGGCTATGACACTGACGGTGGCCTCTGCAGGGTGCTGTGGGGTGTGGTGGGGAGCTCAGTCCAGATCCCATAAATACGCTGCTTATTTGCAATAAAAAAAAGAGATTAGTTATTACTTGTATATGTGTTTGTTTCAGGAGTAATGTCACCAGCAAGCAGAAATTCTGGACTTCTCCTTCCAAAATCTTGGATGGTATCCTGAGCCACAAAACTGGAAGTTATCCAGATGTCCAAAAGCACATTTCCCAGTCTGT
Organism: Urocitellus parryii; assembly: GCF_045843805.1. NCBI lineage: Eukaryota > Metazoa > Chordata > Mammalia > Rodentia > Sciuridae > Urocitellus > Urocitellus parryii. Next base: position 5,981,622 of record NC_135532.1, read on the forward strand.
TTGTATCTTGGAGCACATCTGCCTCAATGCTTGTTATACTGTGGGAGCAAATTGTTCAAACAAGACATTATTTAATATATACACCAATTTCAACCACGAAGAAGATGATATCTTAGCCTGAAGATAAACATGTTAGGGCAGACTTGTTTACCAGCGATTTAGATAAGACATTTAGATAAAACTGGAAAAGAAATCATAGGTTCTCTTTATATTTCTTATAGGGTCTCCAGCACTAGGCTATTGGTAAAAATTAGGTTTCAAATATTTACCCACAATATTTAGTGAATCTAGAAGGACTTTGGCCACCATCTTGCCGGAGACCAAGAGCCTCAGTGGAGTGACTTCCACACTGCTAATGGCTTACTCAGAGGTTGGGGTAAGGATCGTGTTGACAGGTCTTTGTTCTTTGTCTATGTACTTTTGCACAGCACTTAATGTTAAAAGTAAGTACATAAGAGGGAGTAAACACATAAGGGACTTTCTTTGCTCATGGACTTAATTTGCTTAGATTTTGAGAAATTTAAGCAATCTGCAAATATGTTTTAATGTGTTTGATGGATAAAGAAGTTACAATCTACCCCAATTCTTAGATTCTTGGATACTAAAAATATGTAGGAAAGGACAATTTTTTCATTTATTAGAGATAATCTGCTCTGATAACTACTGCTCCATCAGCTGCTTTAGGTTAATGAGTAGGCAACACCAAGATGTGGGGCTTGAGTTACATGTGGCCCCTATGACGTGCGTTCTACGCTGGAGACCTGAACATCTCAGGCTCCACCCTAGTCGTGGGTAATAATCTTTGATTGGAAGGTTATTAGATATGGAGACATTTCTCCCTCACTTGTTTTGTGGTTTGTGCTTAGCACTTAGAATTTTCTGTGGTTTATTTTGACTGTCATTGGGAACTTAGTAATCTTTTTATTATTTACTTACTTTGCCTAGATTTTAATTTTCACAGCAGACTTATAGTTTTACCAGTGTGTGTTTGATACCCAGATTTATCTATTATTGCCATCTGTTTCTGTGAAAGCTACCTAAGTGCCTGAATGATACATAGGTCTGCATGGGGGGTGATTTTGGAAGTCAGAATCCCATGAAGAGAAACATTCTATTATTTTCTCAATGATCATAGACAAACCGGCATATTTAGCATTTTATTGTGATCCCACTGCAAGTGTGCCATCTGTATATGTAAGAGTTCTGAGAATGGTCTATCTTTTCAGATTGATTGTTAATGAGCATTTCCTTTAGTTGCTAAATTATCCTTTCAACATATCTAGAATATTGACAGATTGAGATTATAGCTCAGCAAAATTTATTTAGAAATGCTAATGAATGTATTTGTTATTTCCTCTAGATTATTTTGATTCTCTCTGCCTGCATATATAAAATCGCAGCAAAATTAAATATAACCAAAGATTCAATGGGCTGAATTTCCAAGAGTTTGGGGGCAGAAACTTGTTCTCTTTGCCGTGCTCAGGTTAGTCCATTTCACACAGCAGATTTCAGTCCAGCTGCACATTGTCTCATTCAGCTATTCCCAGCCTCTGACTGTAGCTTCATTTGGTGTAGGATATTCTTTAAAGGGTCTGAGAAAAATCCAGCCATTCAATCCAAAGCCTTTGCAGCTCAATTTTGACCACCGCTCAAGGGTGCATGACCTTTCTCATGTGTCGGATGATATTGAGTGAATGTCTCCCATTGAGTGTTTATTTTTTTTCCCCTGACTTGTCTTAGAGTTAATTGTCTCAATGTCTGTCTTTCCTACTATTTTTTAGAGCTACTTGAAAGCTACCTCAGCACTTTGCATGCCATTATTTTTGGAATTGTTTATTTTCTTTACAATAAAAAATTAAGAAACTGCCGTTGCTTTTATAATACAAAGCTTATAAAGCAGGCATCAATAATCAGATGAACAAACAGAGCTCCTCCAATCTCTCCCTCTGGTTTTTTTCACTTTGCTCTATGTCATGGACTTCCTTCTGCGTGAGGATATGTAGCTCTAACTCCAATGGTGAATATCAAGATATGTTTCTAGATTTGTTAGACTTATTTCTATGGTCATTTTGCCACTAAAAAAAACTGCAATACTGCAATGGATGTCCTTATGCTTGTATCATACATTTTTTTTTTTCTGTGAAAGTCAGCTTTCAAATGAGAAACAGCAGGGTCAAATGTTAGAGGTATTATTAATTTAAAAAGATATTTCTGGAATATTTTCCAAAGAAGATATAATAATTTGCTTATCTACCAAACACATGGGAGGGGCGTTTCCTTTCTACTTGCCAGACTGGATGCTCTTTCTTTATCTAAATGTTGATCCCTGTGCTTAGAACAGACGTAATACATGCTCAGATCTTTGTTGACTGAGTCATTTTGGCATTTCAAAGCCAAAGTGTTTGAAATGCCTTTTAGTTTTTTAATAAGTACTAAAATTTTATTCATATAAAGATTTACACTCTTTATTTTTCATATAAATTCATAACTGAACTCAGCTCAAAATTTTCACTCCAATGATGCTAGTAGGCCTTCCTGCCTTTGAATATGAACTTGAATTTTCCTTTCTTACCCCTTTACCATTGGTCCCTCTATGGCTACCACTTTTGCTCATAATGGCTGATAGCAAACTCTGCGTGGAGAGGGAGTTCTTGCCACCATTATTTCTGCATTTATTGATGCAAAACGCAAAGTCAGAGGGTCAAGTCATAATTTGCCTACAGTATTTCTGGATTCTTCATGGTGGGTCTTTTCTGACTTTTCCTGGTACAATTCCATTTACGTGTTTCTGCATTTCACTGCATGGCACCATGCATCGTTATTCCTCTGCAAGGCTTCAGAAGCTGGAGAAAATGCACAGATCCCTTTCATTTTACCTTTGAGTGATCCAACCATTTATGCTTCATAGGTTTAAGCCAGGAATATTGATCAAATGCTTAAGCATGTAATTCTAGTATGTGTTGGGTGTTTATATGTGTTGTAAAACACATGTTCTCTTTAAAATTTGACCCTTAAAATGGACCTGGGACACTGCTGTGAGGGGGTTCCTTGCTTTAATTTTACTGATGTGGAGACAGAAGTTCCCAAAGAGCTTCCATGGTTTCTTTAAGGACTTTCTGCCAGTGAATATGAGAACTAAGATTTACCGCAGGATTTCTTCACTGTAAATCAATGCTCTCTGACACTGGTTTTCAGAATCCTAAGTGCACTCAGATCCTTTAAATATTTCAGTGTAAACACACTTAATGAACCAGCATTTTATATGTCTATTGGCCATGTACTGTGTTTGCTGCACTTTTAGTTAAAATTGTCTTGATTAATATAATGGAAAATGAATTAATTTTAAATATATTTTATTTTTTGGAAGGGAAATTAAAAATCCTTTAAAACCATGAAGTGAAAGAAAAATAACACAGGAAATTCTTAATTGTGAAATTGTTAGGAGTTGCTACTCTAAATTTGATCAAGTTTAATTTTGGAAAAAAAAATCAATTTAACATCAACCATAGCAAATATTGCTGAATTTTTATAAAACTCACATCTCACTCTGTTGTATTCGTGTTTCGGCTTTACTCCTATTCTCTGTGGACTTTCTTGCAGTATTTGAATTCTGTATTTTTCGTTGGTTGGGCATCTAGATTCGGATGTCACCTCAGTGATGCACATCTGGAGTGGGAAAGGCATGCTCTGGATGGCTTCTTGGCCTTCCAACTTCCTTGAGGCTAACCATAGCTTCAGGATGCATTTTTCAATAGATTATCAATTTCCTGTATCAGGTGGTTGGTAAACTTCCTTGTTTTGCTGGGGAACACATTCCAAATACTAGAGAGATTGTGTAATCTCAAGGTTTCTGTATAAAAGTTAAATGTGTATATCCTTAAACCCATTAAATGATATTTTTGAATAGGTTCTCCTTTAAGAAAGGAAAGGAAACTTCTTCTTTATACCTTAATTCAGTTATACCTTTATACCTTAATTCATAGCTATTCTGAAAATACTTCTCCATGCTTGATGTTCAAGGTCCTTAAATTAACATTCAGTTATGCTTCCCGTTTGAACAAGGATGACAAGAACAACATAGCTCTAGTTTTACCTCTTTCTTTCTTTCTTTCTTTCTTTCTTTCTTTCTTTCTGCACTGGGGATGGAACCCAGGGTCCTGAGCATGCTAGGCCAATGCTCTACCACTGTGAGCTACACCCCTAGCCTGAGTTTTACTTCTTTGCATTACTTTGAGTCTATTTTATCTCCACAGTTGGCTTTGGTTTCAAATGAGTATTCTCTTCATTTTTTCTTGTTGATATTAACACCAATTTATTAAAGGGTAGGATACCATATGTTCATTTTGAAAATATCAGCTCCATTTTGTTCATTTTAAATTCTACTATTTGCAGAGCAGTTTATTATTTACTTCTAACTTGCAGTAATTTGTATCTCTGCCATTTTTTCCCATTTTGACTAATTTTTTTTTTTTTACTTTCAAAGCATTTTATCATCTTTCTTATGTTTCTTATTTTGTTGAGGGGATGTATTTGTATTGTCTTTAATATAAGTGAAAAAAGGAAAGGATGATCAGCAGACATCTTTGTATTTAAGTACAAATGAAAAAACTTGGCATTAGTTTTTGAGACCTAACATCCTAAACGGTTAGGGACTTTCATTTAATGTTCAAATAACCGGAAACTGAAAATGTCATGTCATGGGAGGAATCACCATCCAAGGAACACTGAAGAGAGCCCTAGAAGAAGGGGCACACAGTATGTCCCAGTAAGGAAAACTCTTGAAGCATTCCCTCTTGAGGTTTGGTCTACATGATATGAAAATCCAAATAAGCTGCTAAAAATCGTGGATTACTAGTTAGTAGCTGTGTAGAACTGAAATCACACCTAAAATGGCCTTCTTCCTGCACACTCATGATGTAGCTGTTTCATCATCCAGCTCCTCCTTGAATTTGGATGCTAAGAGTGTAGAGAAAATAAACTTAATTGATGCCTCTCTTATGTCATCATCTGAGAATAAATCTAAGTATGATGTCACTGAAATTTATATAATGTGTTGTACTGAGGTTGTTGAATGGCTTTTCCTGTTGCCTGAGAGTATCTGTGACACGTAAAGGTTGTCCTCCGTACCTTTGCTTATCACGAAAATCTCTAATGTAATCCATAGAGAATGCTCCCTAAAACAACCTTTGAAACAATGATTTCTTTAAAAATATCAATATGATTTTTAAAAATCCATGTATTTCTTATTTTACATTTTCTTAATATGCTCCCTAAATTACACTTCAGTTTCTAAAAGGGAGGTAAATGTCTGATTTTTTTTTTTTTTCTGATTCTAAGAAGATTATTTTGGGGACAGAAAAAATTGATGCATGTCACTGAAGGTCAAACCAGTAATGTTTATGGTATTCTGTGAAGTCCATCTTACTATTTGATAAAACAGGAACTAAATGTTTATTATCTCTGAGGCTAAGTCTCCAGGGGATTTGAGTTTATCTCACCGGTTGTCAATCAAAATATTTTAACTCTGACCATTGTTTCTCTATTTTATTGCTTTCCTGTTACTATGTACATCCTTGTGTTCTATAAAACTATGATATTATTGATGAAAATTAAAGTTGGAAACCCGAGATGGCATACAACTAAATGGCAAAACTTGGTAATCTTTGCAGAAATTCCTGGTCTAAGTTTTTAGAATCTATGATATCATCTGAACCTTAAGCTATTCAAGTAGAATGAGGATATTTTTTGCAGAGATTATACAAATAAACATTTTTGTTTCAATTCAACATTGCATAATACATCCCTTAGAGATGTGCTTCCAGAAAACAAAACCTGGATCCATAAAAAGGGCTGGGAGCAGATTTTGTGGGGCCCCAGCCCCAGTGGGCAAGCAGGGAGAAGAAAGGCTTATGGCTGATATTATTTAATGGTATCTCATGTCTGGGTAAGGCAAGAGTATACACCACAGGATTTAAGTGAAGATGACACATTTTTTTTTTTTTTTAGAAAGTAATAATAATAACAGAGTAGGAAAGTCAACATTATAGCTGAACTCTTAATACTTAGAAATTCGCCTTAGAGTTGGTAGAAGTACTGTTGCTGGATCTTTCTAAATTCTTAATTTCCTTGGAAATATAGAAGAGTTGTGCAGAGACAAGGAATGTGGATCTCAGTGGATAAGGGTAGATATGTTCTAAGTTGAAAGTATAGACGGCTGACAATGAGAATCCAGCAGTTCCAGGTCAAACCACTCAGTGATTAGAAGCTAACTGAAAAGACATTCTGAATTAGTCATTATCGTTTACAATCCCCGGCTTTATTATAGCAGCCCAAGTTTCCTTCTGCACATAGCAGTTAGGATTTCAAGAACTCTACTAGATTGCCTTTCTTTGTTGAGTATCATTTTTGCTTTTTTTGTGTGATGTTATTTGGTCCCTGTTGGATGCTGACTGTCATAGTCAAAATACTTGGCTCAGGATGTGATTTTTGAAAGCAAATTTGTGAATGCTTCTTCTCCCAGGCTTGCACTCATTGTTTGGACCTTGTCACAGTTATTTTTCATTTTCATCTTTTCTAGACAAATAGCCAAATAGTTCTTGCATTAAAGCCTTTGGTCTGAGCATTTGAAGTGAGGTATTGATTAGGCGAGCCAGGATAAATTCACAGAGCAAGAAGCAACAAAAGAACTTCGGGGGGAAAGTATGTTAAGGCCAATCAATCCGCTTTTCTGTGACCGAGGGTGCCCCAGCATTGAAAGAACTGAGGGTCTGTACAGAACAGCACTGTGCAGGGAGTCAGGACCCATCTCACTGAGTGGTTGCCACAAGTGGCAAAAATAAATAGGAGATGCTGTCAAGTGTAGCTGTGGCTCGATCTTAGCAGAAGTATTCCAAGGTCAAGAGAATGTGAGGTTACAAGAGATGCTCAAATTCCAATTTTTAGATGGGAGTAGTGATTATAATTGACTTAAAAAAAAAGAAGGAGGCTTGCATATTTTATTTTAGGTGCATGATGAGTGGATAATTGTTAATAGATATGTGGATACAAAATGTGTCTATAGACATTCACTATTTCCTTCTTATTATATAGAAAAAATAAGGGAAAGAAAATAAAAGTAATGAGTGGGATATCCAAGAGGGAAACTAGGCCATGGGATGTTGGGAGGGCAGGTATAAAAGGCAGAGCAGTGGATGGTACTGAGGGAGTCGGTGCTGTGACTTCTGCTTACACAGGCTCACACACACACTCACACATGCAAGATGGAGTCTCCAAGCATGTTTACCAAAGGCAACCAGCTGCGTGGTGTCTCTCTCTCTCTCTGTTGTAGGATTTGTTGCTTAGTAATCTCTGTAAAAAAGTGAACTGAGTGTGCAAATGCCAATGGACAGCTTTTGATAATGAGGCAGATGCTAGTAGATTAACACACAGCCATCGACACTTACACAAAACTACTTTGATTTATTTTTTTTTGTTGTTTGTTTCAATCAACCTAACTGATGCTGTGTAATATGCCAGTCTCTCTGCAAGGTAATTCAGAGTGTGCAGAAGCGCAAACCCATAAGGAGATTGTTTGCAGTCAGGGAAATTGAGTATGTTCACGATTCACTATAATAAACCACACCGTAGGGTGGTGTTAAAATAGAGGGACAAGTACACGCACACGTGGTCTTATGAAGCAGGGAAATGCAAGTTCCTACTTGGGAGAGTAGATTACAAAAGCCGTCATTCAAAAATGGCACGTGAACTCCTTGTGACCTGCAGAGATGGGAGGAAGGCAGATCTGGGGCCAGGGTGGGGTAGGTGTGCGGGAGGCAGAGGTTCTGGAGGGAAGGGCAGAGTCGGGCAGAAGAGGCTGCAGCACCAGGGAGGCCTGGGGCAGCACAGCAGGAGGCTTGCTGGATGGGGGCTTGGTCCTTAGAGGCTCTTGCTCAGACCTTCGGCTCTATTCTAGGTGCAGGAGATAATCTATAAGATTGTGAGCAAGGGAATGAGGGTAAGAGTGAAGGTTGCTCAACAGGAAACTGATCTTAGTTCAATGTGAAGGATGGAGAGGCAGTAGGTGAGGTGGTCTCACGCCCCCAGCCATTAGCTGTTTGTACAATAAGTACCGGGCACGTATCTGCTCTGAAGCTAAACAGGATTGCCGCAGTCCGGCTGGGCAAAATAACCGAGAGGTGACAAGCAACTTGAAGGTTGAAGCGGGAACTGCTTTATTGTAGGGGAACTCAGTGGGAACTGAGAGGGAACTCAAGGTAGCGGGTACCCAAGGTAGCGGGAGCCGCTTTAGCAGAGGTCTATATACCTAACTGATGACACACAGCTTGACTCAATTAGCATCATCTAGATACAGCAATCAGCTAATAAGGAATCCCCACCATCTAAATGGCTCGGCAGTGTTGCCTCACAAACCACTCCTCCTGGCAAACTGCCAGGCGCCATCTTGACTTGATTTGCGGTCCCCAACACAGGATCATGCCATAAGAGAACCACAAACTGGGTGTCTTAAAATAAGAAGCTGATCTCACGGTGCCAGCAGATCTGTGCTCCATCCCAAACCTCCATGGAGCATCCTTCTCTCCTAACAAGGACTCCAGTGATATTGGGTTAGAGCCCTAATGGCCTCATCTTAACCCCAGGACATCTGTAATGACTCTATTTGAAAAGTAGGCCACACTCATAGGCTCAGAGTAGAGCTTCAACTTTCACTTTTAGGGACATCACTGAACCCATGACAGGAACGCAGGTGGGGCCTAATGGCAAAGGCAGCACCAAGGCACGTGGAGTGAAGACAGTGGAGGCCTGTGACCCTTCCACACTCAGATGGGACGGGACGCGGTAGGGTACCTGAAGACTCAGGCTCAGGGAGGGGGAGAGGAGGAAAACGCGTGACCCACACTGTACTCCCCCAGCATCAGTGCCATTCGGAGTGGATGTGCAAGCTGACCCAAGCAATTTGGATTCAACGATCATTAGGGAGGAACTAGCGGCCAACATGAAGGTAGGGCTGGCGTATTCTTCACTACCTCCTGCCTGTCTCCACCCCAACCCCAGGTGTGCTCAGGTCTTTTTCACAGCCCAGGTAGTTTTGTGAAAAGAACTTTCAGACTGAGAGTCCCCGGAGGCCAGCATCGTTGGCAAGCAGGAAGGAAACTGTGCCAGGGATGGGTTGGCAAGTGCAGAGCCGTCTCCAGCTCTCACAGGCTGACAAGCACTTGTTGTGAAGAGTGAGCTCTGAGAGGGAGCCATGATAATCTGGCAGCAGAGGCCAAGTCAGGCCAGGAAATAGAGGTCTTTTGTGGTTGGGCTGGAGGGGAGGCCTGAGGCCAGGGGGTGCAAGGAGATGGGAGAAGGATTTGAGGCGGGATTAGGGCTGAATGTTGCTCTAAGCTCTGCTGCTGCTTCAAGTGATCTCAACGCTGGGAACCTGGGTTCCTGTGTCTTACTCGGCGATGAGTAAGAACTGTGGCTTTACAAAATGTTTCATGAATACTGCTCATTTCACCAATGCACATTTATGCCTGGCATTATTTATATAAATAAACACGTTTGCGTAGTTTCAATAGAGGTATTCAGAGCTGCAGCTATGATGGAGGAGTCAGATATGGTGAGGCTGAGGCCAGTTGAGAAAGATTGTAAGGACACGAGTTTGTTTAGATATTATGAACAACCATGAAGTTCCTTGGATTTCAAAACTCCATAAATCCAGGAGACACTTGACTGTGATGGGGACTATTAATAAAAATGTTACATTACACACACATACACATACACACACACGTATATATGACAACTTTTCCCTCTTACTTGTATGAGCCACACATTTAAAAAAGAGAAAAAAAATCATAGTCCCTGTTTTCATTGCCAATCTAGCTCTTAGAAAATTGTTTTCAGTGCTGGGGCTGAAACCCAGGGGCCTATGCATTTTAGGCAATTTTTATGCCTCTGAACTACATCCCAGCCCTCCCACTCCTACTTCCATACTCCCAAACTGTTGGAAGCCATTCTCACACGTGATCGGGTGCCTCCCGTTGAGGGTCTGAGGCACTTTGGCACATGTCGAAGTTTTTCCCGTCCCTCTCCTGATGAGAGAGCCCATCCGTGTGGGGGTGTGCCTGACCACTGACCCCGGGGACCCAATCGCTAACCCTGACCTTGGAGTGCAGCCCCCCCCTCAACCTTCATTGGATGGAATTCTCCCCTGAATCTCTGGTTCCCTAATAAAAGGCTACTCCCCGGCGTGCTCGCTCTCTCTCTCCTGCTAGCCCTGAGTAATCCTTGCTGCCCTGCTGGGCGGCTAGAGGAGCGAACCAGAGAGGGGAGCCGTCTCGGACCTAGCAATAGAATTAAGGTAACTGAGTCTGTGTGTTTTTATTTCGATCTCGTCTAACTAACTTTATGCCTAGAACCTCATTAATGAAACCACTGCGCAGGCCGAGTGGTAGACCAAACTTTTTCACTTTTTGAAGAAATGGTAAATTGGTTTAACATGATAGGTTTATCGTATGCAAGACATGCAATTAGTCTTCAGGAAACATCTCCTTTGCTTTAGTGCAGTCAGGGTAATGTGGATTATCTTGCAATATGGAATCCCAGTTTTTAACCATATTTATCAGCTGGTCAAAAATATTTTGGGCCAATGAAAATACGTGAAAAAAGGTGATGAGTGCTGGCGATAGGCAAAAAAATTTGTATAACATTCTAACTTACATGCAAAATGACACATATTTCCTTTTAAAGCACTTTTGAGACCAGTGGCATTTCCTGGTTTTTAGAGGATGCTGAAATAAAGATACAGGCACATACGCAGAAAACCCCTACAGTGCACGTTTGAGAACATCTGTGTGTGCATGTTATTTGTATTTTTCACAATTCCAACTCATTTTTCCCTATACCTAATGGTGCAGTGTCCTGGTTTTGCTCCAGTGTATAGATTTGTATCTGTAAAACATATCGTTGCTTGCAGAGGTCAATTGATTTTTAATTGCAAATGTCGTCTTTTTATTGCTGATATCAATTGCTCACTTATTAGGTTTTCAGTCCAGGTCCAACAGTTCAACGAAGGAGTTGAAGAGCTATGATTTCTCAACCTCTCTGGATTATTCTCTTGAAAATGTCAATATTATTAAAGACAAAAAAGTAACTCTAAGATTATTAATATAAACAATTAATATCTTCATAGAACTTCATAGGTTACTGACCATTTACTCAAAACATTTTCTCATTTGACCTTTAAAATATCTATGTGGGAAAAAATTCCATGTGAAATCAACACAAGGATTCCTGTTGACCTTATTTTAGCATTGAAGAGAGACGGTCTGTGGAGACAGGGAGGCTCATAGGGTTAATGTTCCTCCCCAGTCTCAGCTGCATGTCCTGAAAAGCCGGGAAGCCTGTCCTTGCCTCCTGCCACAGCATGTGCCATCTCTTCCAGGGAGTAGTCCCCTTTCTGTCAAAAGATAAGGAGTTCCCCTTTGACGCATGACTGGTTATTGTTGTTTATGTATAAAAGTGCATCCATAATAGGATTGTGGACATCTTGGTTTGGGTGATTTTCAGAGTTGACCTTTATATTCCATAACAAAGTACCGCAGGCTGGATGGCACAACACAGAAGTCTGTCTGTCATCTCACAGCTCCCAGGGCTGCAAGTCTGAAGTCAAGGTGTGGGCTGGGACATGCACTCTCTGCTTTTAGGGGAGGACCACCTGCCTCTCCCTGGCCTCTGGCTCCTGCAGCTTTCCTCTTCCACCCTGCCCTGTGCCCAAGAGTGACTGCAGGACCCCTGGAAGTCAGGAGCTTGTCTGATGACTGACCCCAAGTTACCTGCTCCTTGGGTACTTCTTGCCTGGTCCCATGTTTCTTCAGTCACTCCTAATTCTGTGTGGGACACTCCGCATTCTACTTCCATCTGTGTCTGGAAGAGTCTATGTCACGAGCATTCTGCTTTTCCTCCACTGGGTCAGTGGAAGGGGGAGGCCTTTCATTGCTTCTTAGCCTTAAGCATCTGGGCACAGAATTCAGGCCCTGTAGACGGATTGTTCCCTCACAAGAGGAACCATCTGCACTCTCTTCAGGGAGAACTCAGTTCTTTGCTGAGAGCCACAGCTGAGTAGGAATGACACATGGCATTTTTGGTTGAAAGGTGACCCCAGCAAGCCATTGAGATGATAACGATTATGTTAAGATGTGCATTCAGGGCGGGGGATGTGGCTCAAGTGGTAGCGCACTTGCCTGGCATGCGTGGGGCCGGGTTCAATCCTCAGCACCTCATACAAACAAAGACGCTATGTCTGCTGAAAACTAAAAAATAAAAAGTTAAAAATTCTCTCTCTCTCTCTCTTTAAAAAAAAAAAAAAAGATGTGCATTCAATTGGAGATTAGACCCCTGCTGTCCACCTCAGCCTGCTACTTTGGAGCTCTCCTGGGGATTCCGGGAGAGTTTCCATTGGTTGGGGAAGTGCAGGAGGAGGGATTTCTGGAGGAGGGATTTCCGGTTGGTGTGGTGAGTCCGGGGAGAAGGCGTTAGCGGGAGTTTTTGGAAATAAAGTTTGTTCCTGCTTGAGTGGCTCGTGATTTTGTGCGCAGCCAAACTGCAGCAGTTCTTCTCCCAGGGCTTGGTCCAGGCCAAGAAACCGGGAACCCGAGACCCACTTCCCACCAGATTCCTCTCAGATTCTGACAGGACTCACCGCGGGCTGGGGTGGGTGAGTTAGGCTACGGCTTCTGTAGGTCAGCCCAGGGAGAGTAGGGTACCCCACCCTCTTAACTCCGTCTCTGTTTCTCTCTCACAAACCTAAAGAGTACAAATTACTCCAGAGGCAATTTAGCCTAGAAGTATATTTAGGATAGAATTGCCTTTTGAAAACAGAATTATCAGACCTGAAATCATTTCTTTTTTTTTCCCCTTCTGATTTCCAGAATGTTCCTCTGGGCTGATGTAGAAAGAAAAGGGCCCATTACTGAGCTGTTTAACCCAATAACGGCAACAAATAAAACTCAGAGAAGCCTTGATATTCTGTGCTCTTTTGTCCACATGGCCCTCCCTGGCTGCCTGTTCTTGGGCCAATCTCTCAGAAGAAGAAAGCAACCAGAGCTTCATGGTCACCCTAGCAGCCAACCTCTGTGGATTGGGGTGGAGGCGGTCGTCTTGAGGTTGCATAAACGTTCATTCGCTGACCGCGGCTTGAGCTGGCTGCCGTTTGTAGTGGCTCGAAGCTGTCCCCAGTGCCTGGGCAACTGACGGCAGGTCAGTGGCATTACTTTTATGAATGTAGCAGTGATACAGTGTAATTGGAGTACATCAAAACAAATGGCCGTCTGTGGTGGGCTTCATTCACTGCCTTCTAGAAATTAATGACGTCTCATTGAAGGAGCATTCCATGAAACTCGCTGGCATATGCCCGGTGGTGTTCTGTAATTTCATAGTCCACAAACCATAATGACACAATTTTCTCAGAGGTGCACTCATCTGTCTATGTCTAGTATTGATCTCTTTTCCACTGTGAACTAATTTGGGGGTTATATAATTGGTGACATGAGCCAGAAAATGACCAAGAGTGGAGAAATAATACAAGGTAGAGGATTCTAAATAAACTTTACAACAAAATTTACTCTTCGAAAATCTAGGTTCTCAATCTAATATAAATAAAGAGACCAGTGAAAGGAAGTCTAGTAGAGTCGAGGAAGGAGAATGGGGAAGGAGAGGAGGGAATAGGAGGAGATCATGAGCTGGAATCGAATTCCATGCGTGTGTGAGTCTCTCTTGATGAACCTAACTACTGTGTAAAACTATAAAACTCTTAAAAAATATAAAACAGCTTCAGAATAAAAAGGTCTCATTTTAGAAGTACTCACTAGCTGCTTCTTTATTCCATCAGTGCATTCATTCTGTAAGCATCTGCCCTCTGAGACACTGCTGGGCACTGGAGGACTCAATGGAGAATCCGTAAAGTCTAGCATCAGGGGCATCCTAGCCCAACTTCCCCCGTCACACAGCTCCCCAGGAGAACGCTGCACCCAGTGGAAGTCACCCCCCAGTCCAGAGCTCCAGGAGCCCAGAAAACACGTGGCAAATCCTGTTCAGAGAAAGGACAGAAGGGCCTCCCAAGAGAGGAGCCCCCATCGGCAGTTCCACTTCCTCACTTTTGATCTATCTTATTTGCTTTTGTCTCTGGACTATAGCATGGCACCCTGGACTCTGTTCCTCCCCTCTCTTCTCTTTCCCCTCTTCCTTCTTCCTCGTCTCCCCTCTTTCCATCTTCTGTCCCCTCCTCTTTGGTCTTTTCTCTGATTTTTCCCCCTTTGCCACCTCTCTCGTTCTCATTCACACCGTTTACCTTTCTCTTTATGTCTCACGACCTCTATTTATCTCCATCCCTTCTTCTTCCACTCCTCTTGAAGTGTTTGTTTCTTCTTATTTAAATATAAGAAGTAGAATTTACATGGTACTTAAGTTCTACTTACTTTTATTTAAATTCTACTTATTGAAGTTCTGCTTCTCTGGCTACTGCTTTTTTTTTCTTTTTTTAAATTCTAATTTGTTATGTACGACAGCAGAACGTGTTACAATTCATATTACACATATAGAGCACAATTTGTCATGTCTTGGCTTATACACAAAGTAGAGAGACACACCATTTGTGTCTTCATACATGTACTTAGGGTAATGATGTCCATCTCATTCCACCCTCTTACCTACCCCCATGCCCCCTCCCTTCCCCTTCCTCCCCTTTGCCCTATCTAGAGTTCATCTAATCCTCCCATGCTCGCCCCCACCCCATTATTAATCAGCAGCCTTATATCAGAGAAGGCATTCAGCCTTTGATTTTTGGGGATTGGCTTACTTCACTTAGCATTATATTGTCCAACTCTGTCCATTTACCTGTAAATGCCTTGATTTTATTCCCTTTTAATGCTGAGTAATATTCCATTGGGTATAGACTGAGGAATGGGATAGCTGGGTCACATGGTGGTTCCATTCCCAGTTTTCCAAGGAATCTCCATATTGCTTTCCATATTGGTTGCACCAATTTGAAGCCCCACAAGCAATGTATGAGTGCTGGTCACTGCTTTTTAGTTTCCTGTTTGGGGATAACTTCCTTTGACAATTTTGTCTCCCTGTGTTCTGTCAAAGGCTCTCATTTCTTCTGATGCCACACATTATATATATATAATATATATATATATATTGTAGGTGAACACAACACCTTTATTTTATTTATTTACTTTTATGTGGTCCTAAGGATCAGAACCAATGCCTCACTTGTGCTAGGCGAGCACTCTACTGCCGAGCCACATCCCTGCCCCTGCCCCCACATTCTTAAGGGTGAAATACAGTAAGATTTCATGTACCTGACACTCTGTAGGTGTAAGTGAGCTGAGTACATGGGGTGGGGGTGTGCTTTGGGGGGCACCTTCTGGTGGCTAAGGTGGGGAAAGGGTCCACCAGAGAGACCAGAGGAGCATGTGGATGATGGGATTGTTACATGTCTTAATCATACCATGGCTTCATTACTGGGGATTTGTCAAAATTCTTAAAATCTTGCCCCTAAAAAATATGAGTTTTGCTGTATATGGAGTTTTTTTCAGGGGAGGGGAGTTTAACCAGGGATTGGACTCAGAGGCACTCAACCACTGAGCCACATCCCAGTCCTATTCTGTATTTTATTTAGAGACAGGGTGAGTTGCTTAGTGCCTTGCTGTTGCTGAGGCTGTCTTCTAACTCATGAACCTCCTGCCTCAGCCTCCTAAACTGCTGGGATTACAGGCTTGCACCACAGTGCTGGGCTGTGTTTTATTTTAAAAAGCCCAACTTCAAAAACAATTTAAAAGGAAGCCCATGGAGTGGGGTCTTCAGGTCATTGTTTAGCTGCCTGTTCTCTTGCATGGGAGGTGTGAACAGTGGCCCCTTGCTTCCTAACCACCCCCTCTGGATTGCCATTTAGCAGCTTCTAAAGTTAGGAAATTGTCTTGAGATGTTGGGCCAAGGAATCATATTGACCCATATGTGCTCCACGCATAAGGGTTTCTGAGTTGTTACCCCAAATGGGGAGGCTGGACAAGTGGCCTCAGTGCTTCTCTCCTGGATGTTTAAGTGTTAATGACAGGGGTAGAATCTACAAAGCTTCCTCTCATCCCGTTTGGTGTTTTAGAGCGATTAAGGCCCTACATACACGTGTAGCTCTGGCTCTTTTCGCCCCTAACCACAGGCGCCCCCATGCCAGGCTAACTCACAGCTAAAGGGCAAGGACCTGTTTTTCATAACTAGTGATACTGGGGAGAAGGGCTCCAGCTTTCAGGGAGAGGCCTGTTTATGAAGAGCAGCGCTTCCATCCCGTGAAGGAGAGAGAACCTGGAGCTCCACGGGCTGTTGACATCACCTGGTGTTGATATCGACCATGCACAACCATGGGCTTGGAGACCGGGGTGTCAAGGTGGAGGTGTAAATGCACAATTCCTGCTACACACCTTGCATTGTGAGG
This sequence comes from Urocitellus parryii, assembly GCF_045843805.1. Taxonomy (NCBI): domain Eukaryota; kingdom Metazoa; phylum Chordata; class Mammalia; order Rodentia; family Sciuridae; genus Urocitellus; species Urocitellus parryii. The sequence goes on from NC_135532.1 coordinate 5,998,102, forward strand.
AAGCCACTGCCCTTTCTCCTTCTGGCAAGTTCCTTCCTACTCCAAGAGCCACCATGGATCTGTCAACAGCTGCCCGTGTCCGAGCCTTGGGTTGCACTCTGAAGACACATGTCCCGTGCTCGCTGTGATGATGGGGAGGGTGTCCCTGCCTCTGCTCTTATTGATTGTTCTGTAAGTGAACAAGAACCTGGATTATGTGACTGCTGAGAGTATCTTATAAAATTCAAATGCATTTTTCAGAGAGGTCGCTTACCGTGTTGTGCTGACTCTCCTTACCATGGCTTCCCTTCAGGAGTCCCTGGGTTGTAAGAACCCACACTGTTCCTACCCCAGGATGGCCTGCAGTGATCCCTCTTACAGTCCTGGTCACTGTCTTATCCTGACCCTCATGGCTCTTGAAATCCAGGCAGCAGCCGCCTGTCAACCTCCAAATCTTTCCAAAGCATATGAGCCCAGTGCTCATGTGTCCTCCTCAGTGCCGGGGTCCGGCTGCAGCAAAATAACCGGGGGGTGACGAATAACTTGTGCACGTTGATACAGCAGGAATGGGAGCCATTTATTGTAGGGCAACAGAGCTATTTATACATTTTGCACAGCTTATCTTAATTAGCATAAACTAGATACATCAATCAACCAATAAGGAATCTCCACACTTAATGGCTAGCTTTTGTTACTTCTCAAACCACTCCCTTTGACATTTTGCCAGGCACCATCCAGACTTGTTTACGAACTCTAACATTTGTCTGGCAAAATACCAGGTGTTATTTTTGACTTATTTACAGACCTTAACAATTCCCCCTTTTGTTTAATTTAAATAAAGACCATAGTGGTTTTTACAGAAACACCATAAATAACCTGCTACAAACAGAAAGGGAGGATACAAAATGTAACAATACCAAGCCACTTGATGGCTCCATGCAAGAAGCCCTTGGAAAAATTATACCAGCAATGACACCATTTGCAAAGATACCGAGTTACAATTTGTTGTACATTACAGTTTGTTGTCTCAATCCAGGTAAAGCAGTGTCTTAATAGATTAACTCACAGTCCCGGTAAATCACAGTCCAGGTAAGTTCTGCAGGCAGCTAGCTTAAATCACAGTCCAGGTAAGTTCTGCAGACAGCTAGCTTGATCCGAAGTCTTGTCCGGTTCTCAGCCGAAATCTCCTCCGGTTTTCAGCAACGCTGGAAATTCTTCCATGTTCGTTTTCACTGGCACTGGGACAAAGGCAGGAACTCTGCAACGCTGGCTAAAGAAAATCCTGTAGCATTCCACTAAGAAAACAACTTTTTGAACAATTTAGTACATTATCTCAAGGTTTTTTACATTTGAAATAAGCCTTAATAGTGCTCATTACTCATTAGCTTCCTGGTGTGGGAGAACCATTGTAGCTTAGTTATTGGCATTGAAAATGACCAAACATCGCGTCTTCTGCCGGCTGTAGTGTCCCAGGCATCCCCGGATGGCACTGGGGAGTGTCCCGGACTCAAACTGCTTCGGGCACAGGGAGCAAGAGCCTGCTAGACTGTGCCTCCAGGTCAGGTCTAGATTTGGGCTCCCGGCAGTGGAAGAGCCGGCTGCCACCGCTGCTTGGAAGGTACTTGCTGCACCATGACCCGCTTGCGCACATGGCAGCCGCTGCACAGATTCCGATTTACGCACCCTCCGGTAACGAAAAGCATTTAGTAATAGCCTTTTGCTGCAACTTTTTTTCTGATAATCCTTTTTTTTCTGAACTTTCTTTTTCTTTTTCTTTCTGACTAGAGTTCCTGGGCTTTTATCAACACATGCCCTAACTATTCTTGGTTTCATTGGGGTGTCTTCTTCCCTTAGTAATTTACTTCTCACCCCTTCCATATTTTCATTGCAAAGACAATACAATACACTGAGACAAAACAAGACACAAACATACTGTATCAATCTTCTCCATTTTCTCGAAATGGCCATTTTTCCTCTCGCCCTATCTGTCCAGGGACGAGCAGATTGCTCCCGTCCTATCTATGGACGGGCAGCTTTTTTCGTCACTTACCCCAGAGTGTCCCGGGGCTCCCCGTAATGGGCCACCATCTGCCGCAGTCCGGCTGCAGCAGAATAGCCGGGGGGGTGACGAATAACTTCTGTAGATTGATGCAGCAGGAGTAGGAGCCGTTTATTGTAGGGCAACAGAGCTATTTATACATTTTGCACAGCTTATCTTAATTAGCATAAACTAGATACATCAGTCAACCAATAAGGAATCTCCACACTTAATGGCTCACTTTTGTTACTTTTCAAACCACTCCCTCTGACATTTTGCCAGGCACCATCCAAACTTGTTTACGAACTCTAACATTTCTCTGGCCAAATACCAGGTGTTATTTTTGACTTATTTACAGACCTTAACACCTCAGAGTCTGGAAAGGGGTCTGCTGAGGTTTAGAATTAATATTTTAGATTTTAGAACACATAGCTTTAAAGAAAGCAAAACCATTTTTTCACTTTGGGTTGTATGTATTTTTCCGTATTTTCTGATTCAGGGGGTCATCTGTTGGCTTCTGCGGTTTGAAGGCCTCTCTGGCAAGAGCCAGTGGCTCACCCACGGTCTGCCCTGGGTTCCCTGTGTTGCAGGTGACTGTGTGGTGAGGATGCCTGTGGGATTCTGCTTGGAGAAGACTTGAGGACAAAACTGAGTTTTTGCTGCTCTGCTGTGGTTCATCTAAATTATTCCAGATATTTTGCTTTAGTGAATGGGACTCTTTGCTCTTGCCAGATGAACAGTCCGTGTCTCTTTGTCAGGAAGTTCCTGATAACCTCCTACTTGTATTCAGTTCCTCTTCTGCGCAGTCTTGATTGGGGGAGCAGCACCCAGGGAAAGTTCATCTTTCTCTGAGTAGTGATCCCCCACACATTAAAGCAACCCGTGCACTTGAAATGCATACTTATGTGGCGACTTGGGAAGGAGGAGCAGAGCAATTAAGAAAAAAAGAGGAAGTGAGAAAAAATAGAAGACAGTTTCAGAATTAATGACTGAATTGTCATTTAAGAAAGGAATCGAACTTGTAGGAGTTTTCAGAGGGGTGTGGGCTTGGAGCATGCACTTATTAGGATGCTGGCAAGACACACAGGAAATATAAAATAGTGGGAATATGATAAGTACAGAAAATTGGCCCAGTAATACTCTGGAAGAAATAACGTGTTGAGAGGAAATGAAGAAAGTCAGAGAACTTTATCTTCAGGAATCATAAATGCAATCGGATGGTTGACATGTCTTACAAAGAAGAGCTCGTGGCAGGGCCGGGAATGGCCAGGAGCCTGGCAGGAGGCCTGCACATGGACTCTGGAGCGGAATTCTTTCATGTCAAGTTGTGTTACGTTTCTATCATCTTGAAGGAATTTGGACCCGACCACGGTGGATGTCACATTCTCATTTCTAAAACCATAAAATGGAAACCACACAATGCAAAAGACTCCAGAGTAATTATTTTGGGCATCATTAACTTGTCCGTAATTAGAACCTCTCCCACTCCACATCTCCCAGGCCAATTATGTATTACATAGTAGGTGATGGCGGAGGCTCGGTGGGAACGCTGGCAGGACCTCAAGGCTTCCCTTATCTTCTCTTTTTACTGCATCCAACTCTTCATTTACAAGGTGAATCTAGGTCTATGGTGCAACCTCTCAGGACAACTCATGGGAGTGAATAATCCTTTCCACAAAGTTCCATTTGTCCTCTCGTCCTCTCAGCATGTGCTGGGCAGGGCTACTTTGTGCAGGCTCTCCTGTAGTCAGACAAGTCTCAAGTGCCTTTCTCTGGACAGTATTTTCAGTATATCAATTAGTATAAACATCTATAAAAATGTTAAACTGGGAACCATATTGAGTTTCCATGACACAAAACACCTTTATTCGTAGGTTCATTGACTGTCCCTTCATTCATTTAGTAAATGTTTACAGAAGACCTCCTGGAAGTCAGGAATTTGTCCTCATGGTATTAGCAACCCACTAAGGAACAGAGCAGCGATGTCTCCTGAATTCATGGCATTTAATTTAATTTAATTTTTTATATAGGTTATTGCTATGTTGCCCAGGCTGGTCCTAAACTCCTGGGCAACAGCCCCCAAATAGCTCGGGCAACAGGCCTGGGCCACCATACATCTCATGGGAGTCCCTATGCTTGCATATCTGATTGAGGTTGTAACAAAAGACAAGACGGACAGTGTTTGTTTTCCATATATGTATGAAAGAGAGAGAGGATGCAGTCGAATCAGTATGGTGGAGAGTTTCAGTCTGTAAGACTTGGGATTTGTTGACTTCTCTCAACGAACCCATGCCCAGGGAGTCATTCGCTACACCCTGTGAAAGAGCTGATTTTGGAGTAGGATATTTGTTTAAAAATGTGCCCAATTCAGATCTATTGATAGAAGCAGATTCATATTTTTCAGCCTCATTATAGAAAGTCTTTTTTTTAAAGAGAGAGAGATAATTTTTTAATATTTATTTTTTAGTTTTTGGCGGACACAACATCTTTCTTTGTGCTGAGGATTGAACCCCGGCTGCACGCATGCCAGGCGAGCACGCTACCGCTTGAGCCACATCCCCAACCCCAATACCTTTATTTTATTTATTTTTATGTGACACTGAGGATAGAACCCAGGGCCTCTCATGTGCCAGGCGAGCGCTCTACAGGAAAGTCTTCACGTAATAATCTGATGGCTCCGTCTGGGTCTGTTCTCTGACCAGGCAGTCATTGTCTCCCAGCATCCCACATCTTTAGCATTCACATTTACTATCCTAACTGGCAGTGCATGTAGGAACTGCAGGTGTCTTCCCACCCAGAGTGAAGACAATATTGGGATTCAGAGTAGAACTCTCTGGAGTTTATCATTCAAATCTTAATCAATGGTATGCCATACTTAACCAGTGGCAAGATCCTAGGTTTAACAATCAGATATATTTTTAAAATCTTCCCTTATTAAAAGTGTAATCATAGAGAAGCATCAGCATCCATAATGGCTAATGAGAATCTACTTCACAAGGTTCCTGTGAGAAGTTTTGAGAACAACTCTGTAAAGTAAGGAACTGCCTCTAAGGGGCTGATCTTTCCCCATCCAGGTATGGTGAATTGGTAAACAAAACAGAACAAAAGCATATTTACTTTCCTAAGGGAAAAATGTTTATCTTCCCATCAAATGACCCAAAATTGTGTGTGTGTGTGTGGGGGGGGTAAGATTAGATGTTTGCTCTTAAATTAATGGAAAGTATAGTGAAAAACCAGTTTGTTGAAAGTCTCGGGCACTGGGCATGGGTGGAGTCATGAGGCACTGCTGCTCCTGGGAAATTCCGCCCTGAGCAACCCCACAGCCCCAGCGACTGGAATCTTCACTGTCCAGTGTGGAAGGTCACATCTACCTGGGAGAGTTTGTACTAGTATACCTGTGCAGAGTGTGCCTCTGTGTTTGACCTGGAGCTCTAAGATACACAATTCGCTTTCATCTTGTCTTCAGGCAAGAGGAGAAGGGCCAACCAGAGAGGATCAAGATGAAGGTGAACAAGATCCTTCCCAGTCTGCCCTGGTCCTTCTTCCTCCTGGGATTTCCATCTCTCTCCAGACAGTTGGAGGAGAGTGGAAGTTGCCGCCACTTACTTATTGTTGGGAACTGGGGAAGTAGCCTCCTACTAACTCCAGGTGGGTTTGAAGAACATCAAGAAGTCTTCCTTTAGCCACAAGCCCAGAATGAAGCATCTACCTGGTCTGCACAGGCTCCCTAAAGCTTGATTTGTGAAATGATGGCTTTATTCCACCAGCAGTGCCGACATCCTGGGCACTTCATAATATCTACTCAGCATCTGGTCCTTAGCCGACCCTCCCTGCAAGGCAGACAGAAGATGCAGCTCCTTTGAGAGCTCAGTGAAAGTTGTTCTTTTTTGTTTGATTTCTAAACAGACAAAGGGAATGTTAAGGCAAATTCTCATATCCTACCATAATGCCTAATGGGTCAAAATGCCAAATTGGATGCTTTTCTTTGCCTTTCTTAGAGTAACTAAATAAATAAGGAAGTTTCAGTCACAGTGTTTTATTAACTTTTTGGCTTCTTAATTTTCTAACTCTGGCACCAGAATTTTGTGATTAACATACCATTAAAGAACTCTCTTTTTATTTATGTGCCTGGACTATTTTTAATATACAACCCAGTTGCAGGACCAAGAAAACACCGGAATTACACAAGCACAGCAGGAAATTAACAATATAGGAGACAATCATGCTTGGTTATAGATAACGTGTCTAAGGCTTAAAATAGCAGTATGCCATCTATGTGTCACTTTACACCAGATGGTGGGAAGAGCACAGGACATGTGTTTATGTGTGTGTATATATATATATATTAGGAGGGTACATATAAAATCTGCTCATAGCAATGTACTGAAAAAGAAAAAAAGGTCTATAATTTAGGGTAAGTGAATGTTTGTCAAATTGCCTTCATCTATATCAAGCTCAAAGCTATTTTTATGTATTCAGTAAGTAAAAATATTCTGTTCAATGAAATATCAAATGCAATTTTGATATCAAGCTTTGCCAGAGTTGCAAGTAGAGAACTTAACTCTTGAATCCAATGCCTGACCTGAACAAGTTAGCTGCGGTGTCTGGGGCAAGTTTCACCTTTGACTTGTTATGACTTCATTTTTATTCCAAGTCTTAGGGAAACAGTCTCTGCCACTCCAGCAGGGGAGTCCAAGACTGTACGTGAAGGTGGGTCATGTACTCCTTGCTGGGGGGGCTGCTCCTCCCTGAGACGAGGTGTCTGCTCACTGCTCACAAGAACACTAATGAAGCCCCTTGACCTTCAGCATACTGGGGCAATGTCTGAGTGGAAAGACCAGGCTCAGAGCGCAGGAGCTTCACTGTTGGGCTTTCTACCTGAGACTCCAGGGAATGCAGGATGTTTTGTGGGGAAATGCCTAGAAAACGGTTTCAACAGGAAGGATCTCCCCCCACAACTGGGTGGCTTTGGACTATGATGGAGATTGTAGCTCATCACATCTGGAGGGGTAGCGGACAGGTGCATGCCAGGTAGCAGCCAGGGGTGTTGCCAACATCCTACAGAGGGCTGGGCAACCTCCCTCATCAAAGCATCTTGGGAAGGTCCCTGGATGCTCAGTTGCCTGTATCAGCTTGGTAGGCCACAGACCCCAGTTACGTAATCAAGCACTCAGCTAGGTGACGTTCCCTGAATATCTACCAGGAAGCAACTTTAAGTAAAGCAGATTATACTCCACAATGTGGGTAGACCTCATTCAGTCAGCCGATGCTTTTAGGAGCTAAATGTGAGGATTTCCACAATGGAAATTTGTGGAATATATATGCAAAAATAGATTCACTTTCTCTGGAGGACCTAGCTTCAGACTGAATACTTGTGTCCCCTCAAAACAACTCTATTGTACCATAGTCTACACCTCCATGTGACGGTGTTTGGAGACGGGCTTGGGGTGGTGATCAGGTCATGAGGTGGATGCGTTGTGCACAGTTTAGTTCCCTCACAGGGAGAACACAGCTTGCTTGCTCTCTCTCTGCTCTGTACCTAGGATGACACATCGAGAAGGCTGTCATCTGCACACCTGGCACCGGGCCCTCACAGACCCTGAATCTGCTGATACATTGACCTTGGACTCTGGCCTCTGGAACTATGGGAAATAATTGCTTTTTGTTTAAGCCCACCAGTGTGTGATCATTTGCTTTGGCATCGAGAATGGGCTAATATTGATCCTGACGGATTCAGTGTGAATCGTCAATGGAGCCTTGGTTAAGAAGCCCTGGTCTAGGGGTAAAAGTGAACGTTCAGGCAGTGGGGAGACCGCATGGCCTTGGCTTGTCTTCATACTCCTGCAGCCAGCCAAATGCACTAGGGAGCTCCAGAACCTTCTCTAGGGTGCACAGGGATATCTTCTTTGCTGCCTGCAGCTTGGAGATCCACAAATTCTGTGGATCTAAGCTGAGACTTTAGTGAGGTGAGTGAGGGGAGAAATGTCACTGCTTCTCAGCTCCACCTCCTGCTGGGGCATTTCCCTCTATTTATTTATTTGTTATTTTTTTGGTACTGGGGATTGAACCTAGGGTCACTCTACCATTAAACTACACCCTTATCCTTTATGTTTTTTTTTTGTTTGTTTGTTTGTTTTTGTTTTGAGACAGCATCTCTCTAGATTTCCTATGCTGGCCTCCAACTAGTGATCCTCCTGCCTCAGCCTCCCTAGCAGCTGGGGTTATAGGCATTGTACCTTGGTGCCTGCCTTCACCTTTCTGCATAAAAAATAAATTAGCAGAAGGAGCTCAGATCAAATTCTCTCTTTTCTTCTTCTCTCTCTAATGTTATAGCTGCCTGTCTCTAAACCTTGTGACTTGTCTGGTTTGCCTTCTACCATGTACTAATGCTGCTTCCAGATGCTGCCTTATTATTCCAGAGCAGAAGTGATACAACTCCACATCACTGCATGCCAGACTTTAGCACTCTCCCCAGGTTTTTGTAAGGATCACCTGTACCCCACCTCACGCACTTGCATGCACACATGTCATATATGATTCCTGAACACAGAGAGGCATCTTTGAGTTTCGCACTTCACGCTGATGATCTCAGATACCACATAGAAAGCTTCGAATCTAGTGGGATGGTCTTTAAACCTTTGGGATTTTCCTTGAGAAGTGATTCAAAGAAGCAGCGGCCTTGCCAAGATCAGTGTGGATAATGCTTCTTTGTCTGCCGACTCTCTAAGTCTCACCATTGTCTCCCAGGAATCCGAGAGTGGGAAGGACAGGGATAAGAGGATCAAACATTTGTAGTGTTTCTTTCAAGGCGATCCATGTTCCCTCCGCCTTTCTGCCAGAGGCCCTGTTTGACAGCTGCCTGTCGCCCTGAGCCCCAAACCCTCCGTGAATCAAAGCCTCGCTGTCACAGGGGTCTTCCTGGGGGTGAAAGGCGGCTGGCCCTTTCTAGGTCGGTGGCCCACTTGGCAACAGAAATGAAGTTCCCCTCAGGCTACCTCCAGCTGCCAAAGCTGGTGGATAGTGTTGCAGGGCTGCGATCCGTGGGGTCAGGCCTGAGACCACGCGGCAGCTGGGGCTGGGCGCTGGACCAGGCATGCTGACAGGGGGAGCGGGGTGGCCGGCCAGCACCAGGGAGCGCAGGGGAGCATGGAGCTGCTGGCTGGCCTTCCTGGAGACTCTGGGTCTTTATTTCCCTTCCCTGGGTGTTCGTCCAATTATCACTCCCACACACTCCTTGCAGCTGTACTTTATGGATGACAAACATTCTTGCTTTATTGTTCTGGGAGCGCTGCAAACATGAAAAACAGCCGACAGTTTATCAAGAGGTTTGATAGAGAATATGCAGTGAGAACCCGGAGTGACTCTGGAGGCGAAGGGAAGCAGCACCGGGCTCCTCAGGTGTGAACCGCCCCAGTTCAGTCACAGCCTCCTGGGGGACAGAGTGTTTTGTGAAAGAGCTAAAATTAAGTATTCTGCTTTTTGTTCTTTTTTCTTTAACGCTCTTCCCAAAAGGCTTCATGTAAACAACAAGTGAGAATTAGTCACTGTGCTTGGAGGGGATGGGAGGTAGAGGGGCAGGGGGCTGGTGCAGAACCCAGAAGCCATTGCCCCCCTTCTAGCACGTCTGCCTGTCCGGTTGGCTCAGGACTGAGGAGTTTCCTGGGATGCAAGACTTTTAGTGGTAGCAAGGGGACAGGCTGCTGGTCACCCGATAGCCACTTCTCTCCATTGGCAGGATGGAGGCTTGCCTCCTGGTTGGGATAGGTCAGAGACGGTTTCTAAACAAAGGAGCTTGAGGGTAAACAGACTTTTCAGTGTGCTTCACGAGATCCCTGGGGTTATCACTCATGATGCTTAAACAGCTCTGTCACTTGAACAGTCACAGCTTGCTCCAAAGTTCAGGGTCTCTGCATCATGGAGCTGAATGTTTGCACAGGGCTTAGAAAAACATAGAGAAGGAAAGCTATGGCATTTGAGTTCTGGGAGCGAGAGGGATAACTCACTTCCAAGAGATGTGAGCATGTGTTAATTGGTGGCGATGTCTGCGTTCCCATTCATTCCCTGTGTGCTGCAGGAAAACAACAGGCAAGCTGGAGCAGCAAGTGCAGTGGAGGGAGGTCCGTGGCCGGAGCATGCTGTTTTGCTTTTAGAAGATAAATCATCAGTGTGCATGGGAAAGGGGCAGAGGGCCAGCGGGAGGGTGACCCGTGGAAGGGCGGAATATTAGCCTCACTGACCAGCTGTGCAGCCTTTCTGGAAAGAAAACATGACACAGCTCTTCCGAGCTCCAAGTGGGAGATTAGTAATGCAGAAAGCACAACAGCCTGGGAGCCTCACTCACAGTTTGCTACGGACATTGCCGACGTGGTTGTCCTTGGTCTTCATGACATTCCCTGAGATTTGGCGAGACAAGACTAGAAACCTTCTTAGAAGTAACCTTCTTAGAAGTGGCTTACTTAAGATCACAGGGCCAGCTAAACAAGAGAGCCAGGACCGATCCTGATCTTCTGAACTCTGATACGCCAGCAGGTTTTTGTGGTGGCTTCACAGGTCGTCAGGGTGAGTACAAACCATGGAAAATCCATAGTATTAGAACCTTCATGACACCTGGCTCTGTCTTCCCAAGTTAAGATGTAAGAACAAAATCAGGAGTAAGAAGAGAAGCAGCTTCACATGAAAGCCATAGTTCACAATGGAAGGCAAACTGCTGATCCCTAGACAGACGACCTTGAGAGTTATTGAAGCTCTTTAAACCTCAGTCTCTTTGATTGAAAAATATGCATAATGATGGCTTCCTGCAAGGTTGACATGATTTTCTGAGCACCCCGTTACCTATGACTGTAACCAGAGGTAGAGTTGGTGGAGAACAACTGCTGTGGATACAAGAGCCACCAGAGCCCTGCTGCAGAGGACAGCTTCCCCAGTCACCTATGCTGTCAACAGGCCCTGGACCAGCCAGCCTCAGCAGTGACCTCTGAGAAGAACCCATTCACCCAGGTGAGGAAGCACCGGAGACGTCACAGGCAAAAAGTCAGAGGAGAGGACCAACAGGAGAATGGACAGATGGCAACAGATCTGCTAAAGTCACTGTGACATTCAGGTTCAGCTGTAATGAAAACTCTGCTGTCAGAGGAGACACTGAGTTAGAAGTTAGCCACAGGATAAAATCAAATTTTGAGTCACTCATCGGTGCTAAAATATGTTACCTGTCCACTTCATTTTGTGTTGAAGCTGAAGGTGGGTGGCCATGACCTCAGTGGGCTCCTTCATAAAGGATTTACTTAAGGTGAATCAACACCAAGAATTTCTTGCTATTGCTTTTACTTTAATTCGGCCCTGACACCACCTGAATGGGCAATCAGGATGGCTTTGGCAGTAAGTAGTCATTGATTTTATGCAATGGCCTTGACTATTGTGTTCCCTTCAAAGGCATGTGAATTCCTAGAAAGTGGCTTAGGTCAAGTGGACAGCGCCGTTTACTCAGGAAGACGGTTGGTCGGCTTTGTGGGATGCTTCTCCCAATTTCTAAAGGGCTTTCTTATCTGTAAGGTGCATTTTGCTGCTAAACCTCAACAAGGTCCATGGCAAAGCATTTTGTACCATAAAGTTCATTCACATAATATGCAGTTCCTACACCAATAAAAAATAAAATATACAGACAATACAAATGAACAGAATGCTTTATTCTCTGGCCAGATGATGTTTGTTCTCTCTGTAGGTGTCGAGCCTGTGACCCAGGCTCTGAGGCCTTGGTAGTTCCTTTCTTCTTTCTTTTTTATTGGGACTTTGTCTTTTACCTCCTTAAAATCACGCCATTCTCGTACTTCCTGAGACATTTCGTCTACCAAATGACCTTGAGCTTTCATAATCCCTGCGTTAAGGCTCCCCTGGCTGCTGTAGCTGTAGGCAAGGGCTGCAGTCAGATCAACTCTGAACCCAGGCCCTGCCACCCAGCAGTGACGGCTTCTGGAAAGTGATGCCCGTGAGCTCATCTGCAGCACCGTGGGTCACCACCACTCTTCACTCTGTCCTCCGTGTGCACCAGCTCTGTCTCTGGGCCTCGTGCTGTGGCTTGCTTTGACCCATGGGATGCCTGTGGATTTTCACTTGTGATCTCGGTCACAGTAAGGAGCCAGCCTGCTGCAAGGTAAGGTGTGTGGACCCCTTCTGAGCTGATGTAACTGAGGCCACCCAAGAGCAGCTATCACCGGGCTTGCCCCACAAACACAGAGGACTAGCTTGCCTTCCTTGGGTCCCACACACCTGAGAAGAGCAGGCATGGTGCTGGGATCCAAGCCAGGTCATCTGAACTTCACACCTGAGCCCTTAGTTATTGTCCTAGGCCACTGAGATCTTGGGACTGTTCATATGCAGCTTTCTCATGGCAATGGATGACTGAATCACTTGGGTTTCTCACCTTTAAATAGGCAAAAAAGGTTGCAAGTACTTGAAGCTACTGTGAAGACTGAGGAACACAAGGTGTAGCAAGCAGCCTGGGGGTGGTCCATAGGAAATGCACCACAAATATTAACGCTTGCTGTTCAGGAACCAGGACCCACCTGACTCCTGCCATCCTCAAGCCCGCTGCACCTTTGGGCAGATAGAGTCTCTCCTCTGAACTAGTGCTTTCTTTCTGGGGTAAGAAAGTTATTTTCTTAAGGAGGTCATATTTTAATTATGCCCTAGGTGTGATTGTTTATGTTTTCCTTCCTATTAAAGATTATGAAGTTTGATTTTTACCCTATTCTTTATTATTATAGTAGGAATAGACTTACTTTTATATTTCGTTACCTATACCTCTACCATTTTCCTTTGTAGAAACATGGTATTTTCCAAACAATCAATTTCTGTTTTATACTATTTTCAAGGTTTCATGTATGCATGTATTTATTTGTTTGTTATTTTAATTTAGTGCTAGCCTCCTTTCAACTTGGAAATGTGGAATTTGAGGTTTGCCATTACGTTTTTCCATTCCCAGTCCTTAGGGTTAGGCCACAATGTCTGAATACGAAGTGGATCAGATCAGATCAAGACTGCTGAGCCAAGGGCAGTTGGTCCTCTGCTGACCAGGACCCTTGGTGACATTAAGAACGAGGACCAGAAGATTGTAGGGGAGGTGATCTCATTCACTTATATTTGGATCTCTGTAAACATGTTTTTGTTCTTAGTCTTTCTCTTGTACAAATGTACAAATGGTGGACTTTGAAGCTGTTAGTGTAGAAGAGAACGGATGCTTGTTTTCCGTTTGACTTTAAGCAGAGAAGATAAAAGGGGTTACAGCTCCTTTTTTCTTTCCTTCCTTTTTCTCATTTCAAAGTTGCTATCAGTGCTTTTGGTGATGGACAACAGAGAGACTTTTTGTAGAGGATTTTATTGCCTAGTTGAAAAAGTCGCTTTTGAGAGCCAGTCGTTCGATTCCTTTGACACTGTATACTTTTATACTAAGTGTTAATGCTGCGTGACAAACCGTTCCAGTTCCCCCTGCCACAAGCCCACTTCAGTGTGCATAACGGGACCCTCGCATCCATTTGTGGTCTTTGGTTTTCACGATGCTTCAAGTCAGGAGCCCCCCTTTGCTAGCCACCCGTGTTGCTCCTCAGGTGCTTCGTTTTAGCTCAGATGAGGATTGAAAATTGGTACCTGGTTTCAGGGTCCTTGTATTTGTGTCTAATGCACTGTGACAGACACAATGCCGTGTGTACCCACAGTTCTCAGGAAAAGTTAATCTTTTAGGTGGGAAGCCTACTGGTTCAGGAGAAGTTAATCTTTTAGGAATTGCTATTCAGAACTTCAGTAAACGGTAAATTTATCTTTAAATTAAACAAACAAATAAAACCCTAAAGCAAAAAAAAAAAAAAAAAAAAAAAAAAAAAAAGAATTAGGACCAGTGCTCAAATGTGGAGATACATTTATAAAGCCATTGCACCACCAAAGAATTGTCTGTCATAGAGCTCAAACACAGCCTTCCAGAGGTCAGAAATAGAGCACCCTCAGCACTTATTTACTGATAAAAAGGAGTCTGAATGGCTAGGCCCCACAGGTGTCTCCTCCCTTTCGTGTGTTGAAGCCAGGTCCCCAGTGTGATTGCACTTGGAGCAGGGACCTCTAAGAAGTGATCAGGTTCGTGAATCCTCCTTGAATGGATTAGTGCTCTTATGAAAGGGATCCCAGAGAGTTCCAGAGCTCTTGTTCTGCCCTGGGAGGACACAGAGAGGAGCCATCTCTGGCCTAGGAAACTGGCTCTAACCAGAAACTGAATCTGCAGGTGCCCTGTTTTTAGATTCCCCAGATGTCTGTAAGAAGTAAATTTCAGTTGTTTTTAAATGAATCAGTTTAAGATGTTTTGTTGTAGCAGCTGAAATGCACTGAGACAGGATGTGAGTTCACTCATCTGGTAGTCTGGATTTTGCTAACAACTCCCTGGTCATAAGATTGACTCAGGATAGAAGTAAGGACTCCAGGAGCGCTCAAGAGGCACAGTGGAGAGATGTCTTCAGTGGACGTGCTAACAGGAATGAGCACGAGTACCTGCTAGAAAGGCAAGAAGCAGAGGGGAGGCCGACTGTGGTGCTCCTCAGCAGGGGCGACTCCTCTGTGGTACCTGTGGGCAAGTATTACTTAAGATTCACACAGGAATTTTCATGTTACCATCCCTCATGTAGGAGGACCACAATGGTATTTCCTGAGGAGCCTATTGATCAAGTCAGGGAGGTACATAAAGTAACTTGTTTAAATGTAAAATGGACAAATGGCAGTGGATGGACATGCCCTCTGGGTGATGTCAGACACTCAGGTCTCTAAATAAACAGACTTTCTTGATGTTGTTTTACCCAATAACACAAGTAATCTATAAATAAACTTCTTAGTCCTTTAGTTGCTAAGTAAACTGGACTAATTTTCTGGTTTGGACCCATCCATCCATTGTGTGAAACAGAGCTCTAACTGCCTGTCCTTGCACAGGGGTGGCACGTGGATAGATGATGCCGGTGGATGTGGTTGGTAAAGGCGTGGCTGGCGGAAGGAGCAGGGCAAGCTCAGGTATGGAAAACATGGGGAAAGACAGCTGGCAGAACAATGGCTCCTGGAGACATCAGCAGGCCCAGGACTGTGGTTGGATGCATGACTAATGAGAAGAACCAGGGTAGCCAGAACACAGAGGGTTTTCTGTGCCACACAAAGGAGTTTGCACCCATCCTACAGGCAATGGACACCATTCCAAGTTCTAAGTCAGGGTCAGCGTGATCAGACTTGTGTTTGGAACATGACTTTGGTAGGAGGCAGAGAATGGGTTGGACAGATGGGAGTCGGAAGACCAATTAAAAGACTAATTATTTGAGAAGAATTCTGAGGAGCTGATTTAAGATAGTAGGCAAATGAATTCACTTTTATTACTCATTTAGACAAATAATTAAGAATACCAAAATGCATGGCTGTGTTTGGTGCTATCAGGCATGAAGAGGAATATGACCAAATGTCTCCCACAATCTAAGTTACAATCTGGAGGGAGGATACGGCTACCATGCGAATGTTATACGGGGATGAAGTGCGACCCAGTGTAAGAGCCGCCATATCCAGTGGTGCAGAAAGGAAAGTAACCCATTCTGTTGGGTCAACCAGAAAAAATGAACATTTGTGAACATTGTGGGCTATCGGATTAGACCTGGAAGAAGAATGATCTATTTTAAGGGAAAATTGTGGGGAGGAACTCACCATGTGAGGTGACAGTATAGAGTAGAAGGCACAGGTCCATATGAACAGCCCAGTTTTGATGAGCAGCAAGCCACCCTGTTGTGCTTGTAGAGGGGTCTGTGAGTTGAAAGGGGAAGGGCACCATATGATGGAGCCTCTGAGAGGCAGAGAGAGCCGTTTGCGCCTCTCTTGGTCTATCATGGGAAGTAATGGAGGTGACAGTAAAAGAAGGGACACACCGCAAACTGTCTCAGAGGAAGCTTTCCCTGTCACCCCTGCATAACACAGGTCGTGGGCAGGGACCCTGTGCGAAGCCTGGTTGCATTGGCGTGAGCTAACGGGGGCCAGAATGCAGCCTACTAGCTGCCTATGGGAGGAGAAACTCAGAGGTTGCAGTCAACTCTGTGGTTTTGACTGGCGGAGTGTGGAGGACCAGGGGAGGCCCTGAACTTGAATGACTGCGGACAAAGGAGACCCACTGAGAGAACTAAGGAAACAAGGAAGACAGTGAATGTAGCTGAGGTCAAATGGGGTTTTAGGAGCTGGCAGGACATGCAGTTAGAGCTGTTTCCCAAATGGGGCAATTTTATTCCCTACCCCAGGCCTTGCGGGAATGTCTGGAGAGATTTTGGTCATCGCAGTTGGGGCCCCAAGTACTGCTGACAGCCGAGGGTAAATGCACTGCAGCACACAGATAAGACCCACAGCAAAAGTTCATGTGGTCCAAAATGTCAGAGGTGCTAAGTGAGAAACTGGAGCCAGATGTGACCAGTAGAAAATTGAAGAGCCAAGAGTTGTCTGCCTAGATGTACTAACTGATGCTAGAAAGATGCATTTGACTTTAGAGGGAATGCTTCCCGGGGAATCCCTGCTTCTAGAGGATTGCATCTAGAAATGAACCTATGGTTGAGAGCCGGACATCTCAGAAATTCAGAAATAGCTGTCTCTGGTGGTGCTGTAGTGGCCGGTGCAGAGGAGTCTCAGCAGAAGCTGCAGGAGGGAAAAGAACCAAGCAGGTGGCAGGCTGAGCTGCAGGGGATGGTCTGGGCCACGCACTGGCCCCTCCATGTTGGAGGAGTTCCTGAGCAGCTCTCTCTTCCAGCTTCCTCATATAAACCCTGTAATAACAGCACTCACTTGAAGGGGGTGAAGGTTGGGGTTTGTTTGCATACTGTTCTTGCAGAAAATTTGCCACCTAGTAGACCCTTGATGGATGGTAGCATCACAGAGAGGAAAAGCAAAGGCAGCTGGAGAGCAGACAGCAGCACACTGGAGACAACGGGGACCAAAGTGAGGGACTTAGCTTACGGTGGAATTCCCAGCTTAGGCACTAACTAGACAAGAGTCCCTGAGCTCTTGGACCTTGCCTGGCACCTGTGGGGGTCTCTGAAAGCGCAGATTTCTGGGCCACAGACTCTCCAGGGAATTTCATATTTTTTAGACCTTTGCACACACAGAATACAGATGCTCACCCAGCAGCCTAAAGCTCTTCTCCAGATGCTGGGGCTGACCTGTCAAAGATGAAGACAAGCTCTGTGTCCTGAGTGGCAAAGAGAGAGATACAGATGCAAACAAGGAATGACAACCCAAAGTGACCCCTGCTGCAAGGAACCTGCCCACACAGGAGGCAGGAAGCCCAGAGGACAGAGAAACTCCCGGAAAGCCTCCCAGAGCTGCTGAGGGGGGTCTTGAAGGTGAGCAAGTCCCCTAGAGCAGGAGAGGACCACCTCTGGTCAACAGAAGCAGCAGGATCCATGAAGAGGTGAGATGGATGTGGACATGGAGGATCGGGGGGCAGGGAGCAGACCTGAGGAGGGAGCTGGGGCAATGGAAGCAGAAGTACCTATCAACTCAGGAACACAGGGGTGGAGGAGCTGATGTGCAGGAACATGACCGACAGGATGGAGCGGGGAAGACAGGAAGTCCACAAGGTTGAGTGTTTCCATGTTAGCTCCCTTCTTAGGATATTAACTATTTTAACTAGTTATTGAAATAATATGTGTAGGCATGTGGTTTAAGTTATCACAAAGGATTACATGATCAATTAACCTTTAATCCTCCTTAGCCTACCTCACCCAGGGCTGCTGTTGACGTGTCCTTGTTTCACTACAGATTTCCATGAAAATAAAGGTATCATCTATCTATCCATCCATCCATCCCTCGCTCTTTCTCTCTTTTATCCAGTGGTAGTTAATTTCATGTCAACTTGGCTAGGCTATGTTACCTAGTCAATTGGTCAAACACCAGTCTACATATTGCTGTGAAGGTATTTTTTTAAGATATGTTAACATTTAAATCATAAACTTTGAATTAAAAGAGACTGCTCTCCAAAATTGGGTGGGCCTCATCCAATTAGTTGAAGAACTTTTAAAACAAAGATTGAGGTTCCCAAAAAAGACAGTTATTCTAATTCTAGACTGCTTTTGAATTCAACATGGCAACATCAACTCCTGCCAGAGTTTCCAGTCTGTGGCCTGCCCTGCAGATCTTGGACTTGTATGGGACTGTTCTCTCCTGCCCTCCTCCATCTCTAACACATTGTATGATATTTGTTCTATCATTCTGGAGAACCGTGACTTACACACTATCATCTATTATGTATCTAATATTTAAAGTAAAGTAACTGAACTCATAGGAGCATACCGCCCTCATTGATTTTTATTTCTTTCATTACTTTACTAGTTGCGAATATACTTGCGCCTTCCTATTCTCACTTATATAAATATGCTTCCCATGGATACAATGATGTGTGCCTGCTGACTGCCGCTCATGCAATCTGGTGCATTGAACATCAGCTGCGTTGAGCAGCCTCTTCATTCTCTTTGTGCCCTGTGAAAGTTTACCCGTGGAATGTTTCTGATAGTGGAATTGCTGTTACAATGGGTATAAGCATATCACATTTTGATAGAAATTGCTAAATTGCTCTCCAAAAAGTTTGCACCAATTTATAAAACTGGCACCAATATATGAGATGGGTTGTTTTTCTATACTCTTGCCACCATTTATCACTGTCAGGTGAAAAATAGACTCTCATTGCTTTAGAAGCTTATGTTTCTTTAAGTATGGGTGAAAATTGGAATTCAAATCACCCGTTCATTTTGTTTGAGTTACTGTAAAGTGGCATCCATTTATTATTTAGTGTGAATAAAACCATACATGCAGTGTTTGGAAGACACAGTGAGCCCAACACTAATGCAGATTTGTGTGTAACAGTAGGCAATCTCTTGCTGCCTTTGACCTCTAGAACTTCTGGCTCCACAGGTGCCATCAGTCATCTGGTTAACCTCACATTAACATGACTTTGCATTTAATGTAAGTGTTTTTTAAAGCCCACTTAGAGCATTATAGTAGAAATTTATTGTTTTAAATTAAAGATAAAAATTAAGTTTGTAATTTTACTAAAATATTTATGAAGTTTTAATGAACATTACTGATCTTTTTAAAAAACAGACACCATTTGCTATAGTATCACAAGCGTGTATAGTGTGTAAATAAGCCCAACCACAGAATTAAAATTTTTGAAGAGAAATTTTTATAAAACAAATGGCAAAGCCTCATTGACAGCCATTAAAGATGGCTTCGGTGAATGGACAGCCATCTCATCTCCACCAAGGTGGGCTAGACTCAGAGTCTGAAAGAGGTCAAGTTTATCAAATTGATTTATGCATTCAATTTAATCAGATGAAATGCTAGTTGGTTTTCAGTAAAACTTAAAAAGCTAAACCTAAAATTGATATGATACTGAAAGAGGCAAAGAATTGCTAAGCCACTCCCCAAAGAGAATCACCAAGTGGGAGGATATCATCTAACAAATATCAAGAGTTCTAGAACTGCAGGAGTGAGACAACATGGGATGTATAAACAGGCCAATGGAAATAACATGTAGGCATACACAGAGAAATACCACCATCGAAATAACTAGACAACTAGATTTTCAACACTATATAGGTAAGGAAATTAGCTATCTAGAGAAAGAAAAATGAAATTAACTCTGAGTTTAAAACAAAGCCAAGACTGATTCCAGGTGTATTAAAAGCATAAATGCAGTAAAACCAAAAAACATTCAGAATATGATATAGAAGTACACTCTACTGGTCACAAGGCAAGGAATGTTTCTTAATCTCCTTGAATATTAAAGAACAAATGATAAAATCAAATTTAAGAGTTTATCTAAGAAAAGCACCCAAGAGGGAGAAGATTAGCTATGTAATGAGAGATGATTGTACATCTCTACCAATACGTATCTAAGTCTACATGCATATTTGTATACCTGAGAAAGGTTAGTTCATAGGATCTTCAAATCATGCCTACAAATCGGCAGGACAAAGATAACTCAATAGAAAAATGAGTAAAAAGCATAAATGAGCACCTCATATAAATGGAAATCTATTTGGACAGCAAGCATGCAAATAATGCCAAATTTCATCCTTAATTGTGGAAAAGCACATTAAAATTACAATGAAATATATCCCCAGAGGTGTGGTGAAAGTGAAAATACAGAAACTACAAGTATTGGCAAGGGAACAAATTTACAGGAGCTCTTAGGAACTCCCCTGGACAAAGGAGTGTGTATGAGTTTCTTATAGCTGATGAAACAAGTTACTGAGATTATAGAAGTGTACACCAGGCCTCCCTCCAGATTTGTTTTCTTTTGGTTCTGGGGCCAGCCATCCAGAATCAGTTTCACTGGGCTCACATCATCAGGGCTTGTTCCTCTGGGAGACATGGTTTTGTCATGGCTTCCACTTCCATTTTTAGCCTAATACTTTTTATTCCCATTAATTAAAAGAGTAATTAGCCTCAAGGAACTGGCTGAAGAAACTAAGTGGACAATTGAAAGCTGATGTCCAATTAGAAATCAGTCAAAGCATAGCATGCCATTGTGACACAGGAACACCAGTGAGAGGTTTTGCAATTTGTTGGTTGCCAGAGCACAACAAGCCTTTATCATTGTCTTGCTCTTAAAGTAAATCTGCAGGATGACTCAGGAGAAGGCTGTAACTGCTGGTGCCCAGGCTAAGCCAGCGTGTCATGTGGTTTAAGAAGATGCCCATAGCTCCAATGCTCTTGCTAATTGTATACTCATAATCAAAATACGGCATGGTACCCTGTTTTTGGCAATAACTCCACCACAGGTTGTAGTAAAAGGATCTGAGAAGGAAGCCACAGTTCATAAACAGCACAAAACCAGAATCAGTAATTTCAGCCAAGGTTGAACTGTGAGTGTGTCCTACCCGACAAATGAAGAAACATCAATGAGTAGCTGGACATGAGCTTTTCAGCAAATGACCTGGAGGAGTTAAGATACCAGGACTCTAGTGGTTGGAAGCAACAAAACCATAAATAGCCATGTGGGATTATTTTGGCTAGAGAAGGTGCCTGGCTCTGCTGCTGAATTCTGCTGCAGGTAAGCTCACTGACTCCTTCTGCAGTCACTATCAGGGACAGGCTGGAGGTGTAAAACAGTTACTCCTAAACTGTGCTGCTGTCCACTCTGAGGTCAGATGCACACCCATAGTGGGTGTTCCCGATGCTCTTGTTTCTTGAATGAAGAATGCAATGATGGTGGAGGTGACAGTGACAAAGAGCAGGTGACACTCCTCCCTCACCCCCTGTGCTGGTGGGGTCAACTGCCAAGGCTGGAACAGAGGGAGGGAGATGGTCAGGGGGGCAAGGAGAGAAGCTCACTGCTTTTGCTGAGGTGTGTTTCAGGGCTTAATGATCTTGGGTTCCAGCTGCCCGCAGAAAGTGTTGGGACGATGCTTGGCTCAAATATTCTGAAGTTTCCATTTGTGTAGAAAGAGTGCTCTACACTGTTATCAGGAATTTATTTTGGTTGGCTCTGAAGTCCTACTATGTCAAAGTCAAGGAATTTATAATGAGAGAGCTACTTCATAAGATAAAAGAGCAGGGAACTCGCCTATTTCAAAATCTACCTGTACCCTGGCCACAGAATTTCATCCAGCCATAATCTATAGCACCCTAGAAATGCATCTGGAGGATGTTTTTTCATTGACAAGATTGACAGATTGCTGATAAGATGGATTTATGGTAGGAGCCATTTAACAATCAGTTAGTATTGGAACCATAATTTCTTTACATCTGTGCCAGAGGTATTTAAAATACTTGAAGCTTTAGGTGATAGCAAAAGATAAACATGAAGAAATTTCAGCAGCCATCTGCCTGATTAGATTGTAGAAATACAAGCAAACTGAAATTGTTCAAATTGGAGAACTGTAGTCATCCATGGATTAAAAACGAATTGGCAATAGAGTCCAGCTGCTAAAAGAGGAGCATATCCAGTGCTTGATATGAATAAAACATGTCGGGTGCACGTCAGCGGAGCCAAGTGCTAATGCCAGGGTATTGCGATAACTGACGGCTGGCGATTTCATTGAACCTCTTCTCTTTGGCTCTTGGAACTCCTTCCTCTCTCTCTCTTTGTCTTGAATTTCCATATTGGAACCATTTCCTTTTTTTTTTTTTCAGTTGGAGTCTCAAAAGTAATCTGTACTTACATTTCAAAAGCCCCTAGTATTGAAAATAAAGTTTATAACAGATACGCAAAGCCTCTTTGAGCCCCTGCAGTTTTGTGTATATCATATCCCTCACAAAGTGTATTTGGACAGAGTAGATGATATGTGGCTTCCACCAGGTATGTATGCATTGTCTTTTTATTTTTATTTTATTTTTTTATGAATCTGGCTTTATGACTCTCCTTTTCCTGGAAGTTTGCATTGGTGGATAGATTGCTAGCTGTCAGGACATTTATCCATTCTAGTGAATTTAACCTGGTGCATAAAAAATAGATAAATGCCTACCTAGTTTGACTTGAGAGGCAAACAGTCAACAGTCCCTCCTTAAAACCAGGCCAGTCACTCAAACTGATGACCAATAGCAACCTCTTCTTGAGCATATTCTATGTGCCAGTTGCTCCTTCTGTACATTTGGGGACTCATATGTGCAACCCAGGCTTCCTTTCTTCATGTGTGCCATGTGGCTAAGGGATGATTTGTGGATTGGCCGAGAGGAAAAATAGTTGCCCTAAACAGCATTTACTCACATAGTAGGAGGTTAACTGATTCTCACAAAAGGAGCAGCGCATCCCTGAGACCCAGGCATGGTCCCAAAATTCATCCTGCCTTGTATCTGCCTCCCTGCCACAGCCCTTACCTCAGCATTCAGCCAAGAGTCTACTGCAGGCAGGATCTGCCCTGAGCTGGAGAGCTGTGGTGTTCAGATTCACCCCTGCCTTTGACTGTCTGTTCTCATTCACTGATTCAGAGGCAGAAAGCAGTTTGCTGTATGCGATCAGCATCTGCAATCCTCAAAGCTCTGATGCAGCAGAGCCCACAGGCACCCCAAAGTGTTTGACTTTGGAGTCCGGGCTGCCTCACATCCCTGCCTTCCCTTATTCCTCTGAGGCCTTCAGAAGATTTTAGATTTTCAAACATTTTTCACTGTGGAAGTCTGGGTTCAAAGGCGATATCTGACAGAAATCCAGTAGGTATAAAAGCTAAAAACAAGCCTTTTGGGATATAGCTATTTGTTTTCTTCCCGGGAGGATTTTGGGCAGGGGCTCTCCAGACGTGGCTGCATAGGGAGTGGGTTGCACACCCCCAGGGGGTGCTATTGCCATCATTGGCATGGAAACTGGTGCTTTGGGAGCACTTTGTGACCCCTGCCTTTACAGCAGGGGTTGCGGACTTCAGTGTCACAAAAAGTGGACTTGTGTGCAAGTGTGCCACACTGGGAAGGTTCTCGCTGAACTTTTGATTGCAAATGCATGGACGAGAGCTTATCCTTCAGCGGTATTTAATATGAAGGAATTTAAGGCCATAGAATTGGGACAGGTAACTGGAACAGAAAATGGCCAAATGAAATCAAGTGGGCATCACATAGGAGAGTTTCTCCTCCCAAATACCCCTGTGCAATCCATCCCCTCTGCATGTTAAGGCTAGAGAGGGCCAGCTGGCCAGGTTTTTGGATCCAGAAATGGTTGCCCAGAGAGAGAGAGAGAGCTGGGGGTATCCCAGCTCCTGAGAGCCCAAGAGCAGTCAAGAAAGGAGTTATAGGCAGCTTTGATTTTTATGAGTAATGATAAGATTTTGCTACTTCAAAATAAACTTAGATTTTTATGAAGTCCTAAAATGAAGAAACAAG
The DNA here is from genome assembly GCF_045843805.1 of Urocitellus parryii. Taxonomy (NCBI): domain Eukaryota; kingdom Metazoa; phylum Chordata; class Mammalia; order Rodentia; family Sciuridae; genus Urocitellus; species Urocitellus parryii. The sequence goes on from NC_135532.1 coordinate 6,021,971, forward strand.
GATTTTTTTTCTCTCCTTCATACCTCCCTGAATAAAAAAAGAAGTTCTGAGAAAAATAAACCTATTTCCCCAGCAATTTTCTCTTCTGAATTCCTGGTGCATCAACCTTTCCCTAGACACATGAATAACCTTGAATGGAAATAAGTCTAATGATCTCAAATTTCTAGTTTCTTATGTATTTTCAAGACTTTGGTTCATTAAACAAGTGATACTTAAGTCTTCTAAATATTTAATTCTTCATTTTGAAAAGCAACTTAGTCTTGAATACCTAGAATTTATTCCGGATTTTTTCTTCAAACTTTTCCGGATTTAATAGCACAATTTATATTTCATGCCAGCCCACCCAAGGTGTTAGCAGAGATGGAATCTTTGATATAGTGTGGGTTTTCAAGGCCTGTTATATTATCCTTCTCTATTAGACTCTATAAATATTGCAATGCATACCTAAATAGAACACCAGTTGAATAAAACCTTTGGTTTGACCCAATGTGATATTATTCCTTATGAAATAATATTTAAAGTGAAAAAATGCAAGATAAATGCAGTTAATACTTCAAATACCTTTTATATAACAGCCAAGCAAAACTTAATTCAAGTTAATAATAAGAGCTTAAAATACCATCAATTTTATATGATCCTTTTGGTACAGTATGTCAGGGACATATCTGTATGGAAACTGTTCTGTAAGCCAATTGTATTTTACTGCTGAATTATATAGCTTGAAAAGCAATAGTGTGAGAATGAAATATTTAAAAAGATGTGAAATAGGTATAAATGTTCTTATTTGACTTGAAGTCTTGGATGCTGCTTTTATAAAGGTTTGCTTTTTATATGGTATTAATCAGTTACTATAAAGGCAGAATAGTTAATAAAGTCCTCTGATCCATATTGCCAGAATTGAGAGCTTGGTTTTTTGCAAAAATACCAGTGGCATTTTTGTTGGACTGGGATGTCAGGTGACTGGAGGATTAACTGTATGTACCCTGGGGAAAGGCACCCTCTCTGTCCTTCAGACTGTGTTGAACAGGACACTACTGTCCTGCCATGGACACTCTCCCAACGTTCACTGTCAACCTGTGGGTTAATACTGTCGTCTAAAGATCCAAATACTTCTGGTGTGAACTCAGCATTTGATCATGTTTTAATTCATTTTGTTCTAATGTGAATGAATTTAATTAAACTCCCTCCTCTTGCTCTCTGGTCCCAGAATGAGAAATCCACTGAAAGGCAGGAAAGGAGAGGCACTCCCCCTTCCTGCTGGCTTTCAGTGAAGGGCTCCAAACACCAGCAGCGGCAGAGGGCAATAAGGAGGAGGTCATCTCACAGGGACCTTGACCTGAAGAACAGCGTGGAAGTTTTAGAATCATTCTCCTGATTTTATATCATTCTTTTTCTAGCACCACTCCTGCTGCTGTGCTTGCTTGCGTATTCCCCAAATAGCTGATGTCATCGCAGTTCCAAAAAACAAAGGCATTTGAGATTTCACACATCAGTTCCTATACTTTCAAATCTGGCATTCAAAAGAATTTTGTTTAAAACTTCCCAGTACAAGTTACCCAAAAACTTAGCAAACACACACACAGGGACAGAAGAAAGAAATCACAGAATATCCAAGGAAACTGTTTTTGTGAACACAGAAAAACAGGCAGGAGAAAAAAAGTGCTAAAGTTTTACCCTATTTTAGTTTTTATAAACATATATATATATATATATATTTTTTTTTTTCACCAAAAGGGCAGCACGCAGAGGTTTCTCCACTCTTTCTTTTGTTCCAGAGATCATTGCTGGGAGGGTTTTCGCTCCCTCCTGATTTAGTGTCTGGGTGGTGGCATCCCTGATAGAAGAGGAATCCCTCGACAAGCCCGGGCAGTCTTGGCCCTGGAGGTCTTCCAGTGATTAGAGGCAGGCAAATCCAGGGAGGAAGCCCTGGAGTCTGGGCAGCGTGCACTGTGTCTGCCTGTCGCTCTTGAGCACTGGGAGTTTTCGGATGAAGCCACGCTGGTGTCTGTGAACTCAGCTTGCTAAGCTGTTGAAACCAGGGGAGAGAGAACCAGGGCAAGATGAAGGAGCCAGGTGCTGGGCTGGGAATACTGGGGGTGGGAGCCGCTGCAGCTGCATGTCAGTGCAGACAGGCGGCATTAAGCATGGTGATTACAGGGCTCCTCTTTCAGGTGAGTAAGCCACGTGGGAGGACGTTCCTGGCCGCCTTCAGATTGCAAAAGCAACTTTTCCAGGCTCCTGCTGTTTCGGTGGATTCATCTGTACAATGGGGCTCTGGAGAGATGACACAGCAGCAAAGTGCCTGCTCTGCTCTGTCGGGGGATTGCATCCTACAGGACCAGAGACCAGCCAGTGTTCGCCCAGGCTGGGTCTGGATCACAAAAATCCAATCACATGACACAGGGTAACTGTTCTAAAGTTAGAAAGGCTTTGGATAAAATCAATCCTTCCCGGGTCCCTGCTGGTCCCTGGTGAGGCCAGCCTTGGGCCTGCTAGACTCACCCCTGAACTTCAGGTCTTGGCTCAAATTTGCAAATAGCTCCCTAGGAAGAGTTTTTATTTTACTATATAGCTATTTCCTCGAATGGGGGCAGTGGTTTCCTTCATGGTAAAGGGGGAGGACTTTTATTATTTTAGTCAACATATTAAACCTGGAGAGACACCTAAATTTTATGAGCCTCTTATTAGAAGCAAATTCCTAGAATTTTTCCTTAAACCGTCTAAAGTGACAGCAGCCCTCTAACCCTGGCACAGGTGTGCCCCATAGACTGGACATCACGTGGGATTTCCTTTCAAGTCCTGGGCCCTGCTGGGGGTGACTGACCAGGTAAGTTGATACCTGCAAGGCCCCAGCACGGTGTCTGCCCCTAGGTCCAGAGCCAGCGAGTGGGGACACCTTTTTTCTTCACTTCTGCCTGGCAGGATCACAGAGCCCCAAATCCCCCGATCCACATGAATCATCCAAAGTTGGCTCCACCTCATCTCTGCTACCACTGCTAAGTGCTCATTCAACCTGTTCAGGCAGAAGCACCTTCTCCCTTTGCGGAATGCCAGCAACAGTGGGCAGCCTCAGCCCATGCGAGTCCAGGTTTCTTTTGTGCTGGGATTTGTGAGGCATGAGCTGTATCTATCCTCTGTGACACCAGGACACCTTGAGAGTTCCTTTTCAGCCTGTGGTCAGACCAAGGTTATCTTGAAAAATGATTCAGGCAATGCAAAGCTTTGGAAATAAAGAAGTGAAAGTGGAAAAATGCTGTCGTGTAAAAACACATTTAGATTTAGACTGCTCATCTGAAATATTTAGTTTGCATGATTTGCTCAAGAATTCTGAGTGCCAGCACAGGCAGTCAGTGGCCTAAACACCAACCTGCCAATGTGCATTTGATCAGCGAAAGGCAGCCTGTCCATAGCCTATCCTTCAGAGCACCAGCAAGCAGACTCCAGGTCAAACTCATTCAGGTTCCAATATGCAGAGGTTTGGATGTGCCCCCCACCCAGTGCGTGTTTGGTAATTGAATCCCTACACTGACAGGTTAATGGTACGCGGGGGTGGGGCTTGCGGGAGGTACTTCGGGTTGGCTGAGGTCATGCTGGCGAGGACCCCGTAATGGCACAGCGTGCAAGAAGAGGGAGAGAGACCTGTGCTGGAGTGCTTCTGGTCTCGCCACGTGACATCGTCACTGTGTGATGCTGTGGAGGACATGCTAACATGACTCAAGACTGGGCAGCATTTCACTGACCAGTGTACATTGGCAGATGGGTGATTTTGCCAACGATGGCCTGTATGGCCGTTAAAAATATCCTCAGCAGGTCAGGTAAACGGAACCTTTCAGATCATGCCCCTGCCTTGTTATAACACAGCACGGAGGCCTGACCGTGTGCCTGGTGGACGCAGGGATGCTCTAGGGTTTCAAGTCTCCAGGACTTGAGCCAAAAACGACTACTTTTTATAAATTACAAGCCTCAGGTATTCTGTTATAGGAACAGAAAAATGGACTAAGCTACACCCTAACCTCCCCTCTGAAGTGGATCAAATAACCATCATTTGGAAAGTCTCACTCCTTGAACACGAGAATCCCAGCTTGATTTCCATTAGCAACACAAGTATCACTACTCTCCTCTGTCTGTATCGTCTTGCTGCCTTTTATGAATGATCTTATCCATTTCACCAGCTCTGACTATTTGGCAAGAGCCAAATGATCCCTTTACAAAATACAAAAACAAAACCCCGAGCCTGGAAAGTTATTTCACTTTAGCGTATTATAAATTTGTGACCTTGAATGGGAAAGAAGCATAGATGGGTAATCTGTGATGTTCCTAACACGGAGTCCCAAGTGCCCATGCTGTTTGCTCCTCCCAAGCTTCTTAATCACTTCTTCTTCTTCTTCTTTTTTTTTTTTTTTTTTGGACAGGAATAATGACAAGCTGTTTTTTTCCTAAGAAAATATCATTTATTAACTTCTAAATCTGCTCTTCCATTGAGGTGGTATTAAATTCCAGTATATATATATATATAAGCACTTACATTCTCTGGAATGTACAAATTGTGCCAGTAGGCAGGCACCAACCATTTCAGAAGCTTTTCGTGGTACTATGCATAGAATCAGGGGAGAATAAATAAGCACCTTCTTCTGAGCTGGAGAGATTACCCTGGAAGGCAGAGACAAGCCCTTCTCCACCCAGTCCCACTTCCCAAGGCTTGTACCCAGACAGGTGAAGTGAGCTTTGGGCCTGTCCCAGGGTCTTTGTGGATCCATCCTAGAGGAAGACACACCTGCTCGAGAAGAGCAAATGTTGCTTGTGGGGTCCTTGTATGGCAACTCTGGGTCCTGCCCTCTCCTCTCCCAGCTGCCTCTGCTGCCGTCCATTCTGTCATTTACAGTGCACAGGGTGTTCTCAGACCTAGAGACTTCTTCCGCCTCCAAATGCCCTGACCCATTTTTTCAAAGCAGAAAGAAAAGTACTCATTAATTTACTCGAATCCTGATCCTCCCAAGCATTCTTAGGTTTATGTCTCAACCTGTTTGCTCAAATGCATACATTAATGAGATTGTCTAGCTGTGACCTCTGGGCATGCTGTTATCCACACAGCGCAGTGGTTAAGGGCTGGACTACTGATTTCACTGTCCTCACCTCTTATTAGCCGTGTGACCCTGGACACGTGACCTGAGACACTTGACATAACCCCTTTGTGCCTTAGTTCCCACAGCTGTGGAATGGGGGTAATCATAGGACCTGCTTTACATGTGTTAGGAGGTTTCAGTGACAATCATGGAAAGCATTTTTAATCGTGACTAGTGTACAGTAAATGTTCCAATGTATCACAGCTTATTTTTATTTGATGTTATTTATTAGCTCTCCTAAATCTTCTCTTCCACTGAGTTGATGTCAAAGTCTAATGGAATGATAAGTGTAATGCAGTTTATTTTAAGAAAAGAGAAGAAATAATGCCAATTATGAATAGCTAGACTGCCAGGTCATGCTCCAGAAGAGGTGTGGTCCTTGGAGTAAAAACTCTTCCCTCTGGAAGACATAGCCCTGCCTTGACATGCTCCTGCTCCAGAGGGACTCTGGAAGAGAGGAAGGCTGGTAGGACCAGGAAGGGGGACCCAGAATGGCCGACCAGGAATGTCCACACCCAATGTACCATGAAGGAAATAACATTAGGAGTTTGAGAACATGGCTTAGCATGCAGGCTTTAGTCTGCCGTAAAAGTAACTTCCCCTCAGCTTCACACATCTGAAAATGGGGGTAATGCCATAGCTAGCCCACTTCCAGGGGTTGTTTGGAAGATCAAATGTAGAGTTCTATTGCATGATCCACAGACACTACATATATGTAAAATATGATTGCTTTTTCTCTCTGATTCTGTTGAGACCCCAGGGAGTGAGTGTGGGACTCCATTTCAGAAGGTGAAAGAAATGCTTTCCCCTTCCAGTCCCACAAGTCTGTTGCTAAGCTCTCGGTGTGCCAAAAAAGGAGACACACATTCAGGTTTCTAAGATTTTTTTTTTTAATTTCAAATATAAATCATCCTTAGGGACAGTTGCCATCCCAATTAAGAATTTTTTTCATACACATATTTATGTAAAACACATGCATTAAACAAACTTTGAAGGCTTTCTCTGAATTTAAGAAAAATTTCACAAGTTACAAATTAAAATAGAAAGATAAATCTTCTCATTTCTGATCTTTTTACTTTTTCTATAATGCTTCCTCTGATTTCTTAGCAAGCATTCTTGACATCTCTGCCTCCTGTATCAAATGCCAAGAACATGAGGTCCTCCTTTGTCCAGGGCACAAGGAGCAGACATGGTCCTCCCCAGAGTGCTCCCTATCTCCCACAGTACATGAGCTGGATGGCGTCCTTTGCCATAATGCCATCTGGGAACTGGACAGGGCGTGGGTAAAGGTGAGTTTGCCATTGGGACTGAATTGTGGTGCTAAGTGTCAACAGCCCATGAAAATACATAGTGCTTGCCAACAAGGCCACTGTGGGATGAGCAGTGGCAGTCATGTGACAAAGATGATCGGCTGCTGCGGAGGCATGTTCCGTGGGTTCCCATCAATCACCTAACATCCCATCCTAGAACCACCCCAGCTCTGCTCTTGGCCACCTGACCATCTGCTTTTGAACCAAGATGAACTCCATCAGACACAAGATCAGAAAAATGTGACAATTTAGAGTCCCCTAACGTACCTCTAGGTCTGTTAATTGCCGCTAGCTCTCCCTTTGGATTCTAGGAATTTAGAAGAAAAAGATATTTTCAAGACCTGTTTAACGAGAATTCCACAAAGAGGTAATGGAATGGGCGTGCGTGTTGACACCTGTGAAAATCTTACTTGAAATTTCCACATTTATATTTCATATGGTAAAGTGTTTTGGCCGTAGGGAGACAGTCAGAGCTGATCTGTCTCGAGGCATGGATGTGACTGCTTTCTCTCATGAAAAACTGCCTTCTTGTGATTTTTATGGACAGCTCAAACCAGTCCCTGAAGATTGCAAGGGTATTTATTTCAGTTAGGGACACTGGAGATGGAATAATCCATGGCAGTAGGTCTTGCAAGGGAGATTTTCCTCCAGAGTTTTCCTTTTGGATGTTTTTGCTCTTGGAAATATCAAACATCTGCCCAGGGCAAATAGCTAAATAGCTGCAATTTTCTAGCTCGCTCCTATTTTTGGCTTTTGATGCCAGAGGCATTTGAACACCCATGTTGGAGGCTGGATTCTCACGGAGGCTCGGGAACGAGGAGCGCCAAGCTGGTTTAGATCAATTGCTCCCGTGCTTAAAGGGCTAGTAAAAGCAGGTTATAATGTTTACATGACTTTTTATGGGTCAGAGTTTATTACAGTTCTATTCTGTGGCCTACAGCGGAGGAACATTTTACAGCATTTTGCTGCATTTGACAGTTCTGTTTCAGGGCATCTGGTAGGGGAAGTGAGTTTTCTTCCCCCTCCCTCCTTTCATTTTCTCTTTTCCTCTGTCTTGCCAACCTCCAGCCCCTGCCCCAAATAGTGAGTTTTTAAGGGACCCTGACGGCAAGCAATCTTTGTTTTCCTTAGAAAACTGTAAACCTATTTAGAGTAAAGATTTTGTAGATGTTTCAGAGAAACTTTACAGTTTCTCCTAGTTTTCAGGCTTCCTTCAGAGGTTCAGAAACAAAACACTTATACCCAGGACATTTACTCAAGAGAAAGACATCGGATTGACATCCATGCCTTGTGATCTGTCCCTTCTGGGGACTGGGCAGTAGTTGGGTGTGTCAGAGACCAGACCTTGGAGGCTGGCATGTCCGCCTGTGTTGCTGGCCCACCACGTGGCTGGCTGTTACCGAGGACCAATGTCCTAAACTTTCAGAGTGTGGGCAGATGATAGCTACACAGGAGACCATGGCAGAGTTTAGAAAATGAGTTCTGCAAGAATACCCTGGGCCGTAATGGTTGTTTTACTCACTAGCTCATTGATCCATGGCTCTGGAGCACCCCGAAGTGCTGACGCTGCTGTGGATCTTAAAATAGTGAGTAAGAGCCACGGTGTCTGCTCTCTGGTTCCCCTGGGAAAGACAGAAGATAAATCAACCTGCACCAGCCAGGGAGAGACCTAAGTCAGGTGAAAGAGGCAGGGGTAACGGGTGGTGTGCTGCCCCAGACAGATTGGCCGAGGCAAGACCTATGAGCTGGCTGTGAACAGAAGGCTAACTCCTGTAGCCACCGAGGCAGAACATTTCCAGCAGAGAGACAGGAAAGTAGAGGCCTTGAAGCAGAAGGGGTGGTGTGTTCCTGAGGCACATCAGTCATCATGGTGGACCCCAGTAGCCTAGGGGGCGAGGGCAGAGATGAGAGCAGAAGGGAGTGGATCTAGTCAAGGAGGGTCCCATAGGACCTGGCAAAAGTTCAGCATTTAATCTGAGGGACACAGGAAGCCATGGGAGGAGTCAAGCATAGACAGGAGTCATGGGTCTCTGCATTTAAGGTGTCTTTTGATATCCATTTCAGAAGAGCCTCTTAGGTGGCGGGGAAGAGCCTTTCTCTAACACAGTGGGACAACACCAGCACCCATGGCCTCTGCTTCTCCATGGGATGTCTTATTCTTAGGGTGGGTATTTTGTTCTCCATTTCCCCTGGGAGAGACAGAAGAGCTCATTTTATCAACAGAAATTTTATTTTATAGTCTTGAAACCATATTAATGTTGTTTATTCCTTTATGTTTTTATTCTACCAGCTTTATTTCAAATGTTTAAAATGATGAAAATCTGCCCCTAGATGACTGTTGCTCTCAACCTCTTTTTCAGGAAAGTGGACCGTTGATTTTAAAAGTCAGGACAAAGGGTCCAGGATGGTTCAATGGGAGTGGCTTGGAAGCCACCCGGTGAGTCAGAGAGAGTGATCCTTTTAGCTCCTCAAGGGTTCCAGGTGGGAGCAAGTTATTTGGCTCCTGGGGATTTATCCTCAGTCACAGGTCAATGCAACCACCCATTTTCTACCAAGAACTGTGGTCGGAGTCACAGGTGGGCCTCCCAGGCCTTCCCAGGTTATCTGTGCATCAAATTCTTCTACAGACTTTTAAGAACACAGTGGCCAGATTGCCAGCCACAGGGCCACCTAGGAGCCCTACCCACCATCTGGCTGTGGAGCCCAGGTGAAGAACCTCGGAGACGGCACTAGCAGCAAAGAATGGCCAGTATATTCCAGGGCAGGATGGGCTGCTTTAGTATAGGGACACGGGGAAACAATGGGATGTGTGGATCTATCCACTGCTCCTTATAGAATAAGCACGTAAAATAACTGTTTCATCTTATGATCATGTAGGAAAACCATCTGCAGAGCTGTCCTCATGTGCTGGCCAAGTGGAAAGCTATCTGCAGGGGGGACTTGAAGGGGACTGAGATGGAGCTCTTCTGCTCTGCTCCACCAATCATGCCTGGAATTCCACCCCAAGAGATGAGCATTTTACACACTTGACCCCATCAAAAGGCAAACATTGCTGGAGGGATAATAAATCATTAAAACCACACTGTGATTTTTATCAGTTCCCTCTTTTCTATATTGTAGTGGGGGGAAGTCTGAGAATCAGTGAAGAATGCGAGTGTGCTTAGTGCTGGGGGCGGCGGAGACACACACGGCCTTGAAGCGGATCCCTTTCATGGCAGGATCTGAGCAGAGCCCTGGCTATCGGGCCACAGAAAGTGCAAAACCTCACTTTGTGTGGGGAGAGCTAGTAGTAGCATCAAAAAACGTGATTATATCCAAATAATTGTTCTATAGTTCCCACTTATGCAGGGGCAATTAAAATCATTTATATGATTGGCTTCAGAGAGGCAGTCCGAGAGCTGGGTTTACACGCCAAGTTGCTCTAATTCGACTGTTTGAAATAGCAGGCCACCACATCTGTTAAAAAAAATATATATATATTCTCCTGAATTTTTATGAGTTGGACTCATCACATCTCTGCTTTGGCTTAAAAAAATAGTAAAAGCTAGAATATATAACTGGTTTCCATCCCCAAGAGTGAGTACACATATCATATTATGTGATCCTTGGAAAGAGTCCCTTCCTCTGCAAAACCTAGCCACACTTGGATGTTTTCTTATGCTCAAATTGACTCTTTTAGCCAACTGTTGGACTTGGTCTCACAGCACAGGTGGTCAAATCAAAATCAGAAATGAACAGACGGTGCACATTTTTTTTTTAACCTTATCATATGTAGGACCAATATTAAAAGATAGCTTTTGTGTATTTGCTTTCCCTACAGGCCACACATGCATCCCAAGCAATGCATTCTTTGTTTAGGTGTATAGAAATGCTTCAAACTTTCACTGGGATTTTCTATGGAATATTAGTTTTTCTTGGAGCTTTAGGACCATGGCACATTTTTGGAGAAATTCTGAAACCCACATAATTCAAAGTTGGCTATCACACCTGCAGTTGTCCAGATAAAAACAAGTGATCTGAGATTCCCAGTGCGCACATACTGGAATAATGGCACAGAAATAAAGAAAAGTGCTTTGCAAATAAATCACCTTATCCATCTCTGAGTCCTTCTCGGGTTGGGACCCAAAGCTTTGGACACACAAATTCCTTAAGAATGTGTGCTAAATGAATGAGCAAGATAGTGTGTTAGAGACACAGATCAGGATGCTGTATGGGTGGAGGAAGTTGTCAAGCCGTAGAGAAGTTGTTAGTTGATAGTTCAGGACTATTTCAGTGGAAATGCACTGTTCCCAGAGACAAAAGTTTGAAAATTTTTCAAATATGTAAGGATGACATTTACAAATGTTGAAATTATATAAGTGTTAAGAAGGGGTGTTGTCAAGTTTGCTGGCTCCTTAGAATTCACAGTACTCCCAGAAGGGGGTGGATGATTATTCCTTAGAATTTTGGGAAACGTAGTCTCTAAACTGAGAGAAAGATGGGTAACGATCGGTCTGCCTTGACTCTATCGTTACGTAAGTTGTCTGAATCCATATGTATTAGGGCTTTATCTCTTTCCCATATGGCTGAATGTTTCTATCCAACATATTTTCATTATTCACATAATTCTTAATCATATTGGGTATAGTGTTTTGGCATCTTTGGATATACATCCATCAAATAATGTTTCTGATTTTTCTGTTTGGCTTGTGGGATCAATCTCGCAATTTCAGGGTCATGTTTTGTAAATCACCTACTGTTCTAGTGTGTTCGTGTTAAGGCTGAGGAAAACCATAATGACCTGAATTTTATGTATAATCACCAGTAGATTTTCCATTTGTCACAGCTGTACTAGATCAATTAAGGCACAACAGGACTTTTTTTTTTTTTTCAGTTGACTGACCATTTCCAACACAGATAAAAACAGAAGAGTTAATTTTCTCCTCATTGAAAAACAGAATTTAATGTATAATTCCTTGCTTTTGTTTAAGAAAAGGATGCATTGTATATGATATGCAAAATGCAAGTGATCTTTAATTCAATAAGTCATGTATGTTATTTCCTAAATCAAGTGGGGCATAAACATTCCTAAGATACTGTCTTAGAAACATTTTTAGACTCGGGTGAGGGGAGAGCGTTAAAAGTCCTACAGCAATGATGACAGCACAAGACAAAAACGTGAAGTGACAGAAGTACTGCCATTAAGTTGATAGTTCAGCTCAGAGAAGAGCTTCTCCTGACTGGAAGGTTAATGGAAAGGGTGGCCCTCGTGTGGGCCTGAAGGGTGTGCAGAATCGGAACAGCCACGGATGAGGAGGACATGCTGAGAGCAGCCTCAGGAGTGGCAGGGAAACAGGACTGGAGAAACTGTGTCTTCTGTCACCCAGAGGACAGTCATGGGAAATAATCTGCAAAGCTCCATGACACAAAGCCTGTGACACGTAGCAATGGACTTGGGCCAGACTTCTCAGCACACCCATGAACCACTGAAGAACCACTGAATGCTTGGGAGCAGAGAAACAGACGTTTTTGACAATGAACTGGAGTGATTAGAACCGGGAAGGAACAGAGTCCATGAGGTAATCTAGAAAAATACCCTTTTTTTTTTTTGAGAGAGAGAGAGAGAGAGAATATTTTTATATTTATTTATTTTTTAGTTCTCGGCGGACACAACATCTTTGTTGGTATGTGGTGCTGAGGATCGAACCCGGGCCGCACGCATGCCAGGCGAGCGCGCTACTGCTTGAGCCACATCCCCAGCCGGAAAAATACCCTTTTAACAGAGAAGAAGAACATCAACCATGGGCCCGAAACAGGACAGTGGTATTCAGACAGCGAGGGGGAGACGGGCATTAGAAATGGGTAGATTGAGAATTAAAGTGGACCAGATCTTCAGCCTGCAGCTGACAGGAACTCAAAGGGAGAAGAGTGGGTTCTGCAGATTCAGAACTCTCCTGTGGTCTTGGTGAGTGACAGGTGAGGGCAGACAGCAGGCTTAAATGACAGAGGTAGCTGGAAATGTAAGAGGTGGACCTAAATCCGCAGTAAAGGAAAGAGCAAAGTAAGGGAGGGAATAAATATATGTGTGTGTGTGTGTGTGTGTGTGTGTGTGTGTATTACATATATATTATGCAACATAGATATACAATAATATATAATATATATTATGAATTACTTTAGTTTTTCAAAATGTGAATTTTTTTAAAAAAATACTTATTTAAAAGAATAAGATTTATTCAGTAATTGAAACACTTTTTGGGGGCAACATACTTATAATAGAGAAATTGTTCCAAGAGAAGAAAAGATTCCCAATATTAACCCTCATCTTTATTTCATGCTTAACTTTAGCAATGATATCAGCATTAAGCAAGGTCTTTAACAAAATATTTATGGTGTTTAATATCATTCTGGTAAACTTGTGATATTTTTTCACCAAAAACTGATGAATTTTTAAATGGAACATGATATACTATAAAATTTTATTGGGATTTAAGAAGCCTGCCTTTTCAACTGCATTTAAGTGATGGTTATCACTGTAGCTTTCTCTCAGGAGTAGTTAGCGTGGAAGGAAGTGCTGATTTGTCTTCTGCAACTGGAATGAACCAAAAATTTCTTGGTCTTCCCTACCATGATAATAACCTTCGCTACATTTAATTTCTACCACTCTAAAATCTGCAGTTATTAATTTTTTTTCTTGTTCTGTTCTCACTGATGTCATGTCCCTGGAAAGCTGGGAAATAACTATTCCTGTGCTCCATGTGGCATGTGTCTCCCCTAAGCTAGAAACATTTGATGAGTTTGTGAGTTCTTGAGTAATGGATCTCAAGCACTGTGGAACATGGAGGAAAAGGGAACTGTGCCCTCCCATTTTGGATAACCGTACACTTTCAGCACTTTTTCTGCATAGCATCACCTCAAAGGGCTACTCTAATTAGTCAAAGAATCTTTCCTGCCGGGTGTGACATTTTCGCAGACATGATGTCACCCTCCAAAATTTCTTGGCTCACTAAAGGAAATATGAAACATGTTGACGTTATGCTGAAGATTAATTGGGTTCTAATTTTTAATTTTGGAAATCTTCTTGGTCTTTCTGAGTGACAGCTGAGATCAAACTTGTGAATATATTGGAATAAATTACCTAAGGGGATACTATCCTCAGGGAATTTGCAATCTTAATAGAGATGTCATGCAAGTATGAGATGGTTTGTAGACCGCATATGGCACACACTTTGTGCTTTGTGTCAGGTTTCACTAGAAGAGATTAAACTAAATTTAGATAGAACTAAACTAAATTATTCTAGTACTTTTGATTTTGGGCATTTGTTCCTGAACTTTCTAGTCTATCTCAAATTTCTGGAAGACTTTTAAAAATTATCTGGCTTTGTGATTTGTTGTTACTATTTAAAATATTAGGATTTTTTTTTAACCTCAACTCAAAATAGGATGGTAGAAATTTTTTATCTTTATAACCAAATCATTATGAGTTAATCTAATAATTACTAATGCACCTATTTTGAAGTTAAATCATATAGTTTTTATTTAAATTTTTTCATAGCTAAGTACAATTCCAAGCTGCTATCTATGAATCACTTTTTAGCCTTGAATTTAAATCTAAAGCTACATTAGTATTACTTAGTACTTCCTTAGCAACATAAATATATAGTGTTAGATTTGTTTCATCTGTGGTAAATGATATAGAGCATGCTTTAATAAAATGTCACATTTATTGAAAGACATAATGCTATCTTATTATTGAGAACAGCATTTCTCTACCTCATTGTAACAATGAGTTTTAGGAGTTGAAACAGATCATCTCTTACACATAGTTTTAAGTGTGTGTGTGTGTGTGTGTGTGTGTGTGTGTGTGTGTATAGGAGAATATTAAAATAAACTACTACTACTAACAAAAAAATAATAAAAATAATGCTGTATGATTTTAGGAAATCATACAGCTTCTTTAAAAAGTCAGAGTGGATCGGGGATTGGGAAGATCAAAGGAAAGCCATACTTAGACATGGAAGCCAGTTGGTGCCAGGACATCTCCCAGGTTAGAAGCCAGACTTCCCTTATCCAGGGCCATGGACAGTCAGCCATAGTCTGGAAGCAGCTTCCAGGAATCAGGTTCCAGGTAAAAGCCTTCATGCCAGTCTGGAGAACAGGTAGCACACTGGTGTGGTAGCAGCCCAGGATCTGGGGTCTTTATATCCCTCTTGCCAAGTCTCCAGAGATGGGAGTGAGGCCAGTGTAGAGTGAAGGATGAGAGACCGCTCCGTGGTGAAGGAAGGGCTGGATGGAAGCAGGCTGACTCTGAAACCAAGCAGCCAGGGCTGGACATAGTGCCTGTTCTCATGAAGGGAGCTGCTGCCCGCAGCCCGCAGGCTCAGTAGCAGGAATAGCACTGCGGCTGCCCAGAGCAAGCTCAGGGCTGATCTTAAAGCCTGGCACCGGTCCTCTGGGGACCTGGTTGAAACGTCATGGCAACGAGGTCCAGAGTCCGTAGGATCCCAGGGGTTGGACCTTGGAGACCAGGTAAAGAGCTCGACTTCAATCCTGTGCTCCAAGGAAAGCCTGTGGAGGTTTCGAAAGGCTGTTCAGGTAATGGGGTTTGCAGTTTGAAAGGGAGGCTACCGCGTCTAGGCAGGGAGTGGAGGGGAGGGAGTACAGAATCATTCCAGACCAGTGATAAGGCCGTGGCTGCCCCAGGTGGGAGCCCACGGCAGCTGGGAGTGGGCGGTGGCCTTGTGTCTGAAAAGAGGATGCAAGATGGACTCCAGAGGCCACGGGACCAGGACTCCCTGAGGGCGGATGTGGAGGAAGGGGAGGAAGGCCAGCCTGGCTTCTGGTCTCTTCTGGGAGGCAATGGTCATCTGCCGACGGCAGGTCTCATTTACAGGCTCTGCAAGTGCGCTCCTGTTTCAGGTCGTCTGAAGGTGGACTGTCCCTTCATTCTCACCCTCTGGTGCCAGTCTCAGGTAAGCATCACTCAGCGAGGCTGCCCTTTCCTCTTGCCACCCAGACCACAGCCGGTGAGATCCAGACGTGTCTTCAACTGATCTCCAGGAGGGAGCCTGCGAATCTTTCGTCCCGGCGTCCTCAGTGTCTGCTGAATGTTTTCGCATGTTTTGTTGGGTGCACTTTATTTCAGCAGTGAAGAAAGATGGCGCAAGGCTTGAAAGCGGGAGACACAAAGGAGCCTTTGAAACGCCCAGCCGCACATGTGCGGAGGTCAGCGCCGAGAGGCCGAGGACCACGCTGGCATCTGCGAGAGTGCCTGCGTCCACAAACACATCTGACATGTCCCGCAGAAAAGCTGAGCCTCGTGATGAAGAAATCTGACTCCAGAACGTAAACCGTGCGATTGGTGCGATGATAGAAGCTGCTTGGATGGAGAAGGCACTCTGGGGACAGGAGCGAGGGGTCCCCCGGCGGGCCCTGCGGTGCAGACTGAGGATCAGGAAGGGACCCAGCCTCCTCTCCCTATCTGCCATTCATCCACCCTGTGGCCCTGGGGAGGTCTTGATTTCTTTATTTATAAAAGGGAGATGGTAATGCTTCGTTGCCTCCATCGCTGTGACATTTAAAGTTTCTCGATTCAAAGTGTTTAACGCATCTATTTTACCTGAAGTACTTTCTTTTTAGAAAAATCTTTAATAAGATCATCTCTTATTTCATTCACGGACCAGTGGAGGATCACCAGCAGCTACTATGGACTGTGCTAGTTGCTGAAAACACGAGAGTGGAGGAAACTGTCCCTGTCCTGGCCTAACGTCACCTAAGGAACTCTAAGTGATATGGGAACCAAAATTTAAGAACTTACAACGTGATTTGCGAAGGCATGGGAAAGGACTGGAGGTCCATCTGAGCTTTATTCAAAGCAGAAACTGTTGGATAAAGGTGAAGTTGTAAAAAGAGGACCAGAATGAACAAAAGGGAATGGGGGATTGCAAGCACCAGGTTCCCAGGGAGAGATGAGCGGTGTGGGGGAGGCAGGGCCCAGCGGGCGGGCGGGACCCCGTGGGTGGGAGGGGCCTGGGTGGGCAAGACCTGAACACTCCAGGAGCTTGGAGGGGCATGGAGAGGTTTTTAAACCATGTCAAGTACTTAGTGAGCACATACACACCTTCACTATACGACCTCACACACACAGTCCTGGCATTTGCCATTTTAAAGGGCTGTGATACAGAGTTGACCTGCTTTTTACTCCCTTTGACCTCTTTCACTATAGCTTGACTGACCTTGATATAGACTAGAATGCACAGACTCAAATCGGGCACTGTGGTGACTTTTGACTTATATGGATGTGGGCCTATAGAAACACCATCTCAATCAAGCAGAAAATGATCATTGTTCCCCATATTTTTCCATTTTTTCTTTCTTTTCTTTTTTTCGATGCCTGCCTCCCAGTCTCATTTCCCTAGGAAAATTCTGATCTCATTTTTGTCACTGTAGATTAGTTTGAATTTTCTATAGTTTTATATTAATGGAACAAGACAGAATGTCCTCTGCTTATTTTTTTTTTTCAGACTTCTTTTTTTTTTTTTTTTTTGGTGCTGGGGATTGAACCCAGAGGTGCTTTACCATGTAGTGACATTCCCCGGTCCTTTTAATTGTTTTATTTAGACATAGGGCCTTGCTAAGTTGCTTAGGGCCTCACTAAGTTGCTGAGGCTGGTCTTGAACTGGCAGACCCCTGCCATACTTCCCAAGTCACCAGGATTACAGACATGCACCACCAAGCACAGTTTTTTTTCTTTTTCTTTTTCTTTTTTCCCCCCAGACTTCTTTAATGTTGCATGAATGTTTGAGATTGACCCAGGCTGTTACTTGTGGGAATCATCAGTCCTTTCCCAGCACTGAGTGGTGGTCCCTGGTATGTTGTACTACAATTAGCTCTCTGTCCTACTGGTGGACAGGGGTCTTCTTTCCACTTTAGAGACAACATTACTCCTGCTCACTTCTATGGGCAGGTCTCAGTCACGTGGCCACTCTGAATCTCAGGAAAGAAGGGAACATGTTTTTGAGCTGATTTGCTGTGAAATAGAATGAAAGGGATATGTCTCCATCCCAGTGTGTGAACATTCATGGGCGAAGTTTAGCCTGATACATTTGACTGTTTAAATACATCAAGAATCTCAAGGGCACAGGAACTCAAGTCTAAAATGGTGGGAACTTGTGTGGCCTCCAAAGTGCACTGGAAATCCTCTTGTGCCACATACTGTGAAAGAACTTTCCCCAGCAGCAGTCCAGGAAGATTCCTCCCTCCAAGGCTCTTTCAAAGCGAGGTTGGAATTCAGAAGTCATTTCATGCTGTATCCTCTCCAGTCTTGTTCCATTTTCATGATTTATAAAGAGCAAATTCTGAGTTCCTGTACAATGTAAATATCCTTTTAATTTACCATCCATCAGTAAGATTGCAAGGGAGGGCATTCACAGGCTGGCAGAGTGTGGTGTGACCTAGGATGGCAGGTCCCCTGGCTCTGTGCTACTTTATATACATTATTCAAACATGAGAGTCATATCAACCTCCAAATAAAAATGTTCTTGAAGGCCTTTTTAAAAATTAAAACTTCAAGACAGTGATCAAAACCTGAAACTTTCTTTTAGAAATGTAATGTCAATCAGTAAGAGTTTACTTATTTAAACCACCTGCACATCTGTTACGTCATAGTAAAATCATCACCCAAAGAAAATCATGCTAAAATAATCTACATTTTTCATCCTTACATGTTAAATTATCCCTTCTGGATTCGCCTCCACCTTCCCACCCTCTAATGATCATAGATTTGGAGAAGCATTATCAATACCATTTAATTCTGGAGTGAAAAAGACGCAGGAAGGTGTTTAAATGGCGAACTCAGAAACAAAGCAGTGTAATCAGTCACATCAAAAACCCAAACTGCTCTAAAATGTCCAAGGAACTCTTAATCCTTTCTCGAGAGTTTGAGATATTATTAATTTTTGCCTTGTTCATTTTGTACAACTCAATGAACTACTTCAAGTAAATGGGTAAAATTAAAAATCATTTCTTGGACCACATTTAGTGGGATGAGAGCAGTGAGGAGCCTTTCCCATTAAGTTCCCGCGGCGCAGTGAATAGATTAGCCTGCTGTTGCCACCTCCACGTGGATCAGCATGAGGCAGCACCAATGAGAATGGAGTTGTTTACCCATCCTGTCCTAATTGGCCCCTCAGGCCACTGCCAACAGAACCAGCTTTCTGATTCTAATAGTAATGAAGGCCCTGGTATCTCATGCCAGTGTCTGAATGGTGGCCCAGCCTGGGCCTTGCCAGTAGAAGCAGCAGTGGTGTTTAATAAAGATGAGTGTCTCGCAGAGCACTGCTCCGGAATTAACTCTGCAATCACTACTTCTTCCTCACCACTTCATCTCACGAGTATTACTAAAGTTTGAAAATTATATCAAAATATTCAAATATGTGACTTAAAAAGTTACTCAAGGCTTCGCATTTTAGCATATTTTATGGAGTGAATGAAAGACAACTAAATGCATTGGATAGCATCTAAAGGGGCCTGAAACACAGCATTTGTTTTTGCTGGAGGTGTGGAGCAGGAGTAGCTGGAAAATGACCTGTGCCTTCTTCTCCCGTCTCCCACACACCTGATACATAGACCTATAGGCGGGCATCTCTGATGGTGCAGTGTGTGGCCCACGCTCCCTGCTGAGTTCCAGCATGGAGAGCTTGGTGGCTTGGGGAGTTGCTCCAGAAAACCCAAGTCCAGCTGCTCACATTCTGTGTCTCCACCATCTTCATGGTTCAGCTCACACACTCTCTGGTCTCTTCTTAATTTGTGTGATCCACTGCAGCCAAACCTTCACACACACAAATCTCTGGCTTTCTCTGCCTCTATTTTTGCCTCTCCTCTTCTTTAGCAAATTATTTCTATGACGAGAATCTAGATGTTACCATTACCTACCTGTACCCGAGACTTGAGAATCATTGAATCTCTCACCCTGCTTGTTCATTTTCCATCTTTCCTCGGGGTACTCTTCCATTGCACAATTTCCAGTGTGTTGACTGACCCCATCTCCCAGCCCACCATTCTCTGTCCCCTTGATGGCTTATAGAATAATTTCAGTTGCACACTCATCAGAACATTCAACTTTTGCCCTTTATATTATCTGACTTTTGAAAATCAATATTAAAATCAACCCCAATATTATCTCCTCAATCTTGTTTTTGATTGAAAAAAAATTTAGTGGAGATTGTTGAGTCCAGTATCAGTGTTCTTATGTGAAAAGCAAATTATAACACAGCTACTACAGTGGATAAAATTTGAAGAACATACTCAAGTATTAGCAAGGGTGTGGAACACACATAATTTGTGGTCATCAAACTTAAATAGTCACCTTTGAATGTGGTTTGGCGGCTTCTTTAAATGCTAACATTTCAGCTATCCTATTTAGGAAAGTTGATCTAGCAATTGACCTCCCAGGTATTTACTTAAATGAAAAAAATCATTTAATATTTATAGCAATCTTATTTTTAATAGTGAAACATTAGCCACAACCCAGCAGGATAATGGATAAACAAATGGTGCTATATCCGTGAAGTGTAGACAACACTGTACTTTCTAGAAAAGAAAACCTGACTAATGCTTACACCACCACCAATAAATCACAGTCACAAGACAGGGTGTCTAAAAGCCAGACATGAAGGTGTGCATATTGTATGATTTTGTCTCTATTAAACACTAGAATGAGTTAACACAAACTATGGTAAGAACATGTTGGGACAGAGAGGAAAATTCGTTCTGTGATGGAAAATTTGTGTAATTTGGTGAATTGTCATGTGGATAAATACATTTGTCAAATCTCTGCAAAGTATATACAAGATATGTGCTTTTCATATTGTTTTTTTAAAATATTTTTTCAGTTGTAGATGGACACAATATCTTTATTTTTATTTATTTATTTTATGTGGTGTTGAGGATTGAACCCAGGACCTCACATGTGCGAGGCGAGAGCTCTACCACTGACCTCCAACCTCAGTCCTCATATATTTTTTAATAAAAATTTCCAGTTAAAAATTTAAAGTGCCTCTGCTTTAAGTTTAATTAACTTTCAGGGACTTTGCTTTTATCCAGATACCTCTGCTCTTTCAATTTTGCCTCTCTCTCCCTCCCTTAGGATCTTCTTTTCCCTGTTTATAAATATAGAGAAACATCTTCTTCCTTTAAATTTATTACCATATGACCCAGCCATCATCAAGAGACACATTTTTATTCACATTTTGGCAAACTTTTTGAGACAACAAAATCAACTTGGTTGGCTGCAGACCTTCTAGTACTAGTACATGCACTGCCACCAGGTTTGATTCCCTGTGTTCTACCAAGTCCCAACACCACGCCTGCACTGACAGCTACACCTCCACCCCCTCCATAATCCTCCTTTAAATTCTCTGTCTTGGCTTGGTGGTTATTCCCGAGGTTTTGTTCTGGAAACTTTCTCTTAATGTATAATAGCTAATACTTGTGTTCCCCAGATTCTGCCCTTGTCCCTCTTAGGGACATAGAGAGAAAACATACTCCAACATTTAAATATCTGGATTATCTGGCCGCCTTTTGCCTGAAATCCAGATTGCAGATTTGTAAGGTGGTGTTCTTCTCGCTGGTCCCACGTGGACCTCAGAATCACGACCTGTGCTGAGCTGGTCTGGCCTTGCCACTGGCCTGTCTCTTCCATCAGCACTACTGTCCTTCTTGCCATGGTTCCAGCAGCTCCAGACCATGTGAAAAACCAGCGTCAAGGTCAAAACCCACTCTTGGTCGGTGCTGATTCCCTCTCCCACACTCGCTGAGACTTGGGCTGTCTGCCACCTTTACTGCTCTTGGGGAAATCTTATTAGAACAACTTATTGCCCTCCATCCTTGACTCTGCCTGGTCCTGACCCTCATCTTCTCTCGCTCAGATTTCAGCAAGTGCCTCTGAGTCATCCTGTCCTCTCTCTTCTTACTTCCACCAGGCTATCTTCTGCCTCACCAATAGAGTCATCTTCTTTCTGCTGAAGATCCTGTTGTGATTTTCCTCCTGGATCTTTGAGTGGCTGTTTCACTACCCTGCCTACTTCACATGCCAAGTAGGGTTCATCACATCTGGCCCTCACGTACATGAGCACGTCCCACCGTAAGCCAGCTCTTCCTTCTTTGTCTACAGAACCCAATTGTTTTATTTTGCTTTGGGGCGCTGTGAGTGAACCCAGCTAGGCATGTTCTACAGCAATGAGCCACACCCAGCCTCATGTTCATGAGAAGGGCCAAGGGACCCCCTTAGCTCGGGAGAGCTGGGCTGAACTCTTTGCTCAGGGTTCAGCATGTGCTCCTCTTTGGTTGTGCAGAGCATTTGGGAAAACCTCTCAGGAGCTCGGGCAGAGCTTTTCCTCTCTGACTAAAGCCACATCTCCTTTCATTCAGCTTTTGAGTACTGTGGCTTGAGAACACAAGCATGTGTTGATCCTGCAGTCCAGCTGCAGCCACACTGCAGCCACAGGAAGAATACTTGGGTGTACAAAGATGCCATCTCCATGCCCCCATGTAGCTGAATCCCACTAGGGACATGTCAGCTCTAAGATAGTTTTTATGTGAAAAAAGACACCTCTTATTTTTAAACTCCCATTAGTCAAATAAATGCCTTCCTGAGCAACCTCTGTCTCCTAGATGTGACCTCTAATACCCCCTCCTCCACATTCCACCTCCAAGTCTCACCAAAGTGTCACTGTGTCTAGGGCACAGTGTGTCCCATTTTGCATTTGAAATTATCACACTGGACTCTTAGCTTGGAATATCCTTCTCTATCGTCTGGCCTTGTACTCATCCTTGAATATGTCCTTCAAAAGGCCCCCTCCAGAAATCCTTTCACCTAACGCTGGCCAGGGGGCTCCACATGTTTCACTAACCCTTTATTACATACATGGGTGTGTATGTACACAAATGCGTAACATGTACGTATTTATTCATTCTGGATTTTTGTCCTCCTTTTATTCATTAATTATTGTTAATTTATTATTTATTTGTTCCCCCAAAGATTCCTTATGTTGTCCCCAAGGACTGCATCTTATTTATTCATAGAGCTGGGGTGGTCATCCATAATTGTGGAGTACAGAATAGGGCAAGGAGGGCGAAGTAAACCCTCCTCTGTGTAGGCATTTCTACCAATCTCTCCATTTGCTCTTGAAAAACACAGTGGTATGCTCTCTGCCTAGGCAAGCAGTGGACATGCCTTTGCCAACAATGGTTTTGATGGTCTTAGGCAACTTTATAACTTATCCTGACCAGTACTGAGTCCTATCTGCAGATCCATTGCAAGTTGTGAAGGGATTTATTTCGTATCTATGGATTTTGCACATATTCTCATTTATTTTGTGTTTGGTTTCCAGATGAAGAAATCATTGACGCTCTCAAAAATTTCCATGCTAGGCATGCCTCCAGGTTCTGAGTGATTAAGCACACGGAGTGCTTTCTCTGCATTGATTTTGTATTCTAATAAGGAGTATGTCCGATACACACAGCTGCAGTTAACTAAGTGCTAATATACAGGGTGGTCAGGTAGCAAACATTTTTGTCATCTTTTTCTAGAGCATATTCTATTAAAGACATTTGTCTTCAGGATACAAAACTACCAAATGTCTGTCTAGCATGTGACACACTAAAATAATTCTAAAAATAATACTTTCTTAAATAAAGGGTACCAATATTTTATAGATAATCACAAGATTTTTAAAAAATCACCTGTCCTCAGGACTGTGACGATGGCTAAGGAAAGAGCTACCATGCTTACATCTGCTCCAGAGCAGAACAAGAAAGTTGGACTGATGCCTGAAGGATTCCATGTCCCCCACCACTGTCAAACAATTGGGTGGATTTCATAAGTTAAATTATTCCTGAAAATTACAACGTATTTCTTGAATGTATTGTGGGAAAAATTCAGAGTGCAGGAGCCACGGTGGGTTTTCAGCAAGTCATTGTTGTCTTCCCAGATCACTTCAACATGTGATGTAATTTACCATTCTTCTATCTTCATAATCTGGTTTCTTGTTCTGATTTCTTCTAGCATATTCTATCTCCTTCCAAAGACCTATGTGTTCTACTGGAAAAATTATAGCCCAAACCTCTCCGAAAATTGACATAGTCATTAAAACAGAAATACGGTTCTCATCTATCAAACATCTGCACACTAAGCACTGTAACGTTTGTGTACATCTATGTGTGTCCCTCTGGGACAGAGTGTGACATCCCTTGTCCTGCAGAACTCCCTTGCTGAAGGCTTCTCGGGGACCACCTCACCTCCTCAGGAACAGAGGATAAGTAGAAAAGAACCAGCAAGTGGCCAGGCAAAGGGACCACAAGAAAGCAACACTTCCACAAAGCAGGGCTCTCAGAAGCCACAGGAAGACAACACAAGATGAGCACAAGTTAGCAGAGTTCATAAGACACGGGGACAGCAAGCCCTGTGGTCCAAAGCACACCAAAGCACTCAGGTGGCATGGAACACTGAAGAGCTGATGTCGCTGGAAACTCAGGAAATTTCAAGAAAATAACATTATTAACAAATTCTTACGCAGTGCTTATTATGGGCTAGGAAATACTATAAGCATTTTACATTTTAATGTCTGCTGTCACCCTATGAAGAAGATAGGCATTCTAATTAAACACGTTGACAGAGATGAAACAGAGCATAGTTCAATTACTTACCAAAGCAGAAACCTAAGATTCTGATTCTGGTAGCCTGAATTCATAGCTGTACTTTAATTCATTACACTATTCTCTAGAGGAGAGAAAAAGATATATATTTAAGCCAAGATTTATGAATAATATAAGGTAAAGAAAAAATTTAACTATGGGGAACCAAGGAAAAATAGTATATAAATAATTGATATTTCTGAGGGAAAAATAGTGGCTACAACATTTATAGATATTATTTAAGAAAACTTTTCAAAAGTAGGAGCAACTTGACTCTATGTACTAAATACATGTTTGTATAAAGTTATCCTTAAAGATTTATCTGTAGCTTCTAGATTATGCTTAACGTGAGAGGATAACATAAATTTATTTAGTAAACACTTTATATATGACAAAAAATTGAAGCAATATTCAAATCTGAGGCTTATCTCAGGGGAATTAAAAATCTTCAGGATATGCAGGCAGAAAATTAAGCCATCTATAGACAGGATGACCCAGGCTGAACAAGGAGTTCTCTTCTGCAATATTTAGCAATAAAAGATAGTGGAACTATGCTTATTATTTCTTCAAGAAAATAAACTAAAAATAGAAAAGACAGTAGAATAAATCAGACATAACTTTCCTATGTTTATAGACGAATGTATGACCAGTGTAAGCCCACATTATGTACAACAATAAGAATGGGAAGTTATACTCCATGTATGTATTATATGTCAAAATATGCTCTACTGTCACGTATATCTAAAAAGAATTATTAAAACTTAAAAATATAACTAGAGATTTTTCTAAGGCAAATTCTACTTTAAATAGAAGGGCAAGCGATAAGTTATTTTGGGTTGCAGACATGAAGACAAGAAATATATTTCCCATGAGTAGTGTATTTTCCATGAGTGAAGACCAGAGGGCAAAGCTTAAATGACCAGAAATACATGGAGAAACTGGCAAAAGATGTGAAACGTGCCTTTTCCTCTGAATGTAGGTTAGGATCCCACATCATTTTTTTTTTTTGCATAAATTCACCTTTAAAGCTTTGTCTGCAACTTCCAGGATATGTCTTATGTAGAAGGATGAATTAGGTCTTGCTTGGTAAACACTTACTCATGGTTCAACAGAACTCGGAGCTCTTTCCTCCGGGTGGCATACGAGAGTACTTCCAAGCTCCAATGGATTAGCCAGTGGGCTTGCTCTGTTTAGTGCCCCCTGAGCAGTAGTGAAAAGGTGACTTCCAGAAGGTCTAGAGTCAAAGCCAGGCTTTCCCTCCTGTTTCCTCAGACACCAGCTCAAGAAGGAAGGGCAGCCAGCAAGGATGAGCGCCTGTGGTTTCCAGTTGGAAAATCTCAGCGTAGTTTACCAGGAATGGCTTTAGTTAGTATGTATATCACTAGGCCAATCCAGACAGCAGCTTATGCATGAAGAAAGGTGAGTTCCGAATCTTAGCTTTATACATTTTTGCCTGTTTACAGATTTTTTGAATTTCTTACTTCATGATTCTATGTTTTACATTTGTAATTATGTTAATATAATCTTCCCAAAGCATAAAATTCCACTTTTGTAGAAGTGTGTCTGTTTTTTACTCATATTCAATTAGTTTATACTGTTTAATTAAATTGTCTAATTATACTAACAAATATTTACTTATTTTAATAATGAACACCACCCACTCTTGGTAAACAGATAGTGGGGAGGGAGGGAGGGTTTTCCAGAGAGAAATATACCAAGAGCAAGTTACCTGCAGTTGTAGATGCCAGTGTGTTTCATAAAAGGAAGGAGAAGTTTGTGGGTTAAATGGAAGTTGGTTAAGACAATTCCAATTATAAATATTCACTCAATAACATACCTTGCAGCCATTTTAGCATTAGATACATTTTGTGCATCTATCTACAAGTGTGTACATACATTAACACTGTTTTTTGTGTGTATATGTGCACATAAAAATGGCTATAAGCTGTTAATATTTCCTTTACAGGAAACCAATCAGGAGATATACACACACACACACACACACACACACACACACACACATATATGTATGTGTGTGTAGTTAATGTATATAACATATATAAATATATATAACATATATATGTATGTATATGATTTAATGCACATATATGCATATGTATATTTAATAAACATATATGTATATATACTTAATGTTTAAAATAGATTTAAAATGTTTTAAAAATTTACTTGTTCTCCAAATTTTATGTTTTTAAGCAAAAATTTAAAAATAAATATTTTCAACTATAGCCAGGCAGTCATGGGAAATGCCATTCATTATCACGTTACCTAACACAGCCATCTGCAAGTTCATAGGTTCACAACAGCAGTTTTGGTACACACAGTTAAATATTAAAACATCACCTGTGCTGTGCTCTGGCAAGGACCAATGTGTCCTGACCATAGGAGATGATTGTTGAGTGCATAGTTGTTTATTTCTCTGGTCAAAAATAATAACATTAATGAAGCAAGGGATGTCTTTAGCAGAGTAGAAAGCAATTTTCATCACAATCCCTGAATTCACTTCTATTGAATGAAAGTAAGTCTGTTGTTTGTTGTTTTGAGGTGGGAGTGGAGGACCTGGAGCTCTAAGGAGAATAGATCTATGCTGGGGCAGCAGCTTTGCCTGGGCAGATGCTGGACGGGATAATGCCAAGGGCCTCCTTTGGTAGGAGCGCACAGTAGCATTCAAGTCTAGAGTAGTTGCTCTCCGCCTGTTCAGTCTGAATTCAGTTACAGGGCTGCCTTCCCAGCCCTTCTCAGACCTCTCCCTTCTTTTCCTTGACTACAAACCCTGATAGCTGCACTTAAAAATTAATCCAACTCTCTGTTAACTAGGGCTAACAGTAGTCTTGTTCTTACCACTTCATCCTTTTAGTGATCGGAGCTAAACATCTTCAGGAAGGGGTTTTAATTAACCTAAGAATGGCTTGGAAATTATATTTCCTTATTGTGTTATGTGCTTTCTACACAGTGTGATTTTTTTTTACTTTAAACATATTTTAGGTGCAATGTTTTTCTCATTACTTTCAATAACAAATTTCTAATCCGGTATCACCTGATTTCTGGGCACTTCAGCAAGAAGAATTTCTGCAGTCTAAAAATAAATGCATCTAATTGACCTTTTCTCATTAGAACAGAATATTAAAAATAATGATAAAAGACAGATTTTTAAAGGTCTACCTAAAATTAATTCTTTATGCAAGTGCTTGTTTTGTATAAATTTGGTCAGATGGTTTAAGAGATCGTATCCTTTACTCAGGGCCTCTGAATTAGCCAGAATGGTTCTCTTCATTTATTAGTATTCTAAACTGACATTTAGGGGCTGGACACTTACAAAGAATTACCATTAGCCTAGATTTTACATCCTTTCTCTGCCAATTAAACTCAGATTAAAAAAAGAAAATAGCAAAAGGGGGGAAAACGGTAAAATTTTGAGTAGTTGATACTAAGTCGGGTTCTCTCTGGTGAGCTTGTGAGTGCTGTTTCAGTAAAGTGAAGGTCAGAGAATACATAGTCATCCCCTTCCTTTAAATATATTGGACTTGAATTTGCAAAACTATTTTAGGAATTCTTATTTACGTCACTCTGGGAAGACTTATACTTTTTGCATGTTGATAAAATATGGTGAATTGTCTGGGATGCATCTCCTTTATTCTAACTCTATTATTTGTGACTGTGCCACATTCATGATTTCTGTGAATAATGTTCTTTGTGCAAGATGACGTGACATAGTAAACTCTGGGCTGGGATTCAGAATACTTGGGTTTGGGGACCCTCTCTAACATGCATTTTTAATGTGATTATATTTAATGTGATTATATGCCTTTTCTAAATTCCAGGTTTTTGATCTGAATAACTGGAATGGTGTATTTGATTTGTGTTTTCTTAAGAGCACAGACTCCCCCCACACAAAGACAAAGCAGTATCATGCTGTTTTAAGGGTAAAATACAGTTCTGGAAACATGCTAGACCCAAGAGAAAGGGAATCTTTGCTGTAAAATCCTCTTTTCTCTTGTGACATCCCAGATGTGCATTCTCTTCAAGGTGCACTAGCTGAGTGTAGGAATTTGGCTTCTTCTGAGACCATATCTCCTTCAGGTTTCCCTTAGGTCCATGTCCTACTAATCCAGGAGCCTGGGCATACTACCTTACAGAAAAAGAGACTGCATACATGACCAAGGCTATGGACCTGAAGTAGGTAGAGCTCCTGAATATTTTTGGTTATTCTAATCATGTGAGCCATTAAAAGAGGAGAGCATTCACCAGCTAGAAGCAGAGAAGTGTACCTTTTGGGGCAGTCATAGGACCCCAGACAGGAGCAGGACCTGCCATGCTGCTCCTGGCAGGGATGTAGAGAGGACCAGGAAAGCTTTAAGGAACTGTGCTCAGGCTTGGTGGACAGCCAGCAAAGTAACAGGGACCTCCGTCCCACAGCTATAGGAACTGCTACCAGCCAACACCCTGATGGAGCTTGGAGGTGGCCAGAACACTAAGGGGCCAACACCTTGGTTTTGGTCTGTGAGACCTGGAGCAGAGAAACCGTTGCAGCCAATCTAGGCCTCTGACCTGGGGATCTCCGGATTGTACAGCTTCAAGCCCTGTGTTATGCCGACTTGGCAGGGCAGCAATAGATAACCAATCCAGAGACAGCCCAGCACCTCCAGAATGAGCCAAAGTGGCATCCTGCTTCAATATCTGGGGCTCAAAAGCAATCATGCTACCATACTCCTCAACCAAGAGGCTGCAGACCTTAAAACAGTACTGAGGAGCTCAGACTTCATAGAATTAAAACTTATACAGAAATATTCTGTTTGCAGAGCCAAGCCCACATGACTGACACGAAAACTTTGGGATCATCACAGCAGAGGAATTAGAGCTCAGCTTTTGTGGTTTTAGGACGATTCTAAATAAAGCTGCAGCTTAGACTCTGGAGAGATGTTGAAGCAGCCTCTTACTGACTGGATCAATCTTCACAGTGTCCCTGTGTTTTTGTAAATGATGTATTGGACTTCTCCACAGGGCCAGATGTGGATGTAGACTTTTATTCGTTAGACGGGAGATTATAGAGAACTCTCCGTACAAAAGGGTTCACTCTGGATTTCATTAAGGAACAAATGTTCTGGGGCCAGTCCTGGGGCTTCAGTGGGAACCCAGGCTCAGAGCACAGCTCTCTCCTTCTCTTTTCCAGGTCAGAAACATCAGCGCTGCTGGAGACGGTCGGGTCTCCTGTCTACCCCCTACTGGCCCTCCAGGCTGCCCTTGGAGTTCAGCTGGTCCCCAGCTGTCCCTGCTTCCTGCCTCCCTGGCAGCCACATCCCTGGTCCACCTCCGCCGGGCGGTCGAGGGCCAGGACAGACAGTGGCTCCTCCTTTTGGATCCTCATCCCTGTGGCTTTCTGGTCTTCCGGTAAGGACCCGGAATTTCCAGTTGGGGAGTGGATTAATTTTGTGAAGCCATTTCCCCTGATTTGGCAACTTGTTTTCCTGTCCCCCACAGCGATTCCTCTGGCTCTCACTCATAGCCTGGTCAAGAGGCATCTTCTGTTCTCTTGGGCATGACTGTGAATCGCAGGGGGAAGGGACTGGAATTTTTTATTTCTACCTCGGCGTTCATCTGACTCCCCTGATCTGAATAATAAACAATGAGTGCTATACAGGGAGGCACTTTAGTTGTACTGATTCTAAATTTATTGCCTTTTCAATTTTATAGTATTCTTTTTGCTCAATGCATAATGCATAGTTTCATTTTTGGCAGTCTGAATGTCTACCAGGACACGGGTCCAGAAACCCAGCCCTGGTGGTGATCGATAAACAAGAAGAGCTTTTTGCCAGTCATTAGTCTCCACGTTTTCTTCTTTCTCAGCAACATGCTCTTTAAAGAAAGGCAGCGAGTGAGTGAAAACCGTTAACTAATGCAAGACCTGCGGGTGTTATTGCCAGTCTATTTACTCCTCTGTTGAAAACTTTTGGTTTTAATCAAACCTTTCAAAACCTCTTTTTTCTTTTACAAGGATCAATACCTTCGTACACGCAGTGGGGTAGACCCTTTCTGATAGCTACATTAAAAGTTTCTAAGGAATCATTTGGTTATTGATGTTACAGTCCAACAGCTGAACAGAATTTGGTGGAGCGTAATTTTGGTTGCACCAAAACGTGAATTTTGCTTCTCACAGTGTTTAAAGAGTTTTTGCGAGAATTTCATTCATATGTCTTCTCTTGACATTTAATACAGTGCTTCTCTGTTTTAGTTTGGATGTCCCAGGGGGATGTTGATATTTGGATTCTGATTTGGTAGGTTGAGGATAAGATTAGAATTCTGCATTCCTGATGCTCTGGAAGAAAGACCCGCTCTTGCTCTGATCAGTGTCTAATACATGGGTTGGGAGCACCAAGCCGACTCCCGGGCCATATGGTTCTCTTCTGGTTCTGCTAGTCAGTGGCAGGGTGACTTTGTGTGAATCATTTAAATTTCCCAAGTCTTAGTTTATTCATATATAATATTATCATTATTGTTTTTAGCTAGAATAAGATGGAATTAGGTATATAAAACACTTTGTTGCAAGCCTAGTCCCTAGGAAACACTCAATAAAAGACAGTTACCATAATTTATGTTCTCATTCTGTCTTCCAATTGTGCACACCTATACGAGCTTTCTATTTATCTGCTCAAAATAGCACCAAGCAGGAAACCATCCAGGGCTTGTGTACCAGGCATTCTTGTAACAGTGAGAAGGATGCCATTAGTGTCTGCTCTCAAGATACTGCTGGGCAGCAGAAGTCTGCACAGGGGGACGAGAGCTATGAACGAATGCTCATCTCCAACCACTGAACTCGCCTGCTGAAATCCACAGCCCAATGTGGCTGGAGAGGAGGCCTGCAGGCAGGGATGAGGTCATGAGGGTGCGAACACATCAGATTAGTGCTCTTTCAAAGAGGTGGCAGAGAGCCCGTTCCTGTCCCTGACCATGCGAAGTTCAGCAGAATCACCGACTGCTCTCTGTGACTAGAAAACGGGCCCTCCAACACCAAATGAACTGGCATCTCAGCCTCACGGCCTCCAGAACTGTGAGAAAAAAGCTCTGCTGCTTCTGAGCGCCCTGATCCTGCTGCAAGCTGAGTAGCCTTTAACCAAAGTGCTTGGGACCAGAAGTGTTTTAATATCAGATTGTTTTTATATTTGGGGATATTTGTTTATACATAATAATAAGATAACTTAGAGATCAGACTCAAGTCTAAAATGAAGACTTTATTGATGCCTGAAGTTTATTGATGTTTTATCTATGCCTCATCTAGGTAGCCTTACGGCATTTTGATGTTGCTAGTGTGCCTGAGTTTTGCCCACACGGGGTCAGGTGTGAAATATTGCTCTCATAGTATCACTTCAGGTCTCAAAATGTCACAGTGCAGGCATTTCAGACTTTGAATTTTGGGTACGGGTTCCCAACCTCTAATCATTTCATAGGCAACCTGAACTCACTGTGGCTCACTGGCATCTTTCCATGCCTAAAGCAAGTGGCCTGAGCTGGCTGGGCCATTAAGAAAGTGTCGAGAACAAATGATGTCAGTACAGATATGGGGATGACAGGTATGTCTAGAGACTCCTGTGCTCCAGGATGCTATTTAAGAGTAGGTGCGCTTTCGGGGAACTTTACGTGTGAGGGCACTGAGAGAGTTCGGACTGGTTCAGCGCTGTTTATACAAATATTGCCTTTCAGGGCATGTGCCACTGTCCCCCTGATGTGTCATTTAATCTACCACACTTGTATGGCTCTTGGTAATTAATAAAGCATTTAAAGAACTTACTTTTATTTCATCTGCATACTTGCTTGCCCTGGGGGAGAAAGGCCCCATTTTTCTTTCTATGGTTGAGTATAATGAGGTGTAGAGGGGCCTGGAAACCTGCCTATTCTGGTAAGTGGTGGAGCCTCTGCCAACAGGTCCAAGGTATTCCCACTGCCTATACCACTTACAGAATTCAAAACATAATTTGGATGCTCATAATTCACAGCAGATTAGACTCCACTGGAATATTCTTCTCTATGACTATGGTGGTGTGGAGAGGATTATGTTCTCTAACCACTTCATACAGATCGAATATTCTTTATCCAAAAAGCCTAGGATCAGTATTTCAGATTTCTGAATTTTGGGATTTTGGAATATTTGCATACTCTTTACCAATTGAGTATGCTTAATTGGAAAATCTGAAATCTGAAATGCTACAAAATCTGAAACAGTTTGAGCATCATAACACCACTCAAAGAGTTTTGGGTTCCAGATCATTTTGAGTTTTGGGTTTTTCAATTAGGGATGCACACAAGAAACTCTTACTTTTTTTTTTTTTTTTTTGAGGGAGTACTGGGGATTGAACTCAGGGACACTCGACCACTGAGCCACATCCGCAGGCCTATTTTGTTTTTTATTTAGAGACAGAGGCTCATTGAATTGCTTAGTGCCTCGCTTTTGCTAAGGCTGGCTTTAAACTCAGGATCCTCCTGCCTCAGCCTTCCAAACCACTGGGATTACAGGGGTGCACCACCACACCTGGCAAAACTCTTTTTTTCTCAAAAGAAGAGGGAAAAAATGCAAGAAGGAAGCTGAGCTGAAAGTCAGAGAATATCATGGACATTTTGGTCATGGCCAGTTGTACCATTGTAGCAGATCAAAATCCTCAAATTATCAAAACACTTACAGAACTTTTGTTTTATTTTTAATGTAGGCTGAAAAAAAAAGAGGAAAGGATAGCAGAGACATACAGAGAGCTGAGGGTTGGTCAAATCCATCATAATACAAAGGTATTTTCTTGCTTTTTTTTTTTTTCCTGCCTTGCCACATTTGTTTCCCATCATCGCTTCATAGAAAAATAGAACTTTAGATTTGCAGGGATCACCATGCAGTTGGTT
Source organism: Urocitellus parryii (assembly GCF_045843805.1). Lineage (NCBI taxonomy): Eukaryota > Metazoa > Chordata > Mammalia > Rodentia > Sciuridae > Urocitellus > Urocitellus parryii. The sequence goes on from NC_135532.1 coordinate 6,054,975, forward strand.
CATTTTCTGTAAATCAACGGCAGTGGCAGAGTGGTGGAGTGGTCAGTTGAAGATGTCCATGAGAAACCACTCCTCATCCCAAGTCCATTTCTCATTCTCTTTATGGGAGCGCCCCTCCTGCCTGCCTGGCTTTTCGTTCTGCATTTCAGAATGAAAGAATGAAGGAGCCATGGGTTTGCTAGCGCCCGCCCTCAGTGGTGGAATGTGCTCAGTGGGCTGAGCTGCCTCAGGAGTTGGCTCTTGTTTCTGTTTCTTGTTTGTTATGTAAGACTTCTTTGCCCTGTTTCTTCTGACATTGCATTTTGGTAGCAAATATGGATATGTCCTTCAGCTGGACAAATTTCAAGATTTTATTTGGTGCTCACTGGGTGGTGGTCGAATCATGTGACCCAAACTATCCAATTAGACTTTTTCACTGAGACTGATAGAAGCACGGTGGAAGAGGCTGAGCTGCAAACGTGAAGAACCTGCCACGTGGGGCCAGGGCGTGTTGGAGGCAGAGCAGCCCTAGGAACGGGCTAAGCCCCTTCCTCCTCTTGCAAGAGGAGCTCTCTGTGGCTTCGGTTGTTGGAGCTGCATGTCAGTTGGGACTCTTAGTTGCTAATGTATTGCCAATGGGACTTGAGGCAGCCATCGCGGTATTTGATTTTTAAAAGTTTTGTCAAAGGCTCCAAGCACTTTTTATAGTCCAAGCTGCATTCAAAATAACTATCTTCTTTGGGGCTGGGGTTGTGGCTCAGTGGTAGAGCGCTCGCCTACACATGCAAAGCCCTGGGTTCGATCCTCAGTACCACATAACCATAAATAAAATAAAAGTACTGTGTCTAACGACAACTAAAAAATAAATATTTTTTTTTTAAAAAATAACTATCTTTTCCCCAAGTGGATACATAATTCACTACATCATCTTTGATTATCCAATAACTGTCATGCTTTTCTCTGTCAAAATGTTCTCCTGTCGGACCAGCACCGCCCACGGTACCACACCCCATGCTGTACTCAGAATTACACTTTTAGTGGGGAAAAATGAGGCCCCCGGGGAATAAATAAATTTGAATGAAGAAAACATGTAAGGAAGGATTTGGAATCCAAGGTGTATTGAGAAGACCCCGCGTTGCCTGGGCAGTGACAGGTGAAGATCCTTTGTGTAGAGTAAAATCAGGGATACCTATAGGGGGGTGGAAAAAGTTTGTTGAGGGAGCCAGGAGTCATTGAAAATAAGCTGATCAGTAAACAAAGGGCCCATCAATTAACTCGATTTCTTCTTTGTTTGCCCCTCGAGCCATGGCGTTGACATTTGAGGCAGGTACTCTTCTTGCTTCGCATGTATTTTGGATCTCAGGTTGTTTGAGTGTCATTCACTCAGCCTGAGCAAAGACTGGCCAGGAAGTCTTCATGGTAGGTTTTGCCCCTCTTTATGCTAGATATTGAGGACTCTATATTCATATTGCCCAGGTAAGATCGTCTATAGATGGCACTTCAAGTTTGCAAGACTAGACCTTAAACACCATGAATGTATCATTCCTGTACTGTCACCTTTTCTATGTAATGTTTTGAAAGCTTGAACTCATGTAAATAAAAAACAACGACAAAACTGATGTATTTTATTAAAGATGAGACTTTATGCTTTATATGTTTTACTATGGATGATCCCAAATGGTTCCATCTAAGGGTTAAGCCTATGCTATTTGAAAGGGGGTTCACTTCCAATAATATATAAAATTCACTATCATCTTGAGGTAGAAAAGTTATTGGTTTTAGTCCTATAAAATAGGCATTACATATAATTCAAAATGTGCTAATTCTTCAATTTAGGTTAAAATATTAATTTTTCTGGCACTAAGAATAAGTCTCATTGTTAGGTTATTTTATATCTTTATGAGGTTAATTAAAATTGCATAATGGATTTATCCATGTGAAATTTCTGTTTTTCATTAAGACTGAACTTTTAGGAGAAAAAAAGACATATGGTCATTAAGAGCTAATTTATCAAAACAAAGGAAGGTCTATTTCCCACTAATCCAAGTAAAAAGAGAAATGACATTCATTACTACCCCCACACACTCATGCGCAAACTTGGGTGCATGCACAAGAGAATGGGATGGTCCAGTTCTCTCTATAGTATTAATCATATGTTCCTTCTCTATCTACCATGCTTCTGAAGCTGGAAAATGGGCATCACTGATCTAGATGGTCCGGTAATGATTCAGCTCTTCAGGTGGATGGACTCTTTCTCTGGATCAACCCTGGGTAAAAAAGGCCCTGGCTTATTTGGATATCTTGTTTTTTTTTTTTGTATACATTTTAATTTTTATTATAAATATTATCTATTTATTTTTATGATTTTGGTTCTTCCTATGGAAAACAGGGCGATCATCGTATGACTTTGAAAGTGCTGCATCTTAACGTTTGCAAGGTATATTTACATTGTCTTTTCCATTTCACCAGTTTTACGAGAAGGCTCTTCCCTGAGTTTTATGAGCAGGGTCTTTCCTTATTTGACACAGGAACCTTTGTCTGACTCCTCTCAGCCAGAACAAACAGCCCTGCCCCGCTCACCTCCCTGGGCCAGCGGATTAGGATTGGGTGGACTCAGCACACCAGATGCCGTGGGCGAAGGTGCTGGTGCCCAAAGGAGGCCAGGGCCATGGAGGTGCGTGCCAGGGGATGCTGGCAGGAGGCTGGTGGCTGCCAGCCCACCCACCCCAGGGACCATGCATCCCTCTTGCCCTGAGAGGTCCTCTCCATTCCTGCTTCAGGAACCCTGCACCCTCGCCTACCCTCCTGAGCTCCTGGTGCCTCTCTGGGTTCTCAAGGCTTCTCTTCTCCTGCACCTCTGCCTTCATCTTCTCCTCACCACTCCCCTCTTTCGCCCTTTCTAGAAAGGAGATTCTCTTGGAGATATGGTGCTCAGGCTCTGCTGCTTCTCTAGCCCCACGCCCTGAGCCCCAGCAGCACTGGCCAGGCTGGCCTCTCCAGTTATACCTCTGCTGCTCGGTGGCCCATGTGTCATCACTGATTCCCACACTCCTTCCTCCCACAGCCTTGCAGACCTCTGCACCAGGTGCTGGGAGGGCCCCTAGAGAGGATGGGTGTCTGGCCCTCTGAAACGCACAATTAGATTAGCAAAGAGGAGTGGGAGGGGGGGCTGGGTGGTGAACCCACCTGAGACGGGGCAGCACAGGGCACTTGCTCAGCTGGCATGCCACACTTCTAAATTCTTGCTTCACACTCTACTTGGAGGCAGCTTAAGTCTTCCACTAACACTGACTTCACATACCATTCCTGCTTCGTCCTCCCGCAACCTGAGCCCAGCAGCAGCCCATCTTTCATACACATTAAGAGTGATGCCTTTATTAAGTCTTAACCTTCACTTGCCCGTGTGGTGGCTCAAAGCTTTGACCTCAGTATACCTTATCAATGTTTTCTTGAGCACTGTTTTAACTGAATGTACTCCTTCTACTATTCACTAGAAAGGCTGAAGTTACACACATTATCCTAAAACAGTGCTTTAGTTAAATCATGTTTGTCTTCAACAAGGCTTTTGGTTAATGGTGACCAGCAATTCACCAAATGAACTTGAGATGCTTTATTTATGCTTGTGGATCTCTGTAGTGAATGGTGAGTAAATATGTGAAGAAGGGTGTTCCCACTTGAGTCTTCATTTACATTTATTTTCATCAGGAATTTCCTTCTGCGTCCACTTGCGACTTTTATTCTTGTATTTTAGCCTATTGTATTTTCCTCCTTAATGCTATTCAAGGGTAACCCTTTATTTCTCAACAATTTGAGGCCTTGATTGATTTGAAGGTGCCCTGGTATTAACTGTGATCAGTGGTGGTGGTGAGCACAAAGTTCCTGTTATTAAGTGTAATTTACCTTCTTGTATTTTTGTATCAACTACAAGGAAAAATGTGCCAGTTTTTACTATTGTTTGAATATAAATCATAAGTTTAGATGCCTTAAAAATTCACTCACAAGTTGGCTATCAGGTGAGTAAGTAATGACTCAGAATCATTTCTACATCTGTCTAGTTATTTAGTAATTTTATCAATAAACTCTTGTCATTGTTTCCACTCCTGATACCACTTCCCTCTATCAAAATTCTTATTATCAATCTCACATGAGTCATTTTATGATTATAAAATAAGGAAATCATTAATCAGATCCTATTGATATAAAATTCTTTATTCACCAGAGGAATTAAAAGACTCAGCATGGTTGGTGCCACCTTCCATTTTACTCAGATTTGCAATTGGGTAGTGAGTTTTGAAAAGATTCCTGATTTGTTGCAATGTCCTACTTAAACATTGCTTTACTCTGCTTCAAGTATGTTTTGCAAGTAATTAGCTATTATCTTACATGGCATGTCAGAGCAAAATATCTGGGTTGGCTGGTGAAGTCTGACTCTGAACATACTCTAGAGATGATCCTGTTTTTTTTTACATGAACAAAAAAAAGTTTTACTGCCCTCCTAAAATTACCTTATATACAAGATTGAAGCAAGAATCTGAGGGTGCTAAATTGAATTTTAATAGGAAATCACAACTGTTTGATTCCTGTTTCTTGACATGTGTGTGTATGTGTGTGTGTGTGTATGTGTGTACACACATATATATTATTTTTTAAGTATTAATTGCAATCTATTTTAGGGGAAATTTGAAACTATCATAAAGCCAGTAAATGCAAAATTCAATTTTAAAGAATTCTATAAAGAAAAAGCACAGAGGCTTACCTTTTAACTTTGTAGATATTGCTGCACCATCGTTAAGGCAAAGTACTATTCCTTATTGTGAGTCCAAAAGTGCAGAAAATTTCTGAGAATAAAAACAAAGTTCTCCTACACTCGGGGAAGTATTGCACCTTGTTCGTAGAATGAATTCTTTGGAGGAAAGTAGTGAGCCGTGGCCAGGTCATCTGCATGACAGCCAATTGCTGTGAGGCTTGCAGGGCATTTAGGATCCAGGAATTCCCAAGGGTCTGGGTGTGTTTTGTTTTGTTTTGTTTTTGTTTTTGACCAAAGTGCGTGTCAGAGTTTCAGAGTCAAGAAGAGCACCTGTCAGGCCATGCCCCGCTTGCCTGAGCTCTGCCCCAGTTCACTGTGTGCCAATTTTGGCCTCATTCCAGGGCTGAATATTAGCAACCCTGTTTGGCTCTTAGAGTTATAGCTACTTTCTTCAACTCAGTTTTTGTCTCCGTATTTAGCTTTTTCCTGAATCTATTTCTCAACCTATTTGGATATGAAAAAGAGGTCTTCTGTTGATGTTCACATGCCCTGTTTTTAAAATGGGGACCTGCCCTGTGACCTCTACAGTGTTGTTCTTTATTTATTTGCATTTTTGAATGATGTTTTCTAATAAATCGTATTGGATAAACTTCTGCTTCTTATCACAAAGGTCTAAAAGCCTTGTATCAGTATAGCATTTCAGGGATCAAAGAAATTTATGAACCACAGAAAAAAGTAATTGAAATACCCTTAAGACAGTTGAGGAAACTGAGGCCAGGCTTGTTAAGGAAATCCCCTGGATTAGCAAGAGTTGGGAGAGCTGAGTTGATCACTCATTCAGTCTTTATTTCCTTCTACCATTTGTTCCTTAGTAATTTTCTGTACCATTCGTCACAGCTTTGACACTCTTCTATTATTTACCAACGTATTTTCTGAGACTACTGATCTGAGCAAGCACCCACTGTTTCTCAAAGAAACCATCAAGAGCCTTATTTCTTTCTATCCATTCAACATCCACTGGGCGAGTGGCAAAGAGCACCTTCTGTTCAGAGACTTTGGTCATGACGATGGATTTGGGTTTGGAAGTTATGTGTATCGGAACTGAAAAATAATTCAAGATGTGTTGTGAAGATTCCTTCTCATGGCACATTGGTCTGCATTTGATGCCTCTTTTCCTTTGAAGAAGGCTCAGTTCAGGGATGCATAGAAGGAAGGCTGCTGCTTGTGGGGAAGAGGGCCAGGATGGGGGAAGAACTGGATTTTCTCTTTTGACCTCAACACGTTTGAGCTTGCCCAGAACCCCCTCACCCACTCGCCCTCCATCCCGCTCCTCTATTTCAGGATGAACTGAATCTGGGAGAGGGCTGCTACTCCGAAGCATGATGAACTATAAACCTCACTTCATAGAGCATCTGAGGAGGGTTGAATTATGTGATTTGGGATGATTTAATGGTCTGCTCTCTGTGAAAATTGTTCCCTGGGAGGCTCACTATTTCCAACACCATCCACATGCTCCACAGGCAGAGAAGCAGTAAAGAGGAGGGAAATGATGGGATGCAGAGGAGAAGGCACTAGGAATTCTGTGCCCCTGGAGGACCCACACTGGCCATGTGTCCCGAGGAGCAGAGATGCCTTCCCGCTGGGAGAGTACTGTCCCTGTGTCCAGCTGAAAATCAACTCTTTGCTCAGGGGCCCTCCTGGAAACCCACCCCGCCCAGGGATCCCCAGGCTCAGGCCTGGGTGTATGTACTTCCTGCTCCCTTAGCCTTGCTCAGGCTTGTGACAGGCTTGTAGCGTTTGACCTGGACCTTGAAGAATGATGAAGGTGATGTTGGAAGAATGTTTCAGGGGACTTGTGTGTCACGAGGTGGCTTTAGAGACCCTGGGGTGTGAAGTGGTGGTGGTGGGAACTACATTGGAGGATTTTGAGAAAAGGGAGACAAACGATGAAGTGCAGATGCTCTTGGCAGGAGGAGCACTCAGGTGGCCTATCCCCCACAGGCACGGGCTGTCTGTTGGCTAGTCTGTTCCACTAGGTTGGGGAACCGTGCTTTACCTGTCTTTCAGTGTATGCCTGGGTACCGGTGGGAGGTCCAGAGTGTAGTAAGTGCTCGCTAAACGGCCTTAATGAAGACATTAAAGCCCTTGCTTGCATTTTTTATAGGAACACGAAAGACGAATTTTCAGAAAACTCCCCACAATTCTGATTTCATACATTAAGGCCCCTCAGTGCCTTCCTCTCATCTTCTTTCAGCGTCCCTAGGTATCTGCACCATGCAGCCATCTTTTATCAGACGGGCTTCACTTGTGTGACAGTGTGAACTTTGCGCTTGGTATTGTTGAGGCATTTAGATTTCCTGCTGTCAGGGCATCTCAGGCTGAAGGACATGGGACGGCTTCACAGCACTGGTCACGGGATGGACGCTGTGAGGCCAAGGTGATCAGCGGGACCCTGAAGAGACCTGCGCCTGGGGCATGATTGTCCCCAGCACCTGGCCCTCTCAGGAGCGTCATCTCCAGTGCGTTGCTGCCCTCGCTGACCTGGATCTCAGCAGTTGCCGGTGCCCATCCTCACCGCCGGGCTCTCCCAGGTGACTCTGCTCCTGAGCCCCTTTCTCTGTTTGCTTTTGACTCTGATACCATTTTCCTCCTTCGACACTTCTCACTGTCCTCTGACCTTTGATTTAAAACACAGAAACAAGCTGCCTGTTTGGGAGCGTGACACAGAGGTTTCACTGGCTAAGCTTAGCAGGAATTTTTCTCAAGTTTGCTCACATTCCATTGAGCTTCCTGAGACCCGCGGAGTTGACATTATTTAAGATCGTCATAAAACTCTGATCTTGATTAGGGTTTTCCCTCCCTAGGACACATTCAATTTCACCCTGTTTTTTTTTTTTGCTCTCCTTGTCCTGTTTGATGTTATCTGCAGGAATCCCATGGGGCTCAGGGGCTGCCAGAGTTGGTTCCCTGCCAACCGTAAACTGCATCTCCACTAGCTGTTATGGTAAAGCATGTGAAAATGTAGCTTTTGTGTGGAAATGGAAAACAGGATGACATCCGTCACCTACAGCCTCACCTTCCTGTAATTCCACACAAATACAACTTGTGCCTATTTAAGGATTTCCTCTTCCAGGCAGAGGCCATTCAGATATGCTCACGCTGAGTCAGCTGCATGGATTTGTGAAAATGAAGTTTTCTCTAGAAATTGTGATGCAATAAGCTACCATGGGCAAGGAAAGTCTGAAATGGTTCTGATATGCTTTTGAGGGTGCTATTAGCTTATTTTCTCATTTGCAGCAACACAGAGATATTGTTGAGAAAGCACACAAAAAGTAAGGATTATAAGGCACAGGAACTCCTGCAGAAGCCTGGGGCACTGGATTTCACCCATCTAGGCCCAGGTTTGCACACCCTGCTCACCAGGCACCAGGCTGGGTCTTCACTCTGCACACTTGAGGTCCTTCAATTGGGCTATTTAAGTGTGGCTATGGAGTGGGCTGAGAAGGCTGCTTCTGCACGTTTGGTGTTTATTGCAACTAGAGTCATGTTATTTGAAATGGCCACCTGTGTACCTGTATGTGCGTAAGGGCGACTTCTTCATATGCCTACTGTAAGGGAGCACAAATACCAGATCCAGTGAAAATTTACCAAGCAGCCATCTAGGGATCATTCACATAACCCACAATTTAAATAAAGGGGCCTTCCTGTCACTAAGAAAGCACAGGGCACAAAAACAATCCATCCTTTCCTCCATTGCAGGCTCATCCAGGATGGCAAAAAGTGCCTTGTCTATATTTCAATTGGTGGATGATTCCCTGAAAAGGGTCAGTTAACACCTCTTGACTCTTGTGATTCATTTACCCTGGGAACCCCCACCCCGACCCCCTGAATTATACACACATTTGTCTGCATGGTGCATCTCCAATGACATGAACCCTGATTCAAATAAACACCAACTTTCAAATGACACCCTCACAGCCTACTCTGGAGATCACTCAAATCTCTCAATTAAATAACTGCAACACAGTAACCTACACACCGTGGCTTCCATCGTAACCATAAAATATGCTGCCAGTTTTTCAGTGCAATTGGGGAAACCGGAGGCTCCAAGGTCAATAAAATCTATGAGGTTAATTGCATTTTAAAATTTCTGTGTAATACTTACAGTTTGTATCATTTATGTAGCTCCACTTGGGAGTCTGGCCTAGCAGAGTACCATGACATGAAGAGTCACAGGACAGGGAAGGGCTGGTCCACAGTGTTGCCAAGAGGAAGCCATCCAAGAACTACGTTGGTGGCTGCTCTTACTTTCCTGTTCTCTCTCTTTGCTGAACACATCTGAAGTAAGTCAGCTCAAGTGCTTGAGTCTGAGGGGAGATGGCAAGAAGGAGCTATTGGACCTTTTGTTAGTAAGGGGATAGAGATAGAAAGAAACTGATTGGGAAGAAAAGACAGCGAGTGACCTGTGAACTTGAACACACATCAACCTGCTGGTGACAGTCATGCTTGCTGCCTACAGTGGCACAGCCTGAGCCTCACAGGGAAATTTTGACAATAGGTGAGGAAGCCAGAGTTTAAAAAAAAATAGCCACACCAATTGTTCTGGTTTACACAACCAGAAATTAATCAAAGGCTGTGGACAGGACAGAATCTCTTCTTTGACTCTGGATTTAGGGAATGTTCTAATTCTATGGAAGGACTTTAATAGGTTGTCCAGTTATTGATCTGATTTGTTAGAATATGAGACATTTTAATAGATAAATATATGCACGTGCATATACATTCAAAATTATTTTAATCAAAATTTATATTTGTATTTTATTTTATGAGACATAAAAAAAGAAGTCCAGTCAAGTAGGAATAGAGAGGTTTATTGGGCCCTATAGGTTCTAGACTTAATTCTTCTTTAACTTGCTAGTTAACCTCAGATAAATAATAGAAATTTCCATACCTTAGTTCATAAATAAATGAATATAGATATACTACCACTGTGTCTCTGTCCATTAAACTAAGAATACCTAAATTTCTCTAACATTTAGAAGTCAATCTTCATTTTATTATCGGGTCATGTGCCTAACTGAATTTGTTGAACTGATGGAGGGAGGACTTTGAAATCCAGACAGAGACTTGTGTTGTGGGGTAAAGATAAAGTGAAAGTAGCATTTTCACTAGGAGATTAATTCAGGAAAGATGTACTCCGATAAATGGCTACATCTGAATCATCACATATTGCATGAAGCAAAAGCTATTTTAGGATGTGAACTTTAAAGTTAGTTGTAAGTATGGAAGTGTGGTACTTTGGGAATTTTATATGGTTCTAACTTCCACAAAAGCCAGAATTTGGACAGGTGAGATTAATGACAAAGACTATCCCATGACCTGGTGAGATGGGTGGAGGCAAGGAGGAGGACATAGAGGAAGAAATACTTGGAGCTCAATGAAGAATCACTGCAGTGGTCTTACGGGGAAAGTCAGAAATTAAGACCCCTGGAAGGAGATCGTGAAAGCTTTTGAAGAACTGGGGAAAGAAAAGAGGAGAGTGACATTATCAGAACATCAGAGGGGCACAGCATCTGGAAGAGGTGGTCAGAGCATATGAAAGAACATGGCTTCCGAGGCAGAGCCCAGTGGCAGGCTGAAAGGATGCAGCAGGACTTAGTTCACGTGGGCTGAACTTCTACCTCCGAAGAGGAAGAGAGGACAAGGATGGAGACACCTGCCTGCCCCCAGTGCACATGTCCTGGGAAGAGCATTCCCAAAGAACACCAAAAACTTCATCTTCATCCTGGTCTGATACACTACAGCCAGCTAGCTCCCATTTTGGGAAATGGTGGATCCATCAAAAAACTAACTTTTGAACATTAAAACAATAACTATGTTCATTCTGTTACCTCTTGAAAACAGAGTCGGGGTTACTAATTATCTGCCTTGGGCTCACTCTCAATGATTTCCATTTTCCACAGATCCAAAGAGAGGGAGAACATTCTGGAAAGGCCTTCTCCACTGTCCAATCATGAACTCCCATTTAGTCCTTAGCAGAGATAAGAATAGCACAGTCTTACATGCTGGTAGGTAAAAGAGGGCAGTAGACTAAGTACTTGGAGCTTCCTTGAAGAGTGCTTCAAGCACCCTGTCACACGTGTGGTAAGAAGTGGTAACCAGATGAGAGTCCCATGTGTTAATCACACAGCAAATGTCACAGTGTCATTGACACAAGCCTTGTGGATAGCTCTTCTTCTGAATACATTGTTGTTTAAAAACAAGGATGGTGAAATACAATAATTATTGAAGTGTACAAAAATGGTACTAATTCTGCAAATCTGCCTCCAGATAAATTGATCAGCAGGTCAATAATTTGCATTCATCTAATCTAAATTCTTAGATGGCATCTCAGGATGTCTCTGGCATTTCAAAAGAAATGTTGAAAAGAATGTAGCAATAATTATATCCAAATTGTCTATTCATTTGTTCAGAATAAAGATTTTCCATGTCCTCAATGTATTATTTTTAGAAAGGAGCTCCCAAAGAACAGCCTGAAAACTCCCATGCCCTAATTTAGAAACTGCAACTCACACATACACACTACTGTAAAAATAGGCCTGTTGTTTTTTCAGGAAAAAAGATTACAACCATTGGTTTATGAAAACATATTTGATATTATAATTATAGTTAAATCTCAATTTACTATTTAAAATGCATTCATGTGCATGCATTCAGTCCCCAAACCGAAATAATACAATATGCAATTTAATATTTATTTGTTTTTAAAAATGCACATTTTTCCTAGTATAATTAATTTTCAGTAAATTGAAGCCCACCAGATGCAAAAGTTGAAATTTATCTTCAAAGAGTTGAAATGTGTCTTTAAGTGTGGAGAATATTATTAGGTGGTACTTAAATAATTATAATATTGAATAATTTACTGATCTTTTTTTAAGAGTTAATCTTCTGTATATTTTTACATTACTACATCAAGCTTTAAACTTATTTAAAAAAATACTAGGGGAGTTTAAAATATCACTCCACTAAAGATTCAAGAGTAAATTACACTGTACAGGGATATTCAGATGCACATGGTAACTCTTAAGAGGTGCTAAAGTGAATATATAAGATGATGGAGATTTCAATTAATAATAGTGTTTGCCTTGTTTCTATTCTTTGATTAATTGAGTGAAAACTTTGACAAATTGACTTGTGGTTGTTGCTACTGACATTTCCCTACAAGTAACTTATTTGTAAAACTACAAAGAGAAATAAGTCCAAATTTACCTCCATTTTTTTTTTTTTTTGAACCAGGGATTGAACCCAGGGGCGCTTAATCACTGAGCCAGGTCACCGGCCCTTGTTTTGTACTTTATTTAGAGGCAGGGTCTTGCTGAGTTGCTTAGGGCCTTGCTAAATTACTGTCTGGCCTTGAACTCAAGATTTTCCTTCCTCAGCCTCCAAAAATTCTGGGATTACAGGTGTGCACCACTGCATCTGGCTATTCTCCTATTAATTTGGGAAGGAACTGGCTTAGAAGAGTATGCCCATTCCTGAGTAATGTGTGAAAGTCTTGCGTCTGTGCACATAAACTGCTCATCTAATTCTTTCAGTGAATTTCAACAGATTTTGATTCAGCTTTCACTAGATGATGGGTTAGCATAGGGGAGACAAGTAACATTGAAACTTTCAGAAGCATTCCCTAGTGTGGTATTATTAGGTGGTACCTAATGTGGTATTATTAAGTGGTACCTAGTGTGGTATTATTAGGTGGTACCTGGCATGTGTCTACTTCTTGTTTCATGCCAGGTGAGCTCTGTGTGGCTTCTTGCATCTCCTTCATTTATTCCCGTAAGGTAGTGTTGGTTGCACATCCCTTTGGAGAAGAGGAAAGGGAGTGAGATTGTGCTAGTATATAAGGATGTGAATAGTCTGGAGGGCAAGCCAGAGAATTTAACACAGCTGTGTGCTGGGATCCTGGGGTGTGACCAAAGTTATCTCAGGTGCAGCTCTTAGGCCACTCAAAATCAAATGCCACCAGCTGCAGAAGAAGGGCTCACAAAAAAATTAGCTGATCCATGACTTAGGTGGACACTTTTAACACATCAGAAGACAAGAAATATGCGTTTAATGGTCAATTCCAAAGATTATACTCCATCACATTAGAAGGGATTTATGTTTGAATTCAATGAAAAATTGTTCCCCAGTTGAATATGAGCATTAATCTGGGGTGTCAGTGATTTGGATTAGATAGTAGAAACTGGAGTCTGATTTTCTATAGATTAAATTATAAGGAGAAAATGAATTCAGTGAAGGAATCCACACGAGACTGTTCAGTGATTTACTTCGGAAGCTCATCATGTAGCGTCACCATAGATACTGACACACGACATCACAGAGGCTCACCCTAAGCTTGGTCTGCAGGGACTCTCAACTAGTACTGTGAGGATACATGTACTGGTGTACTGAAGTGTCCAGAACAGAGCCAGGCACTGGTGGGCTGAGACCATGTACATTTATATAGAGTCTGGAGGCCACAGGGAAGGTGCTGTCCGCGTGGCTTCTCTGAAAGTATGTCCCTCGGTTAGGTTAGCAGAAGTGCTTCCTTGCTGTGTCCCCCCTGGTCTTTTCCTCTTCTCATGAGGCCCTCAACCCTACTGCACCAGAGCAACACCCTCAGACCTGATGAGGCTTGACTGGCTCCGGGAAGGCCATACCTCAACACACAACATCACGGGTGACTCTCCCACACCTCTTCCCTAGTAAACAGCTTCTCTGGTTAGTTTTGTCATTTCCGTCAGAGCTTGAGGTTTCCACCAGGGCCTGTTTGTCACTCAGTCACTTTCTTGTTAATTCATCCATGGTACAGTCTCCTGTGTGCCCGGCAATGTGCTCAAACGTAACTGTACAGGCTCCATCCTGCCTCAGGCTGCTTTGGTCAAGTGTGAGTTCAAAACCAAACAGTGAGCAGAGAGTGTGCTGTCCTGCACAACTGTACATACTCCTATCCAGTGTCTCTGAGGTCAGTTCTGGGCCCCAGGGATCCCCTGACCACCCTCCACTCCACTATAGAGGTCAAGGCTAAGGCCACATCCACAGGGACACAGTGCCCAGGTATGGCATTGTGACTCATTCCAACAGAACACAATGCATTTTTTTCAAGCATACCATGTTACCTTTCCTGAAACTGGATACAGTATAATTTAGAAGTTTCAATGCCCACATTGTTTCTGTCCACTTAATACCTAGAGACATGAAAACCATAATTAACAAGTAACCAATTTAGAGGTTTTAAAAACTTAAAAGGGAATATGCATTTTCATCACCACCCAGAGATTTAAGCTAGTTCCTGATTACAGAGATATGAAAATACTCTCAAATATGAAAACTGTATAATTTGGAATTCAGAGTTCTTTTCAATGCCTCAGGCCTTAATTTCAAGGTTTCCTTTAGGATCATAGACCTGTTCCTTTGTATTCTCTAAAAATTATGGACCTTCAGCTTGAGAAAATTAAGTGCATGTTTTCATTGTTTCTGTCATTTGGTGCAGTCTGAGAATGAATAACTGATTTGTAATTATATTTTAGAAGAGATTGACAATTGTATACATTATTAAAGTTTTTATTATAATTAACACAGAAGTTATTTAAAAATCAATAAAGAAATGAAACGTACCACAAAAATTAGTTTTGCCTTGAGCCTGGCTATGAATGGGAACCCTCTGATTGCAAAATCACTTGGCATCACCCAAAATGAGATTTTCTTTCTGTAATTGAAGTGAGCACCAGCCAGACCTACCAGCAGTCCCGGTGTTTAGAGAAGCAGAATTTACAAGCAATGCTGTCTGTGTTTTTCATTACTAACTCAGGCTTTCATCTGGGACTATAGGAAAGTAAAAAAGTAACGTAAGCATATAACCTATTGATCTCAGTAAAGGGTTCTGCACCTTGGTATTATTGACATTTTGGCTTGGATCTTGCTTTGTTGTGGGGGCTTATGCTGGAAGTTGCGGGCTGTTCAGCAGTGTTCTCAGTGCCCTTGGTCTTTGTTCACTAGATGCTGGTAGGACCCTGCTGATTTGTGGCATGGCCTACTAGGCAGCCAGGTTGCACAGAGAGCCTATTATCACTCCGGGGCTGAAGATCTGCACAGGCTAGGGCAGCATGTACTTTCCAGGCAGTTTGGAAGACAACGGAAAACATTTGTGTATCTAAACACATCTAACCATGGAGAAGTGCAGAGAAAATACAATAGACAAGGTAAAAACACAGTGCACTTGCACAGTCCACTGATCATGCATGGCACCTGAAGGACTGGGAGAGTCAGGAAGTGGGCAGGGAGTGAATGTACAGGCCTAGAACATTCCTGACATTCCTGTAGACATTACAGTACTGTACTCTTAGGCTGTACTAACAAAGAAAATTTTAGTCAATAATAAACGAACCCCAGCTTACTGTAATTTTTCCACTTTATAAACTCTTTACATTTCTAAAACTTTTTGATTCTTTTATAACAATTCTTAGCTTAAAATACAAACACATTGTACTACTGTACAAAAGTGTTTTCTGTCTTTACATACTTGTTCTTTACAATCTTTTTTTTCTATTTGTAATTAAAATAATTAAATTTTTACTTTAAAAATTTTTCGTTGCTAAACTTAGGACAGAAATGCTCGATAGCCTAGGCCACATGGTTCAGGCCATCCATGTCACTGACTTTTACTAAATCTTGTCCCATGGGAAGGTCTCCAGGGGCAATGACACATTTGGAACTGTCATCATCCATGAGGACAGTGCCTGCTTCTGGGAGCTCTCTGGACCTGCCTAGAGCTCTGGGGATCTCGGCATCTGGCGTCTGTCTTTCTAGAGATGTGCCCATGTGGTTTGCCTGATTTCTCTCTATCTCTTCTTCCCTTCCCTTCCTCTCTTCCACCTCCCTCCCTCCCTCTATTCTTCTTTTCCTCCCTTTCTTCCTCCCTTCCTTCCTCCTTCCTTTTTCCCATTTTCCCTCCCTCCCTCCCTCCTCTCCTTTCCCATACACTTGCTCCTGGAGATAAAGCCCCATGAACTCTGCTCCGGTCCGTGCTCCCTCTCTGCTTTCTAAGTCCATGCTGTCTGAAGGTTTAGGAATCCCATTTAGCCCACAGGAGCCTCCGCTGAGCCCTCGCTGGATTTTCCTGGAGGTCTTTCTCCTTGTTCCCTGCTTGCAGTTTCCTTTTCTCCTACCACCTCTTCAGCTGTGATTCCTATTCCAGTTGGATTAAAATTTCACAAGTCCACTGTCACACATGTCGTCTAAAATGCCAGGTGGTGCCAGACGGCAGCACCTGCCCATCATTCCACACTCAGTGCTGAAGCATCAACACCAGTTCTGCCTCAGAGGCACAGCCAGGGGAAGATCGGTTGTTCCTGCTCAGGGCTCCTTTCTGAGCCCCCGAGATTCCTCGCCCCTCTTATGGGCCTGACAGTACATGAACCCTGTGAATGGAGCCCCGACTTGTTGCTGCAGATCTTATTAATCCCTGGGTTGTTTCTGTGTAAAAACTGCTTTCTGACAGAAAAAGCCTTTAAAAGTCTTTGCTCCCTGAATTTCCTCTGACATTTCTGGGTGTCATTTAGATGCTTGGTCTAAGGAGCTCCACGTCTTCACTTAATCTCATTATTTGTCTCACAGGCGTCTTTTCCCTCTTACTTGGGAAGGTGTTTGGTACAAATTATTATGTCATTGTTCTGCCAAAGGCATCACCTAAGAGGGATTTTCCTAGCAAACCAATATCGAAATGCAGACAAGATTATCATCATTTCAGAGTTGGCATCCTCTCTGCCTCGAGGGGTCTTTGCACTAATGCTCTTTGTTCCTTGAGTGAAACCAACATGGAGTTGTGTTGAGAAATACATCAGTAATTGGGTCCCCATACAGAGTATTTGCTTGTGAGTGTTTTTTTTTTTTTTTTTGCCAAGTTTTGCGTATGAAGGTGGATTTAAAGCAAACATTGGCGTCTCTGTCTTAGACACATTTAGTCTAGGTAGCTTTACAGTCTGATGAGAAAACAAAGCCCTGGGTAATATGGAAATCACTCCAGAAAAAAGATGCATTCAGAGGAAAAAAGAAGGAAAGACAGACAAGCTCAGTCCAGGGACATACTATTCAAAACACTGAGACAATATGATCATCTCTTAGGAGAAAATGACTTTCAGGTGAATGAAATACAAGAATGTGAGTTGTCACTTACTCTTTGAAGAAATTTAAGAATGTTATTTGGCTTTTTTTTCTTTTTTTCTTTTTTTTCTTTTTTTTAGAATTTGACATTGCCCAAAAAAAGAAATTCAAGTGTCTTTTTTTTTAATTAAAAGGATAAGAAGGAGAGTATGGGCTTCAGAATGCTTAGTACATGAGATGACTGCACAAAACAGCAAATAAGGAAAAGTTTCCCTGTAGAAAATGATCTGCAAAGAACGAGGTTGTCTGTGTAAGGAAACTCATAAAGGGGCTAAAAGGGCTTGGAGAAAAGCTACAGGAGATCCTAAAAGGTGTCAGAGGTGCTTGGAAAGGAATTAAAGAAGTCTGCAGTGCATGCTGAGACAGGGGAACAAGACACAGACCTCAATCCCCGTCCAAGACCTAATCACTCACTACCACACATGTCATGTCAATTCTCTTAACCACGAAGGACTTATGACACTGCAGAAGCCTCCAGACGTGGAAAATGAGATTACACCTCTTTCACAATGCCAAGACTGGAGTGAAACGACATAAGGGGTTCTTGGATCTGTATACCTCGTAAAGACAAAATGATCCCCCATAAGGACTCATGAATCACGCTTCACTGGTCACCTCTGAGACATACAAACAAAAATATTGTTTTCTTTCTGATGCAAGGGGACCATGCATGTGTGTGTGTGTGTGTGTGAGTGTGTGTGTGTGTGTGTGCGTGTGTGTGTGTGCCTGTGTGAGTGAGTGTGTGTGAGGGAGGCGTGGAGATAGTGAAGCAGGCTTGTAAACTGTGGATGTACAATCAAGACATCAGCATGAGATTGATCATCAAGAAATGACAGTCTTCAGTGAGTTACTAAGAAAACATGAAAAGGAAATAGAGTTCACAATTTCTCTCAATAGTAGCAGTTGCAGTTTTCTTTCTAAATGAGAAAAAAGAAAACAGGAGTTTATTCACTAGGTGAATCTTTCTCATGCATCTTATAATTCTAGAATTGTACCTAAAAGCAGCGAGGAGAGGGAGCTGCAGCTCTGCCCTGGAGGCATGATGTTGGTGACCGGCACTGCTGCCTCCATCACCTGAGGTGCGGCGTGTCCTGCCACTTGCTCCAAGATCAAGTGGAGGCAGCGACCACACTGGCTTCTCGGTCCTTTCACTACTCCTGTTGGCAGAAGGTCAATTACACAGCAGCAATAACAATGGCCAAAACGGGCTGGGGGACTTGTGTCTCAGACAAGTGAAGGATAAACCCTCTGCGTGGTTGATAATCTTTCTCTAATAAACTTGGATGTTTTTAGGTCATCAGATCTGTAGGACCAAACACAGGGTTTCTAGGCATAACTGGTTCTTCAGCTGAGCTCTGTCAATGAATGAATGGGCTCAATGACATCTGGGTGTGGAAAATGGGGAGCCCAGTTGGTCCTGGGTCATCCTCATGAGACCTTTTAAAGGGAGCTGAGCATACAAATAAACAAAGACAGCTGTTAGGGAGTGTAAGTAGGATCCTGAGCAGTGCTAAGCACTAAGGGCAAATTCAGGGAGATCTACATATACATATCCCTATAATTTTTTTTCCAGAAATTAAACATGAGGGCACCAGCATTCATAGTCACAACAGTATGGTAGTACGGCAAGCCCTTAATAAGAGGTAGCTGTTGTTACTAACGCCCATTGACCTGGCCTCCAATTTTCTCAACCTCTTGCCTCATTTTTTTAAAAAAATTCATTTTTCTATCATTTCACTCTGTTCTGAGTTGTGGTTGCCTCCTCCACCATGCTCTCCGGTGCCACCACATGATGGGGTCATAATCCAGAAGTGGCATGAAGAGCAGAGCTTCTGATGATGGTTAGTATCACCCACGACTCTTTCAGTGGTCAGTAGTCGCAACTTAAAGAATAATTGTGTAGCTTTTCTGCACTGAGAGTTCTGAATTGGCAGGGACCTCTCTCCAGGGGCAGGTCTCAGCCCCTCCCTTTCTTTGGGGGATGTGAAGCAGAGTTGGAAACGCTCTGTGTAGAGGGGTATTGGGAAGGGATTGTGAGGCCCTGGGGGTGGGTGGGAGGACAGAGAGCCCCTCTGCACACTGGAGAAGAGTTGGCAATGCTGGTTGGTGTAGATAAAATGAAAGGTTCAGGAAAGGGAGAGAAAGCCCAGGCTGAGTCAGAGGGAGATCATTGTGCCTGTAGAGACACCCGGACAACTGGTGAGAGGTTCTCTGACTCCGCTGAGAGTGATACCAGCCCAGGATATCACACTAGATCCCTGGTCCCCAGACACCTAGAGTGTCAGGATGACTTCTTCAGGCCTTTGGATCTGGAATCTTGCAGGTAACAGAGTGCACTTTTAGAAAAAAAACAATCAATTAATGATGATTAAGAACAAGAACTACTAGGAATTATACCTAAATTTACATTTTGTTCAGGGCAAATTCATTTTGATAACCATAAATCTGAAAAATAGCAATGTACATATGTGTAAAACCTATTTGTTCTTTCAGTCTCTGTGGATCCTTGGACTTCTTGCAAGAGCTTCCTGTCCCTTGAGCTCTCTTGCCAATGCTTTAGGGTCCATTGATTTAGATTTTAATTAGAAAGTTTCCATCAAGGGATTTGTTGAAGAAATTTACAAGCTATGAGAATTGTACAATTTTAACATTATAAAACGCTTACTTATTTTACAGTTTACTTGTTTTACAATCCACCAAAACAGCTATGACCAATTAGTAGATAAAAAATTAAGACTATGGACATACATAATTTGCCCTATTTTAACGGCTTATTAGCACTAGTTGTTCCCAATAATGGTTATGGTTCTAGAAATCAGGAACAAATCCCATGTGATCTTCTGAATTTTCTTGCCTCTTGCAACAAAGTAAGCACAGATGGTTGACGGCCTGAGAAGTCAATGTCCCTGCAGGTCAGTGCTGCCTGAGTGATCTGTTAGGTGTGTGTTGTACACAAATCAAACAGTACATTTCTGGAACGTCTGAAAATATGGGCCAAATGTGATCAATGAGATATTTTTGAACACTGACTTCTGGCTATGCTAATTTAGTAAAAAAAAAAAAAAAAAAAAAAGAGCTGTGCTGAGGTTGGAGGTGAGGCAGAGGAACTTCTTCCACTCGCAGAAATTGACCATTCTCAGGGAAACTGACATTGACTGCCCGGGCACCCAGGTCAGGCTGCCTTCTGCTCGTATCTGCATGTTGCTGGCCTCCCAGGAAGTCAGTGGCTGCTCTGGCCATCAAGCCCAGCCCTCCCTGGGGACAGAGGGCTATAGCAGAAATGACTCACTG
The DNA here is from genome assembly GCF_045843805.1 of Urocitellus parryii. NCBI lineage: Eukaryota > Metazoa > Chordata > Mammalia > Rodentia > Sciuridae > Urocitellus > Urocitellus parryii. Next base: position 6,075,193 of record NC_135532.1, read on the forward strand.
TCAGGACTGCCTTAGAAAAGGGTGAAAGGTCCCTGTAACAATGTGGCTCCTTGCACTTCTTATCAGTGTGGGTTCCCAGGAATGAGATATAATGGAAAGAACATGGCCTGCTGTCATCAAGACTGAAGTTCATCATCAACTTTTACGATTTATTAGCTTTGCCATCTGGAGCTATTACTGCATGTCCTGCGCTTCCATTTCCTCGTCTCTAGAGTCCAGTCTCTGCCTCTTTAGAGAATCGGGTGTGGATTAAATGAGGTCATCTGTATGAAGTTGTAGGAGGAGCCTGGTGGGGTAAGATTAGAAAGAGCAGGAAAAGGCTTGCTTAGCTGAGACAGAAGAAAGACATTTTAGCAATTTCTTATGAAGCTTCTAAGATCCTTTGTGACAGTGTCCATCTCTATCCGTTGGACCTCTCTTGAACGTCCCTAGGCATGACGGACTAAGGCTCTGCACACGTGTTGCTGCCTCTTCCTGGCCCTTCTTCCCAGGTCTACCTGTCTATCAAACTCAGCATCTCACACAACTTCTTAACCTAAGGTGCCATTCCTGGGCTGGAAGCAGGGCCTCTTCTTCCTGTCATTTTCCTGTGTTTCACCCTGATGTAAGCTGAGGGGTTGGGAATACGAAAGTGTTAGCTTCATTGACAGGCTCCAGAGGGTGATGTGCATAAAGAGACTGTGACATTCAGAAGCCACATGGGAGGCAACAGGCAGACTTCAATATGGGAGGCAAAGGGACAGTGCTGGGACCAGGTGACTCAGCCTGGATTTCCACTCTGCCCTCCGTTTGCTGTGCAACCTTGTGAAACACCTGACTCCGTGTTTCAGCTCCCTCATCTATAAAAGGAGTATAATTTCCCCCTCAACCTCATTGGTTTCTCATGAGAATTAAAGTAACAGAGATAAAGGATTAGAACAGAGTTCCACTCAAAGACGGCGCTGGTATGAATGAAAACATTTGCATGGCCAGAGACTCCCTGTCATCTGAGAAGCAACCCTGGGGACTCTGGCATTGGCACAGCAGCCCAGAGGGCCCAGGGATAGCAGAGGGCGCACAGGGCGCACACTGTCAGGGTCAGGTCCAGGAGTCCGCTCTGCACTGCTAGAGAAGAGCATGTGGCCACTCGTCCTTACCTGTGCCGTGGTGGATTTACAGTCACAGGGAAGGGATCCTAGTGGTCACGTCACAGGAAAACTTACAGACCAAATTAAATTTTCACACACCATGGTTCATAGTCAGTTTAAAGCACAGTTCAAAATTAACTCCACTCTTTTGTATAATTGTAATGCAATAATAAAAACATTAAAATATATGCAGCTAAACAAGGGAAGATAAATAGGGTATGTTAACAGGGTCAGCACACACAGGCTGAAGAACCACCTTGCCGGAACCCTGGGGTCCACGGGTTTATCCCTGTCTCTTGCTCTGCAATGTCAATCTTACCCAAAGTGGGGGCCATGGAGGTTTGTGGTGCTCATGGCACATGCTGTTCTCATGGGCAGATGACAACCAGTCTACTGGACAGCCACGGGTTTATTCAGGTTCTGGGCAGAGACACTGAGGCTGGGGTGGGTATGACCAGTGGATGTCGGAGACAAGATTGCCTGTGTCTGGATGTCCATGACTATTTACCATATCCTGAATATTTCAAACTTCTTGGAAATTTAGTGTGGCACGATTCAGCTATATTTAGAGTGATTGGGTATCTAGCACCCTGATGATTTATGTTTATTTATTGTCTCAAGAATATTGGGTGTCTCCTGATCCTTGTTCTTCTCTATGTTTAATCCTCATTAACACACCCTACAAGCTTATGGGTTGTGGCTATCCCATCATGCTCTCTTCTCTATAGCAAAATGTTAACATGCAAATGGAAATGAGGAGTTTACCTAGTGGGAGACAGGTTTGAGAAAATATTATCATGCACGTTTTCCAGCCTTGACAAATGGCCTCCAGGCAGAATGGAGGGTCAAGCAGAGAGGCCCCACAATTAGACAACGAGAGACCTATGCAATAGTCTGTGCACAGCCTAGCGTGTAATAGGTTTTCTATAAAAATTGCAAACTAATAAATGCCTCTATTTGGAAGCAAGTCTGAATTATCCAAAATGGTGTTTCTATAGTTATTGGTAATCTTCACTATGGTTTCACATCAGATATCTACTTCAGTTTTCACAATAATATGGAGGTAGGTAAAATATGACTTGCTATCTCTCTTTTATAAGTGGAAAACTGAAGTCCTAAAATTAACTTGCCGAAAGTTACACATATCAAGTCCCAGACTAAACAGATTCTGGAACTCAGGTTTTCTGATTATCGTTTTTGTTTGGACTATAAGTCTTCCTTTTCTCTCTCGGTCCAATTCTACCCATGGAGCAGGAACTCCTGTTAGACCAGAGACATCTTATGATTTCCTGTATGTAAGTCATAAATAATTTGCTGTGAGAAGTGTAGCATAGCTCTGAGATTTGGGTAAACATTTCTAAAATGCAAACGACTTGTATTTCATGATGATTTGATGAGTTTTAAGATACATCTACCTTAAATCCAGTATCAGGGCTCTATATAACTTACCTGGAAAATGTGCAATACTGTAGTTTATATCCAAGAAGAGTAGCCAGTGCATATATTTTAAAAGCTTTGAAAAAAAATAGGTCTATCAATTGTAAGGCACTTGGAAATACAATGTCACTTCTTTGACTGGGTATTTGGAAGTTTCTGCAGAATCCAGAGACTCAGAAGGATGTTGCCAAATGGATGTCAGTCACATAGAAAGAAGACTTTCTGAATCCTCCACCAGTTGTGTTTTGGACAATGGAAGCTCTAGGCTGCTCCTTAGAGCCAGTTTCACGATGTGAAACTCTGTAGGGAGTCACTCATCTGAGATGAAATGTGGCCCTCGGCACCCAGGAAGCAAGTGGGTTCACCAGTGCACTAGCCCACAGTGATCTCCTGTGAAAGTGGTACTATTGCTGCTGGAGAATGAGTCTGTGATTTCTGTGCCTCAGAACAGGGGATGACAAAAAGACCCAGGAGAAAGAAAGAAAGGAGCAGCAGAAGATGATAAAAGTTGGGTACAAACCAGGTGTTTTCTGTGCCTTAGAAGGCAGTGCTCAAAAACATTGTCGTGGTAGCTGTAGCTGACTGGCATCCTGATGACCTCGCCAGCCCTACTGGGTGGGCGAGGAGGCTGCTCTTCAGCTGGGCTTCCACCATGGACCCTAGTCATCCGCAGCATTTTATTTTGCACATGAAGTTGCCAGCTGTGGTCATTGACTACTGTCGCTGTAAGGAGGCGGCTCTGAATTTTGTTTGGATTTCTCTAATTTTAGACACATTAAAGAGCCCCAGGAAGAGATTCAAAATGGGTTACAGCATTCCTTCATTTTTGGCCAGTGAGTGCTACCCAGCTGTGAGTATGAGTTTATGTGCTTAGTGCTCACATGTGTGCACATGTGTGTGTACGTGCATATGTGTGTGTGTACGTGTGAGTACCCAGATGGAGAAGAGAGGGGAGAAAGAGAGAAGCACAGAAAAAAACAATTCTAAGTAATTTTCTGCCAATTTCCTTAGAGAAACTGTAACTTCACTATTTTTAAAGAAAATAAATAAAACCTTAAGTGAGAATAAAAATTCACATTGTACTAATTGTATATGGACTTGGAAAAATTTTTAAGAAATTGAATGTAACTTAGAACAGATACTTACATCATAATATATTAATAAAATGACAGGAAAAGTAGTTTCCTCCAAAAAAACTCTGTGTGTAACTTGAATCATACCCAACAATGTATATTTTTCAGATGATAATTTTTAAAAGCAGTGAAAAATCTTGCATTTGACAGCATAAAAATATAATTAATGCTGTTTTGGTAATAATGGATAAGAGAATCTTGCTTTCACTTATGATACCAAAAAAGAGAATATTAAATAAACTCCTTTCAAAATGCATTTTATCCTCACATATATTTTAATCATCAAGTTACCTGTGTGTATTTAGACCTGTATATATTTATATACTCAATCAACTAATGCCTATAATCATTATGTTATTATGTCCTAGTATTCCTAAAAAATTTTTTTCTTCTAATTTCTTAATGACTTCATTTGCAGTCCACCTACAGTTACCAATCCTGGCTTAGGAACATCATTTATCTGAGACACTGTAAAATAGTCCCCATGCATTTTATTATTTTCAAATTTCTCCAAAAAGGGTCTGTGCTAAAATTCAAACCTGTTTTGCTTTAGGTGAACATCCCAAATATTCTTTCTTCTAGAGCATTCTAATTATAATTTTATCACTTGGTCTCTATAGGGAACTTGAGCAAAACTAAAAGAACTAATATTTTGTAAATATACATTTATGAATGCAGTTTTTTATTTAAAAATAATAATTAACTATATGTGATATATATATATATATATATATATATATATATATATATATATATATATATATATATCTCCAGAAGATCTGCTTAGCATTTTTTCAAACATCATAAGCATTATTATTTATTTTAGTTGATAACTAAACTAAAGCAAGAAAAATTTCACTAAATAACTTGCAGGAAAACTCAGAGCTAGTAAGTTACAGAGCAGAGACTGGAAAACATTTTCTGGTATTGTCTCTGTTACAAAGATACTGCTTTTATTTATTCAAACAATTTTAGTTTAAGAGAAAGATAGTGTAAATATCAAATGTATTTAAGACATGTCTACATGTCTCTTTCATATAGATTTTCTTCAATATGGAATCATTAATAATCTCACATTGAAATTCTATTCGAAAATTGCTTCTTTTTGTTTCTAAAGATTTTGTTCTAAATTTTAAAGCCAACATACATCCACTTTAATGTTATTTCAATACTCTTAGAAACTGAATTTTTTTTCCTCTTGGAAATAATGAAATATAATGTGGCCATAGGCATACTAAAGATTCCTCTCGTGTCTATCAGGACATGTGATGTCAAGTGGCTCATGAGAATAACTTTTAAGTCTGATTTTTTTAAAATGTTTCCCCATATTTTAAGTCTGACTTAAAAAAATGTTTCCCCATATTTTGCAAAATAAGATTCACAGTGTCATTTTCAAAGTCTCAAGTGTTAGGAAAACAAGTGTGCTTATTCACCTCCTCTGCCTGGGGAAGAGAGAAGAGTAATTTGCCTGTGAATCAGATATCTGTATAAGGTTTGCTATGGCACATAAGGCCTTGGAGGAAATTCCCTCCCACTGTTAGGAAAACCAGAGAGGAAAAAAACCTAAGCTACAATGTCTCTGACTGCTTCCAGCTAAATGGAAAGATCTTAAGGCAAAACTTTTCCTACAAACATTGAGGGCAAATATTGACTTGTTATCTCCTATTGGCAGGCTATTAGCACACGAGATGTGGACATGTCCTTGCTGTTTGGTGGCAGCTGTATTAATTGGCTTCTTTGATTATGAGGTAATACTTTCTATGTGACCAAATTAGCAAGCTGAGATAAGCCGAGGGCGGCCCAAGTTTGTTAGCAATTTGACTGTCATTTCTTTCAGTGACATCTTGAAATGACTGCAAATTGCTCAGTTGATTTTAATGCTTCTCTTCAATTAACGTAGACTCCTTAAATACTTCGAGATTTTGTGTTTCTTTTTTTTCCCCCCACTATCAGATTCTCTCCATGATTCTTGGTCTCTGTACTAAGAGAGTGCCCACCACTTCTTGCCAGGATGTGTATATATAATGAATATATAATGATACCTTTTTTTTTTTTCCCTTCTTTCTGAAATGCTCCAAGCACCTTGTGTTTTCTGCCAGGCTCTCTGTGCCTCAATGCAGAAAACTTGGCAAGGTTAATGAGCTATTCCAAGCAGAGACACTAGAAGCTGCGAAGGAGGACTGAAAGCAATAAACATTAACAGGGATTCATTAAAACCTGGCTTTCCAGTGAGTGCTCTGAACTTTTCTTTATCCAAAAAAAAGTACTACCTCTCAGGAAAGTTGACGTCCCTGGTCGGACATTCCGCTCTCATCACACAATTCTCCGCACGCTCCACACGCTCAGCACTTCATCTGTAAGATAAATGGCAATATGTCTCCCATCACTTTTCCCAACCTGTATGTTTTATATTTTATGAGCCATCGGGGTTTTAAAAATCAATCTTACGTCTCAAATTGGGAAAACCACCATTACAGAGGGTAATTATTAAATTAAAAGGGGATTGATACTGCTGATGCGGTACGGGTCCCTCCCCTGTTTCCGAGTTGCAGTCAACCCTCACGAGGCTGCCTCTTCCTCTGCCAGTTAACCTTCTGAGCTCCTCGCAGACATCATTTGCAAACCCCAGGGAGGCCACTTTATCTGGCTCATCTTCCTTTTCTAGAGCACTCTGCTCACTTCATGCTCCTCTGTCCCTCCCAGCTGTTCTCGACAGGCTGGTCCTTTGCCCTGGCTGCCTGTCCACACTGCCTGGCTGAACAGTGGAGCCTGGGGATGATGCTTGGTCCCTTATTTCTTTTGTCTTTGAGGTTTGGTTGATTAGAAGATTAGGCCTTCCCGGAATGGATATCAGCCTACACCACCACCAGGTAAACGGGCGATCTTGTTAACAACACTGTTTAATGATGTTCAAAGTAAGTCACTTCATTGCCTCTGTCTTCCTTCCACACAAGACTCCTGCTCCTGACTCCCTTCTAGATGGAACTCAGCTGGATGACCACTTTCTCGCTGAGTGTGGGGGACCTGCTGCCATGCTCTCCAGCCGGGGACCTTTGTGATCACAGCACTTTTTGGTCAGCATCCCTGCCTTCTTCCTCCAGACCCCTTCCCTACTCATCACGTGCCTGCACTTGACAAGTGCCAATCAGCATCCTAAATT